>NC_132911.1:48781992-49108736 GCF_047675955.1 Chlorocebus sabaeus
GGGAAAGATGTAACCCTGTGAGATGAATTAACAGAACACAGAGCAGTTTCTCAGAAAGCTTCTTTCCAGTTTTGAACGGAAGATATTTCCTTTTTCACCATAGCCCTCTATGGGCTTCGAAATATCCCTTTGCCAATTCCACAAGAACAGCCTTAGCGAAAGGCTTCTTGAAGGGAAAGATGTAACTCTGTGAGATGAATTAAGAGAACACAGAGCAGTTTCTCAGAAAGCTTCTTTCCAGTTTTGAAAGGAAGATATTTCCTTTATCACCATAGCTCTCTACGGGCTTTCAAATATCCCTTTGCCAATTCCACAAGAACAGCCTTAGGGAAACCTTATTGAAGGGAAAGATGTAACTGTGTGAGATGAATTAACAGAACACAGAGCAGTTTCTCAGAAAGCTTCATTCCAGTTTTGAACGGAAGATATTTCCTTTTTAACCATAGCCCTCTATGGGCTTCCAAATATTCTTTTGCCGATTTCACAAGAACAGCCTTAGCGAAAGACTTCTTGAAGGGTAAGATGTAACTCTGTGAGGAGAATTAACAGAACGCCGAGCAGTTTCTCAGAAAGCTTCTTTCCAGTTTTGAAGGGAAGATATTTCCTTTTTCACCATAGCCCTCTACGGGCTTCCGAATACCCTTTGCCAATTCCACAAGAACAGCCTTAGCGAAAGGCTTCTTGAAGGGAAAGATGTCACTCTGTGAGATGAATTAACAGAACACAGAGCAGTTTCTCAGAAAGCTTCTTTCCAGTTTTGAACGGAAGATATTTCCTTTTTCACCATAGCCCTCTATGGGCTTCCAAATATCCCTTTGACAATTCCACAAGAACAGCCTTAGAGAAAGGCCTCTTGAAGGGAAGGATGTAACTCTGTGAGATGAATTAAGAGAACACAGATCAGTTTCTCAGAAAGCTTCTTTCCAGTTTTGAACGGAAGATATTTCCTTTTTCACCATAGCCCTCTATGGGCTTCCAAATATCCCATTGCCAATTCCACAAGAACAGCTTGAGCGAAAGGCTTCTTGAAGAGAAAGATGTAACCCTGTGAGATGAATTAACAGAACACAGAGCAGTTTTTCAGAAAGCTTCTTTCCAGTTTTTAAGGGAAGATATTTCCTTTTTCACCATAGCCCTCTATGGGCTTCCGAATACCCTTTGTCAATTCCACATGAACAGTCTTAGCGAAAGGCTTCTTGAAGGGAAAGATGTAACTCTGTGAGATGAATTAACAGAATACAGAGCAGTTACTCAGAAAGCTTCTTTCCAGTTTTGAACGGAAGACATTTCCTTTTTCACCATAGCCCTCTGTGGGCTTCCAAATATCCCTTTGCGAAGTCCACAAGAACAGCCTTAGCGAAAGACTTCTTGAAGCGAAAGATATAACTCTGTGAGATGAATTAACAGAACACAGAGCAGTTTCTCAGAAAGCTTTCTTTCCAATTTTGAACGGAAGATATTTCCTTATTCAGCATAGCCCTCTATGGGCTTCGAAATATCCCTTTGCCAATTCCACAAAAGCAGCCTTAGCGAAAGGCTTCTTGAAGGGAAAGATGTAACTCTGTGAGATGAATTAACAGAACACAGAGCAGTTACTCAGAAAGTTTCTTTCCAGTTTTGAACGGAAGACATTTCCTTTTTCACCATAGCCCTCTGTGTGCTTCCAAATATCCCTTTGCGAAGTCCACAAGAACAGCCTTAGCGAAAGACTTCTTGAAGCGAAAAATATAACTCTGTGAGATGAATTAACAGAACACAGAGCAGTTTCTCAGAAAGCTTCTTTCCAGTTTTGAACGGAAGATATTTCCTTTTTCACCATAGCCCTCTATGGGCTTCCAAATATCCCTTTGACAATTCCACAAGAACAGCCTTAGAGAAAGGCCTCTTGAAGGGAAAGATGTAACTCTGTGAGATGAATTAACAGAACACAGAGCAGTTTCTCAGAAAGCTTCTTTCCAGTTTTGAACGGAAGATATTTCCTTTTTCACCATAGCCCTCTATGGGCTTCCAAATATTCTTTTGCCGATTTCACAAGAACAGCCTTAGCGAAAGACTTCTTGAAGGGAAAGATGTAAGTCTGTAGAGGAGAATTAACAGAACACAGAGCAGTTTCTCAGAAAGCTTCTTTCCAGTTTTGAACGGAAGATATTTCCTTTTTCACCATAGCCCTCTACGGGCTTCCGAATACCCTTTGCCAATTCCACAAGAACAGCCTTAGCGAAAGGATGCTTGAAGGGAAAGATGTAACTCTGTGAGATGAATTAACAGAACACAGAGCAGTTTCTCAGAAAGCTTCTTTCCAGTTTTGAACGGAAGATATTTCCTTTTTCACCATAGCCCTCTATGGGCTTCCAAATATCCCTTTGACAATTTCACAAGAACAGCCTTAGAGAAAGGCCTCTTGAAGGGAAAGATGTAACTCTGTGAGATGAATTAAGAGAACACAGATCAGTTTCTCAGAAAGCTTCTTTCCAGTTTTGAACGGAAGATATTTCCTTTTTCACCATAGCCCTCTATGGGCTTCCAAATATCCCATTGCGAATTCCACAAGAACAGCTTGAGCGAAAGGCTTCTTGAAGAGAAAGATGTAACCCTGTGAGATGAATTAACAGAACACAGAGCAGTTTTTCAGAAAGCTTCTTTCCAGTTTTGAAGGGAAGATATTTCCTTTTTCACCATAGCCCTCTATGGGCTTCCGAATACCCATTGTCAATTCCACATGAACAGTCTTAGCGAAAGGCTTCTTGAAGGGAAAGATGTACCTCTGTGAGATGAATTAACAGAACACAGAGCAGTTTCTCAGAAATCTTCTTTCCAGTTTTGAACGGAAGATATTTCCTTTTTCACCATAGCCCACTATGGGCTTCAGAATACCCTTTGCCAATTCCACAAGAACAGCCTTAGCGAAAGGATGCTTGAAGGGAAGGATGTAACTCTGTGAGATGAATTAACAGAACACAGAGCAGTTTCTCAGAAAGCTTCTTTCCGGTTTTGAACGGAAGATATTTCCTTTTCCACCGTAGCCCTTTATGAGCTTCCAAATATCCCTTTTTAAATTCCACAAGAGCAGCCTTAGCGAAAGGCTCCTTGAAGGGAAAGATGTAACTCTGTGAGATGAATTAACAGAACACAGAGCAGTTTCTCAGAAAGCTTCTTTCCAGTTTTTAACGGAAGCTATTTCCTTTTTCACCATAGACCTCTATGGGCTTCCAAATATCCCTTTGCCAATTCCACAAGAACAGCCTCAGCGAAAGGCTTCTGGAAGGGAAAGATGTAACTCTGTGAGATGAATTAACAGAACACAGAGCAGTTACTCAGAAAGCTTCTTTCCAGTTTTGAACGGAAGACATTTCCTTTTTCACCATAGCCCTCTGTGGGCTTCCAAATATCCCTTTGCGAAGTCCACAAGAACAGCCTTAGCGAAAGACTTCTTGAAGCGAAAGATATAACTCTGTGAGATGAATTAACAGAACACAGAGCAGTTTCTCAGAAAGCTTTCTTTCCAATTTTGAACGGAAGATATTTCCTTATTCAGCATAGCCCTCTATGGGCTTCGAAATATCCCTTTGCCAATTCCACAAAAGCAGCCTTAGCGAAAGGCTTCTTGAAGGGAAAGATGTAACTCTGTGAGATGAAATAACAGAACACAGAGCAGTTTCTCAGAAAGCTTCTTTCCAGTTATGAACGGAAGATATATCCTTTTTCACCATAGCCCTCTATGGGCTTCCAAATATCCCTTTGCCAATTCCACATGAACAGCCTTAGCGAAAGGCTTCTTGAAGGGAAAGATGTAACTCTGTGAGATGAAATAACAAAACACAGAGCAGTTTCTCAGAAAGCTTCTTTCCAGTTTTGAACGGAAGATATTTCCTTTTTCATCATAGCCCTCTATGGGCTTCCGAATACCCTTTGCCAATTCCACAAGATCAGCCTTAGCGAAAGGATGCTTGAAGGGAAAGATGTAACTGTGTGAGATGAATTAACAGAACACAGAGCAGTTTCTAAGAAAGCTTCTTTCCAGTTTTGAACGGAAGATATTTCCTTTTTCACCAGAGCCCTCTATGGCCTTCCAAATATCCCTTTGCCAATTCCACAAGAACAGCCTTCGCGAAAGGCTTGTTAGAGGGAAAGATGTAACCCGTTAGATGAGTTAACAGAACACAGAGCAGTTTCTCAGAAAGCTTCTTTCCAGTTTTGAACGGAAGATATTTCCTTTTTCACCATAGCCCTCTATGGGCTTCCAAATATCCCTTTGACAATTCCACAAGAACAGCCTTAGAGAAAGGCCTCTTGAAGGGAAAGATGTAACTCTGTGAGATGATTTAAGAGAACACAGAGCAGTTTCTCAGAAAGCTTCTTTCCAGTTTTGAACGGAAGACATTTCCTTTTTCACCATAGCCCTCTATGGGCTTCCAAATATTCTTTTGCCGATTTCACAAGAACAGCCTTAGCGAAAGACTTCTTGAAGGGAAAGATGTAACTCTGTGAGGAGAATTAACAGAACACAGAGCAGTTTCTCAGAAAGCTTCTTTCCAGTTTTGAAGGGAAGATATTTCCTTTTTCACCATAGCCCTCTACGGGCTTCCGAATACCCTTTGCCAATTCCACAAGAACAGCCTTAGCGAAAGGATGCTTGAAGGGAAAGATGTAACTCTGTGAGATGAATTAACAGAACACAGAGCAGTTTCTCAGAAAGCTTCTTTCCAGTTTTGAACGGAAGATATTTCCTTTTTCACCATAGCCCTCTATGGGCTTCCAAATATCCCTTTGACAATTCCACAAGAACAGCCTTAGAGAAAGGCCTCTTGAAGGGAAGGATGTAACTCTGTGAGATGAATTAAGAGAACACAGATCAGTTTCTCAGAAAGCTTCTTTCCAGTTTTGAACGGAAGATATTTCCTTTTTCACCATAGCCCTCTATGGGCTTCCAAATATCCCATTGCGAATTCCACAAGAACAGCTTGAGCGAAAGGCTTCTTGAAGAGAAAGATGTAACCCTGTGAGATGAATTAACAGAACACAGAGCAGTTTTTCAGAAAGCTTCTTTCCAGTTTTGAAGGGAAGATATTTCCTTTTTCACCATAGCCCTCTATGGGCTTCCGAATACCCTTTGTCAATTCCACATGAACAGTCTTAGCGAAAGGCTTCTTGAAGGGAAAGATGTAACTCTGTGAGATGAATTAACAGAACACAGAGCAGTTTCTCAGAAATCTTCTTTCCAGTTTTGAACGGAAGATATTTCCTTTTTCACCATAGCCCACTATGGGCTTCAGAATACCCTTTGCCAATTCCACAAGAACAGCCTTAGCGGAAGGATGCTTGAAGGGAAGGATGTAACCCTGTGAGATGAATTAACAGAACACAGAGCAGTTTCTCAGAAAGCTTCTTTCCGGTTTTGAACGGAAGATATTTCCTTTTCCACCGTAGCCCTTTATGAGCTTCCAAATATCCCTTTTTAAATTCCACAAGAGCAGCCTTAGCGAAAGGCTCCTTGAAGGGAAAGATGTAACTCTGTGAGATGAATTAACAGAACACAGAGCAGTTTCTCAGAAAGCTTCTTTCCAGTTTTTAACGGAAGCTATTTCCTTTTTCACCATAGCCCTCTATGGGCTTCCAAATATCCCTTTGCCAATTCCACAAGAACAGCCTTAGCGAAAGGCTTCTGGAAGGGAAAGATGTAACTCTGTGAGATGAATTAACAGAATACAGAGCAGTTACTCAGAAAGCTTCTTTCCAGTTTTGAACGGAAGACATTTCCTTTTTCACCATAGCCCTCTGTGGGCTTCCAAATATCCCTTTGCGAAGTCCACAAGAACAGCCTTAGCGAAAGACTTCTTGAAGCGAAAGATATAACTCTGTGAGATGAATTAACAGAACACAGAGCAGTTTCTCAGAAAGCTTTCTTTCCAATTTTGAACGGAAGATATTTCCTTATTCAGCATAGCCCTCTATGGGCTTCGAAATATCCCTTTGCCAATTCCACAAAAGCAGCCTTAGCGAAAGGCTTCTTGAAGGGAAAGATGTAACTCTGTGAGATGAATTAACAGAACACAGAGCAGTTTCTCAGAAAGCTTCTTTCCAGTTTTGAACGGAAGATATTTCCTTTTTCACCAGAGCCCTCTATGGCCTTCCAAATATCCCTTTGCCAATTCCACAAGAACAGCCTTCGCGAAAGGCTTCTTGGAGGGAAAGATGTAACTCTGTGAGATGAATTAACAGAACACAGAGCAGTTTCTCAGAAAGCTTCTTTTCAGTTTTGAACGGAAGATATTTCCTTTTTCACCATAGCCCTCTATGGGCTTCCAAATATCCCTTTGACAAATCCACAAGAACAGCCTTAGAGAAAGGCCTCTTGAAGGGAAAGATGTAACTCTGTGAGATGAATTAGGAGAACACAGAGCAGTTTCTCAGAAAGCTTCTCTCAAGTTTTGAACGGAAGATATTTCCTTTTTCACCATAGCCCTCTATGGGCTTCCAAATATTCTTTTGCCGATTTCACAAGAACAGCCTTAGCGAAAGACTTCTTGAAGGGAAAGATGTAACTCTGTGAGGAGAATTAACAGAACACAGAGCAGTTTCTCAGAAAGCTTCTTTCCAGTTTTGAAGGGAAGATATTTCCTTTTTCACCAAAGCCCTCTACGGGCTTCCGAATACCCTTTGCCAATTCCACAAGAACAGCCTTAGCGAAAGGATGCTTGAAGGGAAAGATGTAGCTCTGTGAGATGAATTAACAGAACACAGAGCAGTTTCTCAGAAAGCTTCTTTCCAGTTTTGAACGGAAGATATTTCCTTTTTTACCATAGCCCTCTATGGGCTTCCAAATATCCCTTTGACAATTCCACAAGAACAGCCTTAGAGAAAGGCCTCTTGAAGGGAAAGATGTAACTCTGTGAGATGAATTAAGAGAACACAGATCAGTTTCTCAGAAAGCTTCTTTCCAGTTTTGAACGGAAGATATTTCCTTTTTCACCCTAGCCCTCTATGGGCTTCCAAATATCAAATTGCGAATTCCACAAGAACAGCTTGAGCGAAAGGCTTCTTGAAGAGAAAGATGTAACCCTGTGAGATGAATTAACAGAACACAGAGCAGTTTTTCAGAAAGCTTCTTTCCAGTTTTTAAGGGAAGATATTTCCTTTTTCACCATAGCCCTCTATGGGCTTCCGAATACCCTTTGTCAATTCCACATGAACAGTCTTAGCGAAAGGCTTCTTGAAGGGAAAGATGTAACTCTGTGAGATGAATTAACAGAACACAGAGCAGTTTCTCAGAAATCTTCTTTCCAGTTTTGAACGGAAGATATTTCCTTTTTCACCATAGCCCACTATGGGCTTCAGAATACCCTTTGCCAATTCCACAAGAACAGCCTTAGCGAAAGGATGCTTGAAGGGAAGGATGTAACCCTGTGAGATGAATTAACAGAACACAGAGCAGTTTCTCAGAAAGCTTCTTTCCGGTTTTGAACGGAAGATATTTCCTTTTCCACCGTAGCCCTTTATGAGCTTCCAAATATCCCTTTTTAAATTCCACAAGAGCAGCCTTAGCGAAAGGCTCCTTGAAGGGAAAGATGTAACTCTGTGAGATGAATTAACAGAACACAGAGCAGTTTCTCAGAAAGCTTCTTTCCAGTTTTTAACGGAAGCTATTTCCTTTTTCACCATAGCCCTCTATGTTCTTCCAAATATCCCTTTGCCAATTCCACAAGAACAGCCTTAGCGAAAGGCTTCTGGAAGGGAAAGATGTAACTCTGTGAGATGAATTAACAGAACACAGAGCAGTTACTCAGAAAGCTTCTTTCCAGTTTTGAACGGAAGACATTTCCTTTTTCACCATAGCCCTCTGTGTGCTTCCAAATATCCCTTTGCGAAGTCCACAAGAACAGCCTTAGCGAAAGACTTCTTGAAGCGAAAAATATAACTCTGTGAGATGAATTAACAGAACACAGAGCAGTTTCTCAGAAAGCTTCTTTCCAGTTTTGAACGGAAGATATTTCCTTTTTCACCATAGCCCTCTATGGGCTTCCAAATATCCCTTTGACAATTCCACAAGAACAGCCTTAGAGAAAGGCCTCTTGAAGGGAAAGATGTAATTCTGTGAGATGAATTAAGAGAACACAGAGCAGTTTCTCAGAAAGCTTCTTTCCAGTTTTGAACGGAAGATATTTCCTTTTTCACCATAGCCCTCTATGGGCTTCCAAATATTCTTTGCCGATTTCACAAGAACAGCCTTAGCGAAAGACTTCTTGAAGGGAAAGATGTAACTCTGTGAGGAGAATTAACAGAACACAGAGCAGTTTCTCAGAAAGCTTCTTTCCAGTTTTGAAGGGAAGATATTTCCTTTTTCACCATAGCCCTCTACGGGCTTCCGAATACCCTTTGCCAATTCCACAAGAACAGCCTTAGCGAAAGGATGCTTGAAGGGAAAGATGTAACTCTGTGAGATGAATTAACAGAACACAGAGCAGTTTCTCAGAAAGCTTCTTTCCAGTTTTGAACGGAAGACATTTCCTTTTTCACCATAGCCCTCTGTGGGCTTCCAAATATCCCATTGCGAATTCCAAAAGAACAGCTTGAGCGAAAGGCTTCTTGAAGAGAAAGATGTAACCCTGTGAGATGAATTAACAGAACACAGAGCAGTTTTTCAGAAAGCTTCTTTCCAGTTTTTAAGGGAAGATATTTCCTTTTTCACCATAGCCCTCTATGGGCTTCCGTATTCCCTTTGTCAATTCCACATGAACAGTCTTAGCGAAAGGCTTCTTGAAGGGAAAGATGTAACTCTGTGAGATGAATTAACAGAACACAGAGCAGTTTCTCAGAAATCTTCTTTCCAGTTTTGAACGGAAGATATTTCCTTTTTCACCATAGCCCACTATGGGCTTCAGAATACCCTTTGCCAATTCCACAAGAACAGCCTTAGCGAAAGGATGCTTGAAGGGAAGGATGTAACCCTGTGAGATGAATTAACAGAACACAGAGCAGTTTCTCAGAAAGCTTCTTTCCGGTTTTGAACGGAAGATATTTCCTTTTCCACCGTAGCCCTTTATGAGCTTCCAAATATCCCTTTTTAAATTCCACAAGAGCAGCCTTAGCGAAAGGCTCCTTGAAGGGAAAGATGTAACTCTGTGAGATGAATTAACAGAACACAGAGCAGTTTCTCAGAAAGCTTCTTTCCAGTTTTTAACGGAAGCTATTTCCTTTTTCACCATAGCCCTCTATGGGCTTCCAAATATCCCTTTGCCAATTCCACAAGAACAGCCTTAGCGAAAGGCTTCTGAAAGGGAAAGATGTAACTCTGTGAGATGAATTAAGAGAACACAGAGCAGTTACTCAGAAAGCTTCTTTCCTATTTTGAACGGAAGATATTTCCTTTTTCATCATAGCCCTCTATGGGCTTCCGAATACCCTTTGCCAATTCCACAAGAACAGCCTTAGCGAAAGGATGCTTGAAGGGAAAGATGTAACTCTGTGAGATGAATTAACAGAACACAGAGCAGTTTCTCAGAAAGCTTCTTTCCAGTTTTGAACGGAAGATATTTCCTTTTTCACCAGAGCCCTCTACGGCCTTCCAAATATCCCTTTGACAATTCCACAAGAACAGCCTTCGCGAAAGGCTTCTTTGAGGGAAAGATGTAACTCTGTGAGATGAATTAACAGAACACAGAGCAGTTTCTCAGAAAGCTTCTTTCCAGTTTTGAACGGAAGATATTTCCTTTTTCACCATATCCCTCCTTGGGCTTCCAAATATCCCTTTGCCAATTCCACATGAACAGCCTTAGCGAAAGGCTTCTTTAAGGGAAAGATGTAACTCTGTGAGATGAAATAACAGAACACAGAGCAGTTTCTCAGAAAACTTCTTTCCAGTTTTGAACGGAAGATATTTCCTTTTTCACCATAGCCATCTATGGGCTTCCAAATATCACTTTTCGAATTCCACAAGAACAGATTTAGCGAAAGGCTACTTGAAGAGAAAGATGTAACTCTGTGAGATGAATTAACAGAACACAGAGCAGTTTCTCAGAAAGCTTCTTTCCAGTTTTGAAGGAAAGGTATTTCCTTTTTCACCATAGCCCTCTATGTGCTTCCGAATACCCTTTGCCAATTCCACAAGAACAGCCTTAGCGAAAGGATGCTTGAAGGGAAAGATGTAACTCTGTGAGATGAATTAACAGAACACAGAGCAGTTTCTCAGAAAGTTTCTTTCCGATTTTGAACGGAAGATATTTCCTTATTCAGCATAGCCCTCTATGGGCTTCGAAATATCCCTTTGCCAATTCCACAAAAACAGCCTTAGCGAAAGGCTTCTTGAAGGGAAAGATGTAACCCTGTGAGATGAATTAACAGAACACAGAGCAGTTTCTCAGAAAGCTTCTTTCCAGTTTTGAACGGAAGATATTTCCTTTTTCACCATAGCCCTCTATGGGCTTCGAAATATCCCTTTGCCAATTCCACAAGAACAGCCTTAGCGAAAGGCTTCTTGAAGGGAAAGATGTAACTCTGTGAGATGAATTAAGAGAACACAGAGCAGTTTCTCAGAAAGCTTCTTTCCAGTTTTGAAAGGAAGATATTTCCTTTATCACCATAGCTCTCTACGGGCTTTCAAATATCCCTTTGCCAATTCCACAAGAACAGCCTTAGGGAAACCTTATTGAAGGGAAAGATGTAACTGTGTGAGATGAATTAACAGAACACAGAGCAGTTTCTCAGAAAGCTTCATTCCAGTTTTGAACGGAAGATATTTCCTTTTTAACCATAGCCCTCTATGGGCTTCCAAATATTCTTTTGCCGATTTCACAAGAACAGCCTTAGCGAAAGACTTCTTGAAGGGTAAGATGTAACTCTGTGAGGAGAATTAACAGAACGCCGAGCAGTTTCTCAGAAAGCTTCTTTCCAGTTTTGAAGGGAAGATATTTCCTTTTTCACCATAGCCCTCTACGGGCTTCCGAATACCCTTTGCCAATTCCACAAGAACAGCCTTAGCGAAAGGCTTCTTGAAGGGAAAGATGTCACTCTGTGAGATGAATTAACAGAACACAGAGCAGTTTCTCAGAAAGCTTCTTTCCAGTTTTGAACGGAAGATATTTCCTTTTTCACCATAGCCCTCTATGGGCTTCCAAATATCCCTTTGACAATTCCACAAGAACAGCCTTAGAGAAAGGCCTCTTGAAGGGAAGGATGTAACTCTGTGAGATGAATTAAGAGAACACAGATCAGTTTCTCAGAAAGCTTCTTTCCAGTTTTGAACGGAAGATATTTCCTTTTTCACCATAGCCCTCTATGGGCTTCCAAATATCCCATTGCCAATTCCACAAGAACAGCTTGAGCGAAAGGCTTCTTGAAGAGAAAGATGTAACCCTGTGAGATGAATTAACAGAACACAGAGCAGTTTTTCAGAAAGCTTCTTTCCAGTTTTTAAGGGAAGATATTTCCTTTTTCACCATAGCCCTCTATGGGCTTCCGAATACCCTTTGTCAATTCCACATGAACAGTCTTAGCGAAAGGCTTCTTGAAGGGAAAGATGTAACTCTGTGAGATGAATTAACAGAATACAGAGCAGTTACTCAGAAAGCTTCTTTCCAGTTTTGAACGGAAGACATTTCCTTTTTCACCATAGCCCTCTGTGGGCTTCCAAATATCCCTTTGCGAAGTCCACAAGAACAGCCTTAGCGAAAGACTTCTTGAAGCGAAAGATATAACTCTGTGAGATGAATTAACAGAACACAGAGCAGTTTCTCAGAAAGCTTTCTTTCCAATTTTGAACGGAAGATATTTCCTTATTCAGCATAGCCCTCTATGGGCTTCGAAATATCCCTTTGCCAATTCCACAAAAGCAGCCTTAGCGAAAGGCTTCTTGAAGGGAAAGATGTAACTCTGTGAGATGAATTAACAGAACACAGAGCAGTTACTCAGAAAGTTTCTTTCCAGTTTTGAACGGAAGACATTTCCTTTTTCACCATAGCCCTCTGTGTGCTTCCAAATATCCCTTTGCGAAGTCCACAAGAACAGCCTTAGCGAAAGACTTCTTGAAGCGAAAAATATAACTCTGTGAGATGAATTAACAGAACACAGAGCAGTTTCTCAGAAAGCTTCTTTCCAGTTTTGAACGGAAGATATTTCCTTTTTCACCATAGCCCTCTATGGGCTTCCAAATATCCCTTTGACAATTCCACAAGAACAGCCTTAGAGAAAGGCCTCTTGAAGGGAAAGATGTAACTCTGTGAGATGAATTAACAGAACACAGAGCAGTTTCTCAGAAAGCTTCTTTCCAGTTTTGAACGGAAGATATTTCCTTTTTCACCATAGCCCTCTATGGGCTTCCAAATATTCTTTTGCCGATTTCACAAGAACAGCCTTAGCGAAAGACTTCTTGAAGGGAAAGATGTAAGTCTGTAGAGGAGAATTAACAGAACACAGAGCAGTTTCTCAGAAAGCTTCTTTCCAGTTTTGAACGGAAGATATTTCCTTTTTCACCATAGCCCTCTACGGGCTTCCGAATACCCTTTGCCAATTCCACAAGAACAGCCTTAGCGAAAGGATGCTTGAAGGGAAAGATGTAACTCTGTGAGATGAATTAACAGAACACAGAGCAGTTTCTCAGAAAGCTTCTTTCCAGTTTTGAACGGAAGATATTTCCTTTTTCACCATAGCCCTCTATGGGCTTCCAAATATCCCTTTGACAATTTCACAAGAACAGCCTTAGAGAAAGGCCTCTTGAAGGGAAAGATGTAACTCTGTGAGATGAATTAAGAGAACACAGATCAGTTTCTCAGAAAGCTTCTTTCCAGTTTTGAACGGAAGATATTTCCTTTTTCACCATAGCCCTCTATGGGCTTCCAAATATCCCATTGCGAATTCCACAAGAACAGCTTGAGCGAAAGGCTTCTTGAAGAGAAAGATGTAACCCTGTGAGATGAATTAACAGAACACAGAGCAGTTTTTCAGAAAGCTTCTTTCCAGTTTTGAAGGGAAGATATTTCCTTTTTCACCATAGCCCTCTATGGGCTTCCGAATACCCATTGTCAATTCCACATGAACAGTCTTAGCGAAAGGCTTCTTGAAGGGAAAGATGTACCTCTGTGAGATGAATTAACAGAACACAGAGCAGTTTCTCAGAAATCTTCTTTCCAGTTTTGAACGGAAGATATTTCCTTTTTCACCATAGCCCACTATGGGCTTCAGAATACCCTTTGCCAATTCCACAAGAACAGCCTTAGCGAAAGGATGCTTGAAGGGAAGGATGTAACTCTGTGAGATGAATTAACAGAACACAGAGCAGTTTCTCAGAAAGCTTCTTTCCGGTTTTGAACGGAAGATATTTCCTTTTCCACCGTAGCCCTTTATGAGCTTCCAAATATCCCTTTTTAAATTCCACAAGAGCAGCCTTAGCGAAAGGCTCCTTGAAGGGAAAGATGTAACTCTGTGAGATGAATTAACAGAACACAGAGCAGTTTCTCAGAAAGCTTCTTTCCAGTTTTTAACGGAAGCTATTTCCTTTTTCACCATAGACCTCTATGGGCTTCCAAATATCCCTTTGCCAATTCCACAAGAACAGCCTCAGCGAAAGGCTTCTGGAAGGGAAAGATGTAACTCTGTGAGATGAATTAACAGAACACAGAGCAGTTACTCAGAAAGCTTCTTTCCAGTTTTGAACGGAAGACATTTCCTTTTTCACCATAGCCCTCTGTGGGCTTCCAAATATCCCTTTGCGAAGTCCACAAGAACAGCCTTAGCGAAAGACTTCTTGAAGCGAAAGATATAACTCTGTGAGATGAATTAACAGAACACAGAGCAGTTTCTCAGAAAGCTTTCTTTCCAATTTTGAACGGAAGATATTTCCTTATTCAGCATAGCCCTCTATGGGCTTCGAAATATCCCTTTGCCAATTCCACAAAAGCAGCCTTAGCGAAAGGCTTCTTGAAGGGAAAGATGTAACTCTGTGAGATGAAATAACAGAACACAGAGCAGTTTCTCAGAAAGCTTCTTTCCAGTTATGAACGGAAGATATATCCTTTTTCACCATAGCCCTCTATGGGCTTCCAAATATCCCTTTGCCAATTCCACATGAACAGCCTTAGCGAAAGGCTTCTTGAAGGGAAAGATGTAACTCTGTGAGATGAAATAACAAAACACAGAGCAGTTTCTCAGAAAGCTTCTTTCCAGTTTTGAACGGAAGATATTTCCTTTTTCATCATAGCCCTCTATGGGCTTCCGAATACCCTTTGCCAATTCCACAAGATCAGCCTTAGCGAAAGGATGCTTGAAGGGAAAGATGTAACTGTGTGAGATGAATTAACAGAACACAGAGCAGTTTCTAAGAAAGCTTCTTTCCAGTTTTGAACGGAAGATATTTCCTTTTTCACCAGAGCCCTCTATGGCCTTCCAAATATCCCTTTGCCAATTCCACAAGAACAGCCTTCGCGAAAGGCTTGTTAGAGGGAAAGATGTAACCCGTTAGATGAGTTAACAGAACACAGAGCAGTTTCTCAGAAAGCTTCTTTCCAGTTTTGAACGGAAGATATTTCCTTTTTCACCATAGCCCTCTATGGGCTTCCAAATATCCCTTTGACAATTCCACAAGAACAGCCTTAGAGAAAGGCCTCTTGAAGGGAAAGATGTAACTCTGTGAGATGATTTAAGAGAACACAGAGCAGTTTCTCAGAAAGCTTCTTTCCAGTTTTGAACGGAAGACATTTCCTTTTTCACCATAGCCCTCTATGGGCTTCCAAATATTCTTTTGCCGATTTCACAAGAACAGCCTTAGCGAAAGACTTCTTGAAGGGAAAGATGTAACTCTGTGAGGAGAATTAACAGAACACAGAGCAGTTTCTCAGAAAGCTTCTTTCCAGTTTTGAAGGGAAGATATTTCCTTTTTCACCATAGCCCTCTACGGGCTTCCGAATACCCTTTGCCAATTCCACAAGAACAGCCTTAGCGAAAGGATGCTTGAAGGGAAAGATGTAACTCTGTGAGATGAATTAACAGAACACAGAGCAGTTTCTCAGAAAGCTTTCTTTCCAATTTTTAACGGGAGATATTTCCTTATTCAGCATAGCCCTCTATGGGCTTCGAAATATACCATTGCCAATTCCACAAAAACAGCCTTAGCGAAAGGCTTCTTGAAGGGAAAGATGTAACTCTGTGAGATGAAAAAACAGAACACAGAGCAGTTTCTTAGAAAGCTTCTTTCCAGTTTTTAAAGGAAGCTATTTCCTTTTTCACCATAGCCCTCTATGGGCTTCCAAATATCCCTTTGCCAATTCCACAAGAACAGCCTTACCGAAAGGCTTCTGGAAGGGAAAGATGTAACTCTGTGAGATGAATTAACAGAACACAGAGCAGTTTCTCAGAAAGCTTCTTTCCAGTTTTGAACGGAAGATATGTCCTTTTTCACCATAGCCCTTTGTGGCTTCCAAATATCCCTTTAGCAATTCCACAAGAACAGCCTCAGCGAAAGGCTTCTTGAAGGGAAAGATGTAACTCTGTGTGATGAATTAACAGAACACAGAGCAGTTTCTCAGAAAGCTTCTTTCCAGTTTTGAACGGAAGATATTTCCTTTTTCATCATAGCCCTCTATGGGCTTCCGAATACCCTTTGCCAATTCCACAAGAACAGCCTTAGCGAAAGTCTTCTTGAAGGGAAAGATGTAACCCTGTGAGATGAATTAACAGAACACAGAGCAGTTTCTCAGAAAGCTTCTTTCCAGTTTTGAACGGAAGATATTTGCTATTTCACCATAGCCCTCTATGGGCTTCGAAATATCCCTTTGCCAATTCCACAAGAACAGCCTTAGCGAAAGGCTTCTTGAAGGGAAAGATGTAACTCTGTGAGATGAATTAAGAGAACACAGAGCAGTTTCTCAGAAAGCTTCTTTCCAGTTTTGAAAGGAAGATATTTCCTTTTTCACCATAGCTCTCTATGGGCTTCCAAATATCCCTTTGCCAATTCCACAAGAACAGCCTTAGGGAAACCTTATTGAAGGGAAAGATGTAACTGTGTGAGATGAATTAACAGAACACAGAGCAGTTTCTCAGAAAGCTTCATTCCAGTTTTGAAGGGAAGATATTTCCTTTTTCACCATAGCCCTCTATGGGCTTCCAAATATTCTTTTGCCCATTTCACAAGAACAGCCTTAGCGAAAGACTTCTTGAAGGGAAAGATATAACTCTGTGAGGAGAATTAACAGAACGCAGAGCAGTTTCTCAGAAAGCTTCTTTCCAATTTTGAAGGGAAGATATTTCCTTTTTCACCGTAGCCCTCTACGGGCTTCGGAATACCCTTTGCCAATTCCACAAGAACAGCCTTAGCGAAAGGATGCTTGAAGGGAAAGATGTAACTCTGTGAGATGAATTAACAGAACACAGAGCAGTTTCTCAGAAAGCTTCTTTCCAGTTTTGAACGGAAGATATTTCCTTTTTCACCATAGCCCTCTATGGGCTTCCAAATATCCCATTGCGAATTCCACAAGAACAGCTTGAGCGAAAGGCTTCTTGAAGAGAAAGATGTAACCCTGTGAGATGAATTAACAGAACACAGAGCAGTTTTTCAGAAAGCTTCTTTCCAGTTTTGAAGGGAAGATATTTCCTTTTTCACCATAGCCCTCTAGGGGCTTCCGAATACCCTTTGCCAATTCCACAAGAACAGCCTTAGCGAAAGGATGCTTGAAGGGAAAGATGTAACTCTGTGAGATGAATTAACAGAACACAGAGCAGTTTCTCAGAAAGCTTCTTTCCGGTTTTGAACGGAAGATATTTCCTTTTTCACCATAGCCCTCCTTGGGCTTCCAAATATCCCTTTGCTAATTCCACATGAACAGCCTTAGCGAAAGGCTTCTTGAAGGGAAAGATGTATCTCTGTGAGATGAAATAACAGAACACAGAGCAGTTTCTCAGAAAGCTTCTTTCCAGTTTTGAATGGAAGATATTTCCTTTTTCACCATAGCCATCTATGGGCTTCCAAATATCACTTTTCTAATTCCACAAGAACAGATTTAGCGAAAGGCTTCTTGAAGAGAAAGATGTAACTCTGTGAGATGAATTAACAGAACACAGAGCAGTTTCTCAGAAAGCTTCTTTCCAGTTTTGAAGGAAAGGTATTTCCTTTTTCACCATAGCCCTCTATGGGCTTCCGAATACCCTTTGCCAATTCCACAAGAACAGCCTTAGCGAAAGGATGCTTCAAGGGAAAGATGTAATTCTGTGAGATGAATTAACAGAACACAGAGCAGTTTCTCAGAAAGCTTCTTTCCGGTTTTGAACGGAAGATATTTCCCTTTTCACCATAGCCCTCCTTGGGCTTCCAAATATCCCTTTGCCAATTCCACAAGACCAGCCTTAGCGAAAGGCTTCTTGAAGGGAAAGATGTAACTCTGTGAGATGAATTAACAACACAGAGCAGTTTCTCAGAATGCTTATTTCCAGTTTTGAACGGAAGATATTTCCTTTTCCACCGTAGCCCTCTATGAGATTCCAAATATCCCTTTTTAAATTCCACAAGAGCAGCCTTAGCGAAAGGCTCCTTGAAGGGCAAGATGTAACTCTGTGAGATGAATTAACAGAACACAGAGCAGTTTCTCAGAAAGCTTCTTTCCAGTTTTTAACGGAAGCTATTTCCTTTTTCACCATAGCCCTCTATGGGCTTCCAAATATCCCTTTGCCAATTCCACAAGAACAGCCTTAGCGAAAGGCTTCTGGAAGGGAAAGATGTAACTCTGTGAGATGAATTAACAGAACACAGAGCAGTTTCTCAGAAAGCTTCTTTCCAGTTTTGAACGGAAGACATTTCCTTTTTCACCATAGCCCTCTGTGGGCTTCCAAATATCCCTTTGCGAAGTCCACAAGTACAGCCTTAGCGAAAGGCTTCTTGAAGCGAAGGATATAACTTTGTGAGATGAATTAACAGAACACAGAGCAGTTTCTCAGAAAGCTTCTTTCCAATTTTGAACGGAAGATATTTCCTTATTCAGCATAGCCCTCTATGGGCTTCGAAATATCCCTTTGCCAATTCCACAAAAACAGCCTTAGCGAAAGGCTTCTTGAAGGGAAAGATGTAACCCTGTGAGATGAATTAACAGAACACAGAGCAGTTTCTCAGAAAGCTTCTTTCCAGTTTTGAACGGAAGTATTTGGTTTTTCACCATAGCCCTCTATGGGCTTCGAAATATCCCTTTGCCAATTCCACAAGAACAGCCTTAGCGAAAGGCTTCTTGAAGGGAAAGATGTAACTCTGTGAGATGAATTAAGAGAACACAGAGCAGTTTCTCAGAAAGCTTCTTTCCAGTTTTGAAAGGAAGATATTTCCTTTATCACCATAGCTCTCTACGGGCTTTCAAATATCCCTTTGCCAATTCCACAAGAACAGCCTTAGGGAAACCTTATTGAAGGGAAAGATGTAACTGTGTGAGATGAATTAACAGAACACAGAGCAGTTTCTCAGAAAGCTTCATTCCAGTTTTGAACGGAAGATATTTCCTTTTTAACCATAGCCCTCTATGGGCTTCCAAATATTCTTTTGCCGATTTCACAAGAACAGCCTTAGCGAAAGACTTCTTGAAGGGTAAGATGTAACTCTGTGAGGAGAATTAACAGAACGCCGAGCAGTTTCTCAGAAAGCTTCTTTCCAGTTTTGAAGGGAAGATATTTCCTTTTTCACCATAGCCCTCTACGGGCTTCCGAATACCCTTTGCCAATTCCACAAGAACAGCCTTAGCGAAAGGCTTCTTGAAGGGAAAGATGTCACTCTGTGAGATGAATTAACAGAACACAGAGCAGTTTCTCAGAAAGCTTCTTTCCAGTTTTGAACGGAAGATATTTCCTTTTTCACCATAGCCCTCTATGGGCTTCCAAATATCCCTTTGACAATTCCACAAGAACAGCCTTAGAGAAAGGCCTCTTGAAGGGAAGGATGTAACTCTGTGAGATGAATTAAGAGAACACAGATCAGTTTCTCAGAAAGCTTCTTTCCAGTTTTGAACGGAAGATATTTCCTTTTTCACCATAGCCCTCTATGGGCTTCCAAATATCCCATTGCGAATTCCACAAGAACAGCTTGAGCGAAAGGCTTCTTGAAGAGAAAGATGTAACCCTGTGAGATGAATTAACAGAACACAGAGCAGTTTTTCAGAAAGCTTCTTTCCAGTTTTGAAGGGAAGATATTTCCTTTTTCACCATAGCCCTCTATGGGCTTCCGAATACCCTTTGTCAATTCCACATGAACAGTCTTAGCGAAAGGCTTCTTGAAGGGAAAGATGTAACTCTGTGAGATGAATTAACAGAACACAGAGCAGTTTCTCAGAAATCTTCTTTCCAGTTTTGAACGGAAGATATTTCCTTTTTCACCATAGCCCACTATGGGCTTCAGAATACCCTTTGCCAATTCCACAAGAACAGCCTTAGCGGAAGGATGCTTGAAGGGAAGGATGTAACCCTGTGAGATGAATTAACAGAACACAGAGCAGTTTCTCAGAAAGCTTCTTTCCGGTTTTGAACGGAAGATATTTCCTTTTCCACCGTAGCCCTTTATGAGCTTCCAAATATCCCTTTTTAAATTCCACAAGAGCAGCCTTAGCGAAAGGCTCCTTGAAGGGAAAGATGTAACTCTGTGAGATGAATTAACAGAACACAGAGCAGTTTCTCAGAAAGCTTCTTTCCAGTTTTTAACGGAAGCTATTTCCTTTTTCACCATAGCCCTCTATGGGCTTCCAAATATCCCTTTGCCAATTCCACAAGAACAGCCTTAGCGAAAGGCTTCTGGAAGGGAAAGATGTAACTCTGTGAGATGAATTAACAGAATACAGAGCAGTTACTCAGAAAGCTTCTTTCCAGTTTTGAACGGAAGACATTTCCTTTTTCACCATAGCCCTCTGTGGGCTTCCAAATATCCCTTTGCGAAGTCCACAAGAACAGCCTTAGCGAAAGACTTCTTGAAGCGAAAGATATAACTCTGTGAGATGAATTAACAGAACACAGAGCAGTTTCTCAGAAAGCTTTCTTTCCAATTTTGAACGGAAGATATTTCCTTATTCAGCATAGCCCTCTATGGGCTTCGAAATATCCCTTTGCCAATTCCACAAAAGCAGCCTTAGCGAAAGGCTTCTTGAAGGGAAAGATGTAACTCTGTGAGATGAATTAACAGAACACAGAGCAGTTTCTCAGAAAGCTTCTTTCCAGTTTTGAACGGAAGATATTTCCTTTTTCACCAGAGCCCTCTATGGCCTTCCAAATATCCCTTTGCCAATTCCACAAGAACAGCCTTCGCGAAAGGCTTCTTGGAGGGAAAGATGTAACTCTGTGAGATGAATTAACAGAACACAGAGCAGTTTCTCAGAAAGCTTCTTTTCAGTTTTGAACGGAAGATATTTCCTTTTTCACCATAGCCCTCTATGGGCTTCCAAATATCCCTTTGACAAATCCACAAGAACAGCCTTAGAGAAAGGCCTCTTGAAGGGAAAGATGTAACTCTGTGAGATGAATTAGGAGAACACAGAGCAGTTTCTCAGAAAGCTTCTCTCAAGTTTTGAACGGAAGATATTTCCTTTTTCACCATAGCCCTCTATGGGCTTCCAAATATTCTTTTGCCGATTTCACAAGAACAGCCTTAGCGAAAGACTTCTTGAAGGGAAAGATGTAACTCTGTGAGGAGAATTAACAGAACACAGAGCAGTTTCTCAGAAAGCTTCTTTCCAGTTTTGAAGGGAAGATATTTCCTTTTTCACCAAAGCCCTCTACGGGCTTCCGAATACCCTTTGCCAATTCCACAAGAACAGCCTTAGCGAAAGGATGCTTGAAGGGAAAGATGTAGCTCTGTGAGATGAATTAACAGAACACAGAGCAGTTTCTCAGAAAGCTTCTTTCCAGTTTTGAACGGAAGATATTTCCTTTTTTACCATAGCCCTCTATGGGCTTCCAAATATCCCTTTGACAATTCCACAAGAACAGCCTTAGAGAAAGGCCTCTTGAAGGGAAAGATGTAACTCTGTGAGATGAATTAAGAGAACACAGATCAGTTTCTCAGAAAGCTTCTTTCCAGTTTTGAACGGAAGATATTTCCTTTTTCACCCTAGCCCTCTATGGGCTTCCAAATATCAAATTGCGAATTCCACAAGAACAGCTTGAGCGAAAGGCTTCTTGAAGAGAAAGATGTAACCCTGTGAGATGAATTAACAGAACACAGAGCAGTTTTTCAGAAAGCTTCTTTCCAGTTTTTAAGGGAAGATATTTCCTTTTTCACCATAGCCCTCTATGGGCTTCCGAATACCCTTTGTCAATTCCACATGAACAGTCTTAGCGAAAGGCTTCTTGAAGGGAAAGATGTAACTCTGTGAGATGAATTAACAGAACACAGAGCAGTTTCTCAGAAATCTTCTTTCCAGTTTTGAACGGAAG
Organism: Chlorocebus sabaeus; assembly: GCF_047675955.1. Lineage (NCBI taxonomy): Eukaryota > Metazoa > Chordata > Mammalia > Primates > Cercopithecidae > Chlorocebus > Chlorocebus sabaeus. Next base: position 48,803,368 of record NC_132911.1, read on the forward strand.
ATATTTCCTTTTTCACCATAGCCCACTATGGGATTCAGAATACCCTTTGCCAATTCCACAAGAACAGCCTTAGCGAAAGGATGCTTGAAGGGAAGGATGTAACCCTGTGAGATGAATTAACAGAACACAGAGCAGTTTCTCAGAAAGCTTCTTTCCGGTTTTGAACGGAAGATATTTCCTTTTCCACCGTAGCCCTTTATGAGCTTCCAAATATCCCTTTTTAAATTCCACAAGAGCAGCCTTAGCGAAAGGCTCCTTGAAGGGAAAGATGTAACTCTGTGAGATGAATTAACAGAACACAGAGCAGTTTCTCAGAAAGCTTCTTTCCAGTTTTTAACGGAAGCTATTTCCTTTTTCACCATAGCCCTCTATGTTCTTCCAAATATCCCTTTGCCAATTCCACAAGAACAGCCTTAGCGAAAGGCTTCTGGAAGGGAAAGATGTAACTCTGTGAGATGAATTAACAGAACACAGAGCAGTTACTCAGAAAGCTTCTTTCCAGTTTTGAACGGAAGACATTTCCTTTTTCACCATAGCCCTCTGTGTGCTTCCAAATATCCCTTTGCGAAGTCCACAAGAACAGCCTTAGCGAAAGACTTCTTGAAGCGAAAAATATAACTCTGTGAGATGAATTAACAGAACACAGAGCAGTTTCTCAGAAAGCTTCTTTCCAGTTTTGAACGGAAGATATTTCCTTTTTCACCATAGCCCTCTATGGGCTTCCAAATATCCCTTTGACAATTCCACAAGAACAGCCTTAGAGAAAGGCCTCTTGAAGGGAAAGATGTAATTCTGTGAGATGAATTAAGAGAACACAGAGCAGTTTCTCAGAAAGCTTCTTTCCAGTTTTGAACGGAAGATATTTCCTTTTTCACCATAGCCCTCTATGGGCTTCCAAATATTCTTTGCCGATTTCACAAGAACAGCCTTAGCGAAAGACTTCTTGAAGGGAAAGATGTAACTCTGTGAGGAGAATTAACAGAACACAGAGCAGTTTCTCAGAAAGCTTCTTTCCAGTTTTGAAGGGAAGATATTTCCTTTTTCACCATAGCCCTCTACGGGCTTCCGAATACCCTTTGCCAATTCCACAAGAACAGCCTTAGCGAAAGGATGCTTGAAGGGAAAGATGTAACTCTGTGAGATGAATTAACAGAACACAGAGCAGTTTCTCAGAAAGCTTCTTTCCAGTTTTGAACGGAAGACATTTCCTTTTTCACCATAGCCCTCTGTGGGCTTCCAAATATCCCATTGCGAATTCCACAAGAACAGCTTGAGCGAAAGGCTTCTTGAAGAGAAAGATGTAACCCTGTGAGATGAATTAACAGAACACAGAGCAGTTTTTCAGAAAGCTTCTTTCCAGTTTTTAAGGGAAGATATTTCCTTTTTCACCATAGCCCTCTATGGGCTTCCGTATTCCCTTTGTCAATTCCACATGAACAGTCTTAGCGAAAGGCTTCTTGAAGGGAAAGATGTAACTCTGTGAGATGAATTAACAGAACACAGAGCAGTTTCTCAGAAATCTTCTTTCCAGTTTTGAACGGAAGATATTTCCTTTTTCACCATAGCCCACTATGGGCTTCAGAATACCCTTTGCCAATTCCACAAGAACAGCCTTAGCGAAAGGATGCTTGAAGGGAAGGATGTAACCCTGTGAGATGAATTAACAGAACACAGAGCAGTTTCTCAGAAAGCTTCTTTCCGGTTTTGAACGGAAGATATTTCCTTTTCCACCGTAGCCCTTTATGAGCTTCCAAATATCCCTTTTTAAATTCCACAAGAGCAGCCTTAGCGAAAGGCTCCTTGAAGGGAAAGATGTAACTCTGTGAGATGAATTAACAGAACACAGAGCAGTTTCTCAGAAAGCTTCTTTCCAGTTTTTAACGGAAGCTATTTCCTTTTTCACCATAGCCCTCTATGGGCTTCCAAATATCCCTTTGCCAATTCCACAAGAACAGCCTTAGCGAAAGGCTTCTGAAAGGGAAAGATGTAACTCTGTGAGATGAATTAAGAGAACACAGAGCAGTTACTCAGAAAGCTTCTTTCCTATTTTGAACGGAAGATATTTCCTTTTTCATCATAGCCCTCTATGGGCTTCCGAATACCCTTTGCCAATTCCACAAGAACAGCCTTAGCGAAAGGATGCTTGAAGGGAAAGATGTAACTCTGTGAGATGAATTAACAGAACACAGAGCAGTTTCTCAGAAAGCTTCTTTCCAGTTTTGAACGGAAGATATTTCCTTTTTCACCAGAGCCCTCTACGGCCTTCCAAATATCCCTTTGACAATTCCACAAGAACAGCCTTCGCGAAAGGCTTCTTTGAGGGAAAGATGTAACTCTGTGAGATGAATTAACAGAACACAGAGCAGTTTCTCAGAAAGCTTCTTTCCAGTTTTGAACGGAAGATATTTCCTTTTTCACCATAGCCCTCTATGGGCTTCCAAATATCCCTTTGACAATTCCACAAGAACAGCCTTAGAGAAAGGCCTCTTGAAGGGAAAGATGTAACTCTGTGAGATGAATTAAGAGAACACAGAGCAGTTTCTCAGAAAGCTTCTTTCCAGTTTTGAACGGAAGATATTTCCTTTTTCACCATATCCCTCCTTGGGCTTCCAAATATCCCTTTGCCAATTCCACATGAACAGCCTTAGCGAAAGGCTTCTTTAAGGGAAAGATGTAACTCTGTGAGATGAAATAACAGAACACAGAGCAGTTTCTCAGAAAACTTCTTTCCAGTTTTGAACGGAAGATATTTCCTTTTTCACCATAGCCATCTATGGGCTTCCAAATATCACTTTTCGAATTCCACAAGAACAGATTTAGCGAAAGGCTACTTGAAGAGAAAGATGTAACTCTGTGAGATGAATTAACAGAACACAGAGCAGTTTCTCAGAAAGCTTCTTTCCAGTTTTGAAGGAAAGGTATTTCCTTTTTCACCATAGCCCTCTATGTGCTTCCGAATACCCTTTGCCAATTCCACAAGAACAGCCTTAGCGAAAGGATGCTTGAAGGGAAAGATGTAACTCTGTGAGATGAATTAACAGAACACAGAGCAGTTTCTCAGAAAGTTTCTTTCCGATTTTGAACGGAAGATATTTCCTTATTCAGCATAGCCCTCTATGGGCTTCGAAATATCCCTTTGCCAATTCCACAAAAACAGCCTTAGCGAAAGGCTTCTTGAAGGGAAAGATGTAACCCTGTGAGATGAATTAACAGAACACAGAGCAGTTTCTCAGAAAGCTTCTTTCCAGTTTTGAACGGAAGATATTTCCTTTTTCACCATAGCCCTCTATGGGCTTCGAAATATCCCTTTGCCAATTCCACAAGAACAGCCTTAGCGAAAGGCTTCTTGAAGGGAAAGATGTAACTCTGTGAGATGAATTAAGAGAACACAGAGCAGTTTCTCAGAAAGCTTCTTTCCAGTTTTGAAAGGAAGATATTTCCTTTATCACCATAGCTCTCTACGGGCTTTCAAATATCCCTTTGCCAATTCCACAAGAACAGCCTTAGGGAAACCTTATTGAAGGGAAAGATGTAACTGTGTGAGATGAATTAACAGAACACAGAGCAGTTTCTCAGAAAGCTTCATTCCAGTTTTGAACGGAAGATATTTCCTTTTTAACCATAGCCCTCTATGGGCTTCCAAATATTCTTTTGCCGATTTCACAAGAACAGCCTTAGCGAAAGACTTCTTGAAGGGTAAGATGTAACTCTGTGAGGAGAATTAACAGAACGCCGAGCAGTTTCTCAGAAAGCTTCTTTCCAGTTTTGAAGGGAAGATATTTCCTTTTTCACCATAGCCCTCTACGGGCTTCCGAATACCCTTTGCCAATTCCACAAGAACAGCCTTAGCGAAAGGCTTCTTGAAGGGAAAGATGTCACTCTGTGAGATGAATTAACAGAACACAGAGCAGTTTCTCAGAAAGCTTCTTTCCAGTTTTGAACGGAAGATATTTCCTTTTTCACCATAGCCCTCTATGGGCTTCCAAATATCCCTTTGACAATTCCACAAGAACAGCCTTAGAGAAAGGCCTCTTGAAGGGAAGGATGTAACTCTGTGAGATGAATTAAGAGAACACAGATCAGTTTCTCAGAAAGCTTCTTTCCAGTTTTGAACGGAAGATATTTCCTTTTTCACCATAGCCCTCTATGGGCTTCCAAATATCCCATTGCCAATTCCACAAGAACAGCTTGAGCGAAAGGCTTCTTGAAGAGAAAGATGTAACCCTGTGAGATGAATTAACAGAACACAGAGCAGTTTTTCAGAAAGCTTCTTTCCAGTTTTTAAGGGAAGATATTTCCTTTTTCACCATAGCCCTCTATGGGCTTCCGAATACCCTTTGTCAATTCCACATGAACAGTCTTAGCGAAAGCCTTCTTGAAGGGAAAGATGTAACTCTGTGAGATGAATTAACAGAATACAGAGCAGTTACTCAGAAAGCTTCTTTCCAGTTTTGAACGGAAGACATTTCCTTTTTCACCATAGCCCTCTGTGGGCTTCCAAATATCCCTTTGCGAAGTCCACAAGAACAGCCTTAGCGAAAGACTTCTTGAAGCGAAAGATATAACTCTGTGAGATGAATTAACAGAACACAGAGCAGTTTCTCAGAAAGCTTTCTTTCCAATTTTGAACGGAAGATATTTCCTTATTCAGCATAGCCCTCTATGGGCTTCGAAATATCCCTTTGCCAATTCCACAAAAGCAGCCTTAGCGAAAGGCTTCTTGAAGGGAAAGATGTAACTCTGTGAGATGAATTAACAGAACACAGAGCAGTTACTCAGAAAGTTTCTTTCCAGTTTTGAACGGAAGACATTTCCTTTTTCACCATAGCCCTCTGTGTGCTTCCAAATATCCCTTTGCGAAGTCCACAAGAACAGCCTTAGCGAAAGACTTCTTGAAGCGAAAAATATAACTCTGTGAGATGAATTAACAGAACACAGAGCAGTTTCTCAGAAAGCTTCTTTCCAGTTTTGAACGGAAGATATTTCCTTTTTCACCATAGCCCTCTATGGGCTTCCAAATATCCCTTTGACAATTCCACAAGAACAGCCTTAGAGAAAGGCCTCTTGAAGGGAAAGATGTAATTCTGTGAGATGAATTAAGAGAACACAGAGCAGTTTCTCAGAAAGCTTCTTTCCAGTTTTGAACGGAAGATATTTCCTTTTTCACCATAGCCCTCTATGGGCTTCCAAATATTCTTTGCCGATTTCACAAGAACAGCCTTAGCGAAAGACTTCTTGAAGGGAAAGATGTAACTCTGTGAGGAGAATTAACAGAACACAGAGCAGTTTCTCAGAAAGCTTCTTTCCAGTTTTGAAGGGAAGATATTTCCTTTTTCACCATAGCCCTCTACGGGCTTCCGAATACCCTTTGCCAATTCCACAAGAACAGCCTTAGCGAAAGGATGCTTGAAGGGAAAGATGTAACTCTGTGAGATGAATTAACAGAACACAGAGCAGTTTCTCAGAAAGCTTCTTTCCAGTTTTGAACGGAAGATATTTCCTTTTTCCCCATAGCCCTCTATGGGCTTCCAAATATCCCATTGCGAATTCCACAAGAACAGCTTGAGCGAAAGGCTTCTTGAAGAGAAAGATGTAACCCTGTGAGATGAATTAACAGAACACAGAGCAGTTTTTCAGAAAGCTTCTTTCCAGTTTTTAAGGGAAGATATTTACTTTTTCACCATAGCCCTCTATGGGCTTCCGTATTCCCTTTGTCAATTCCACATGAACAGTCTTAGCGAAAGGCTTCTTGAAGGGAAAGATGTAACTCTGTGAGATGAATTAACAGAACACAGAGCAGTTTCTCAGAAATCTTCTTTCCAGTTTTGAACGGAAGATATTTCCTTTTTCACCATAGCCCACTATGGGCTTCAGAATACCCTTTGCCAATTCCACAAGAACAGCCTTAGCGAAAGGATGCTTGAAGGGAAGGATGTAACCCTGTGAGATGAATTAACAGAACACAGAGCAGTTTCTCAGAAAGCTTCTTTCCAGTTTTGAACGGAAGATATTTCCTTTTTCACCATAGCCCTCTATGGGCTTCCAAATATCCCTTTGCCAATTCCACATGAACAGCCTTAGCGAAAGGCTTCTTGAAGGGAAAGATGTAACTCTGTGAGATGAAATAACAGAACGCAGAGCAGTTTCTCAGAAAGCTTCTTTCCTGTTTTGAACGGAAGATATTTCCTTTTTCATCATAGCCCTCTATGGGCTTCCGAATACCCTTTGCCAATTCCACAAGAACAGCCTTAGCGAAAGGATGCTTGAAGGGAAAGATGTAAATCTGTGAGATGAATTAACAGAACACAGAGCAGTTTCTCAGAAAGCTTCTTTCCAGTTTTGAACGGAAGATATTTCCTTTTTCACCAGAGCCCTCTATGGCCTTCCAAATATCCCTTTGCCAATTCCACAAGAACAGCCTTCGCGAAAGGCTTCTTGGAGGGAAAGATGTAACTCTGTGAGATGAATTAACAGAACACAGAGCAGTTTCTCAGAAAGCTTCTTTCCAGTTTTGAACGGAAGATATTTCCTTTTTCACCATAGCCCTCTATGGGCTTCCAAATATCCCTTTGACAATTCCACAAGAACAGCCTTAGAGAAAGGCCTCTTGAAGGGAAAGATGTAACTCTGTGAGATGAATTAAGAGAACACACAGCAGTTTCTCAGAAAGCTTCTTTCCAGTTTTGAACGGAAGATATTTCCTTTTTCACCATAGCCCTCTAAGGGCTTCCAAATATCCCATTGCGAATTCCACAAGAACAGCTTGAGCGAAAGGCTTCTTGAAGAGAAAGATGTAACCCTGTGAGATGAATTAACAGAACACAGAGCAGTTTTTCAGAAAGCTTCTTTCCAGTTTTTAAGGGAAGATATTTCCTTTTTCACCATAGCCCTCTATGGGCTTCCGAATACCCTTTGTCAATTCCACATGAAAAGCCTTAGCGAAAGGCTTCTTGAAGGGAAAGATGTAACTCTGTGAGATGAATTAACAGAACACAGAGCATTTTCTCAGAAATCTTCTTTCCACTTTTGAACGGAAGATAATTCCTTTTTCACCGTAGCCCACTATGGGCTTCAGAATACCTTTTGCCAATTCCACAAGAACAGCCTTAGCGAAAGGATGCTTGAAGGGAAGGATGTAACCCTGTGAGATGTATTAACAGAACTCAGAGCAGTTTCTCAGAAAGCTTCTTTCCGGTTTTGAACGGAAGATATTTCCTTTTCCACCGTAGCCCTCTATGAGCTTCCAAATATCCCTTTTTAAATTCCACAAAAGCAGCCTTAACGAAAGTCTCCTTGAAGGGAAAGATGTAACTCTGTGAGATGAATTAACATAACACAGAGCAGTTTCTCAGAAAGCTTCTTTCCAGTTTTTAACGGAAGCTATTTCCTTTTTCACCATAGCCCTCTATGTTCTTCCAAATATCCCTTTGCCAATTCCACAAGAACAGCCTTAGCGAAAGGCTTCTGGAAGGGAAAGATGTAACTCTGTGAGATGAATTAACAGAACACAGAGCAGTTTCTCAGAAAGCTTCTTTCCAGTTTTGAACGGAAGACATTTCCTTTTTCACCATAGCCCTCTGTGGGCTTCCAAACATCCCTTTGCGAAGTCCACAAGAACAGCCTTAGCGAAAGACTTCTTGAAGCGAAAGATATAACTCTGTGAGATGAATTAACAGAACACAGAGCAGTTTCTCAGAAAGCTTTCTTTCCAATTTTTAACGGAAGATATTTCCTTATTCAGCATAGCCCTCTATGGGCTTCGAAATATCCCATTGCCAATTCCACAAAAACAGCCTTAGCGAAAGGCTTCTTGAAGGGAAAGATGTAGCTCTGTGAGATGAAATAACAGAACACAGAGCAGTTTCTCAGAAAGCTTCTTTCCAGTTTTTAACGGAAGCTATTTCCTTTTTCACCATAGCCCTCTATGGGCTTCCAAATATCCCTTTGCCAATTCCACAAGAACAGCCTTAGCGAAAGGATGCTTGAAGGGAAAGATGTAACTCTGTGAGATGAATTAACAGAACACACAGCAGTTTCTCAGAAAGCTTCTTTCCAGTTTTGAACGGAAGATATTTCCTTTTTCACCATAGCCCTCTATGGGCTTCCAAATATCCCATTGCGAATTCCCCAAGAACAGCTTGAGCGAAAGGCTTCTTGAAGAGAAAGATGTAACCCTGTGAGATGAATTGACAGAACACAGAGCAGTTTTTCAGAAAGTTTCTTTCCAGTTTTGAAGGGAAGATATTTCCTTTTTCACCATAGCCCTCTATGGGCTTCCAAATATCCCATTGCGAATTCCACAAGAACAGCCTTAGCGAAAGGATGCTTGAAGGGAAAGATGTAACTCTGTGAGACGAATTAACAGAACACAGAGCAGTTTCTCAGAAAGCTTCTTTCCGGTTTTGAACGGAAGATATTTCCTTTTTCACCATAGCCCTCCTTGGGCTTCCAAATATCCCTTTGCCAATTCCACAAGAACAGCCTTAGCGAAAGGATGCTTGAAGGGAAAGATGTAACTCTGTGAGATGAATTAACAGAACACAGAGCAGTTTCTCAGAAAGCTTCTTTCCGGTTTTGAACGGAAGATATTTCCCTTTTCACCATAGCACTCCTTGGGCTTCCAAATATCCCTTTGCCAATTCCACAAGAACAGCCTTAGCGAAAGGCTTCTTGAAGGGAAAGATGTAACTCTATGAGATGAATTAACAGAACACAGAGCAGTTTCTCAGAATGCTTATTTCCAGTTTTGAACGGAAGATATTTTCTTTTCCACCGTAGCCCTCTATCAGCTTCCAAATATCCCTTTTTAAATTCCACAAGAGCAGCCTTAGCGAAAGGCTCCTTGAAGGGAAAGATGTAACTCTGTGAGAAGAATTAACAGAACACAGAGCAGTTTCTCAGAAAGCTTCTTTCCAGTTTTTAACGTAAGCTATTTCCTTTTTCACCATAGCCCTCTATGGGCTTCCAAATATCCCTTTGCCAATTCCACAAGAACAGCCTTAGCGAAAGGCTTCTGGAAGGGAAAGATGTAACTCTGTGAGATGAATTAACAGAACACAGAGCAGTTTCTCAGAAAGCTTCTTTCCAGTTTTGAACGGAAGACATTTCCTTTTTCACCATAGCCCTCTGTGGGCTTCCAAATATCCCTTTTCGAAGTCCACAAGAACAGCCTTAGCGAAAGGCTTCTTGAAGGGAAAGATGTAACCCTGTGAGATGAATTAACAGAACACAGAGCAGTTTCTCAGAAAGCTTCTTTCCAGTTTTGAACGGAAGATATTTCCTTTCTCACCATAGCCCTCTATGGGCTTCCAAATATCCCTTTGCCAATTCCACATGAACAGCCTTAGCGAAAGGCTTCTTGAAGGGAAAGATGTAACTCTGTGAGATGAAATAACAGAACACAGAGCAGTTACTCAGAAAGCTTCTTTCCAGTTTTGAGCGGAAGAGATTTGCTGTTTCACCATAGCCCTCTATGGGCTTCCAAATATCCCTTTGCCAATTCCACAAGAACAGCCTTAGCGAAAGGCTTCTTGAAGGGAAAGATGTAACTCTGTGAGATCAATTAAGAGAACACAGAGCAGTTTCTCAGAAAGCTTCTTTCCAATTTTGAAAGGAAGATATTTCCTTTTTCACCATAGCTCTCTATGGGCTTCCAAATATGCCTTTGACAATTCCACAAGAACAGCCTTAGGGAAACCTTATTGAAGGGAAAGATGTAACTCTGTGAGATGAATTAAGAGAACACAGAGCAGTTTCTCAGAAAGCTTCTTTCCAGTTTTGAACGGAAGATATTTCCTTTTTCACCATAGCCCTCTATGGGCTTCCAAATATCCCTTTGAAAATTCCACAAGAACAGCCTTAGAGAAAGGCCTCTTGAAGGGAAAGATGTAACTCTGTGAGATGAATTAAGAGAACACAGATCAGTTTCTCAGAATGCTTCTTTCCAGTTTTGAACGGAAGATATTTCCTTTTTCACCATAGCCCACTATGGGCTTCAGAATACCCTTTGCCAATTCCACAAGAACAGCCTTAGCGAAAGGATGCTTGAAGGGAAGGATGTAACCCTATGAGATGAATTAACAGAACACAGAGCAGTTTCTCAGAAAGTTTCTTTCCGGTTTTGAACGGAAGATATTTCCTTTTCCACCGTAGCCCTCTATGAGCTTCCAAGTATCACTTTTTAAATTCCACAAGAGCAGCCTTAGCGAAAGGCTCCTTGAAGGGAAAGATGTAACTCTGTGAGATGAGTTAACAGAACACAGAGCAGTTTCTCAGAAAGCTTCTTTCCAGTTTTTAACGGAAGCTATTTCCTTTTTCACCATAGCCCTCTATGTTCTTCCCAATATCCCTTTGCCAATTCCACAAGAACAGCCTAAGCGAAAGGCTTCTGGAAGGGAAAGATGTAACTCTGTGAGATGAATTAACAGAACACAGAGCAGTTTCTCAAAAATCTTCTTTCCAGTTTTGAACGGAAGACATTTCCTTTTTCACCATAGCCCTCTGTGGGCTTCCAAATATCCCTTTGCGAAGTCCACAAGAACAGCATTAGCGAAAGGCTTCTTGAAGCGAAAGATATAACTCTGTGAGATGAATTAACAGAACACAGAGCAGTTTCTCAGAAAGTTTCTTTCCAATTTTGAACGGAAGATATTTCCTTATTCAGCATAGCCCTCTAGGGGTTCGAAATATCCCTTTGCCAATTCCACAAAAACAGCCTTAGCGAAAGGCTTCTTGAAGGGAAAGATGTAACTCTGTGAGATGAATTAAGAGAACACAGAGCAGTTTCTCAGAAAGCTTCTTTCCAGTTTTGAAAGGAAGATATTTCCTTTTTAACCATAGCTCTCTATGGGCTTCCAAATATCCCTTTGCCTATTCCACAAGAACAGCCTTAGGGAAACCTTATTGAAGGGAAAGATGAAACTGTGTGAGATGCATTAACAGAACACAGAGCAGTTTCTCAGAAAGCTTCATTCCAGATTTGAACGGAAGATATTTCCTTTTTCACCATAGCCCTCTATGGGCTTCCAAATATTCTTATGCCGATTTCACAAGAACAGCCTTAGCGAAAGACTTCTTGAAGGGAAAGATGTAACTCTGTGAGGAGAATTAACAGAACTCAGAGCAGTTTCTCAGAAAGCTTCTTTCCAGTTTTGAAGGGAAGATATTTCCTTTTTCACCATTGCCCTCTACGGGCTTCCGAATACCCTTTGCCAATTCCACAAGAACAGCCTTAGCGAAAGGATGCTTGAAGGGAAAGATGTAACTCTGTGAGATGAATTAACAGAACACAGAGCAGTTTCTCAGAAAGCTTCTTTCCAGTTTTGAACGGAAGATATTTCCTTTTTCACCATAGCCCACTATGGGCTTCCAAATATCCCATTGCGAATTCCACAAGAACAGCTTGAGCGAAAGGCTTCTTGAAGAGAAAGATGTAACCCTGTGAGATGAATTAACAGAACACAGACCAGTTTCTCAGAAAGCTTCTTTCCAGTTTTTAACGGAAGCTATTTCCTTTTTCACCATAGCCCTCTATGGGCTTCCAAATATCCCTTTGCCAATTCCACAAAAACAGCCTTACCGAAAGGCTTCTTGAAGGGAAAGATGTAACTCTGTGAGATGAATTAACAGAACACAGAGCAGTTTCTCAGAAAGCTTCTTTCCGGTTTTGAACGGAAGATATTTCCTTTTCCACCGTAGCCCTCTATGAGCTTCCAAATATCCCTTTTTAAATACCACAAGAGCAGCCTTAGAGAAAGGCTCCTTGAAGGGAAAGATGTAACTCTGTGAGATGAATTAACAGAACACAGAGCAGTTTCTCAGAAAGCTTCTTTCCAGTTTTTAACGGAAGCTATTTCCTTTTTCACCATAGCCCTCTATGGGCTTCCAAATATCCCTTTGCCAATTCCACAAGAACAGCCTTAGCGAAAGGCTTCTGGAAGGGAAAGATGTAACTCTGTGAGATGAATTAACAGAACACAGAGCAGATTCTCAGAAAGCTTCTTTCCAATTTTGAACGGAAGATATTTCCTTTTTCACCATAGCCCTCTATGGGCTTCCAAATATCCCTTTGCCAATTCCACATGAGCAGCCTTAGCGAAAGGCTTCTTGAAGGGAAAGATGTAACTCTGTGAGATGAAATAACAGAACACAGAGCAGTTTCTTAGAAAGCTTCTTTCCAGTTTTTAACGGAAGATATTTCCTTTTTCACCATAGCCCTCTATGGGCTTCCAAATATCCCTTTAGGAATTCCACAAGAACAGCCTCAGCGAAAGGCTTCTTGAAGGTAAAGATGTAACTCTGTGTGATGAATTAACAGAACACAGAGCAGTTTCTCAGAAAGATTCTTTCCGATTTTGAACGGAAGGTATTTCTTTTTTCACCATAGCCCTCTATGGGCTTCCAAATATCCCTTTGCCAATTCCACAAGAACAGCCTTCGCGAAAGGCTTCTTGGAGGGAAAGATGTAACTCTGTGAGATGAATTAACAGAACACAGAGCAGTTTCTCAGAAAGCTTCTTTCCAGTTTTGAACGTATGATATTTCCTTTTTCATCATAGCCCTCTATGGGCTTCCGAATACCCTTTGTCAATTCCACAAGAACAGCCTTAGCGAAAGGATGCTTGAAGGGAAAGATGTAACTCTGTGAGATGAATTAACAGAACACAGAGCAGTTTCTCAAAAAGCTTCTTTCCAGTTTTGAACGGAAGATATTTCCTTTTTCACCAGAGCCCTCTATGGCCTTCCAAATATCCCTTTGCCAATTCCACAAGAACAGCCTTAGCGAAAGGCTTCTTGGAGGGAAAGATGTAACTCTGTGAGATGAATTAACAGAACACAGAGCAGTTTCTCAGAAAGCTTCTTTCCAGTTTTGAACGGAAGATATTTCCTTTTTCACCATAGCCCTCTATGGGCTTCCAAATATCCCTTTGACAATTCCAGAAGAACAGCCATAGAGAAAGGCCTCTTGAAGGGAAAGATGTAACTCTGTGAGATGAATTAAGAGAACACAGAGCAGTTTCTCAGAAAGCTTCTTTCCAGTTTTGAACGGAAGATATTTCCTTTTTCACCATAGCCCTCTATGGGCTTCAAAATGTCCCATTGCGAATTCCACAAGAACAGCTTGAGCGAAAGAATTCTTGAAGAGAAAGATGTAACCCTGTGAGATGAATTAAGAGAACACAGAGCAGTTTCTCAGAAAGCTTCTTTCCAGTTTTGAAGGGAAGATATTTCCTTTGTCCCCATAGCCCTCTATGGGCTTCGGAATACCCTTTGTCAATTCCACATGAACAGACTTAGCGAAAGGCTTCTTGAAGGGAAAGATGTAACTCTATGAGATGAATTAAGAGAACACAGAGCAGTTTCTCAGAAAGCTTCTTTACAATTGTGTACGGAAGATATTTCCTTTTTCACGTAGCCCTCCTTGGGCTTCCAAATATCCCTTTGCCAATTCCACAACAACAACCTTAGCGAAGGGTTTCTTGAAGGGAAAGATGTAACTCTGTGAGATGAATTAACAGAACACAGAGTAGTTTCTCAGAAAGCTTCTTTCCAGTTTTGAATGGAAGATATTTCCTTTTTCACCATAGCCCTCTATGGGCTTCCAAATATCCCTTTGCCAATTCCACAAGAACAGCCTTAGCGAAAGGCTTCTTGGAGGGAAACATGTAACTCTGTGAGATGAATTAACAGAACACAGAGCAGTTTCTCAGAAAGCTTCTTTCCGGTTTTGAACGGAAGATATTTCCTTTTTCACCATAGCCCTCTATGGGCTTCCAAATATCCCTTTGCCAATTATACAAGAACAGCCTTAGGGAAAGGATGCTTGAAGGGAAAGATGTAACTGTGTGAGATGAATTAACAGAACACAGAGCAGTTTCTCAGAAAGCTTCCTTCCAGTTTTGAAGGGAAGATATTTCCTTTTTCACCATAGCCCTCTATGGGCTTCCAAATATCCCTTTGTCAATTCAACAAGAACAGCTTTAGCGAAAGGCTTCTTGAAGAGAAATATGTAACTCTGTGAGATGAATTAACAGAACACAGAGCAGTTTCTAAGAAAGCTTCTTTCCAGTTTTGAAGGGAAGATATTTCCTTTTTCACCATAGCCCTCTATGGGCTTCCGAATACCCTTTGCCAATTCCACAAGAACAGCCTTAGCGAAAGGCTTCTTGAAGGGAAAGATGTAACTCTGTGAGATGAATTAAAAGAACACAGAGCAGTTTTTCAGCAAGCTTATTTCCGGTTTTAAACGGAAGATTTTTCCTATTTCACCATAGCCCTCTATGGGCTTCCAAATATCCCTTTGCCAATTCCACAAGAACAGCCTTCTCGAAAGGCTTCTTGGAGGGAAAGATGTAACTCTGTGAGATGAATTAACAGAACACAGAGCAGTTTCTCAGAAAGCATCTTTCCAGTTTTGAACGTATGATATTTCCTTTTTCATCATAGCCCTCTATGGGCTTTCGAATACCCTTTGCCAATTCCACAAGAACAGCCTTAGCGAAAGGATGCTTGAAGGGAAAGATGTAACTCTATGAGATGAATTAACAGAACACAGAGCAGTTTCTCAGAAAGCTTCTTTCCAGTTTTGAACGGAAGATATTTCCTTTTTCACCAGAGCCCTCGCTGGCCCTCCAAATATCCCTTTGCCAATTCCACAAGAACAGCCTTAGCGAAAGGCTTCTTGGAGGGAAAGATGTAACTCTGTGAGATGAATTAACAGAACACAGAGCAGTTTCTCAGAAAGCTTCTTTCCAGTTTTGAACGGAAGATATTTCCTTTTTCACCATAGCCCTCTATGGGCTTCCAAATATCCCTTTGACAATTCCAGAAGAACAGCCTTAGAGAAAGGACTCTTGAAGGGAAAGATGTAACTCTGTGAGATGAATTAAGAGAACACAGAGCAGTTTCTCAGAAAGCTTGTTTCCAGTTTTGAACGGAAGATATTTCCTTTTTCACCATAGCCCTCTATGGGCTTCCAAATATCCCATTGCGAATTCCACAAGAACAGCTTGAGCGAAAGGCTTCTTGAAGAGAAAGATGTAACCCTGTGAGATGAATTAACAGAACACAGAGCAGTTTCTCAGAAAACTTCTTTCCAGTTTTGAAGGGAAGATATTTCCTTTTTCACCATAGCCCTCTATGGGCTTCCGAATACCCTTTGTCAATTCCACATGAACAGCCTTAGCGAAAGGCTTCTTGAAGGGAAAGATGTAACTCTGTGAGATGAATTAACAGAACATAGAACAGTTTCTCAGAAAGCTTCTTTCCACTTTTGAACGGAAGATATTCCTTTTTTCACCATAGCCCTCTATGGGTTTCCAAATATCCCTTTGCCAATTTCACAGGAACAAACTTAGCGAAAGGCTTCTTAAAGGGAAAGATGTAACTCTATGGGATGAATTAACAGAACACAGAGCAGTTTCTCAGAAACCTTCTTTCCAGTTTTAAACGGAAGATATTTCCTTTTTCACCATAGCCCTCTATGGGCTTCCAAATTTCCCTTTGCCAATTCCACAAGAACAGGCTTAGCGAAAGGCTTCCTGAAGGGAAAGATGTAACTCTGTGAGATGAATTAACAGAACACAGAGCAGTTTCTCCGAAAGCTTCTTTCCAGTTTTGAACGGAAGATATTTCCTTTTTCACCTTAGCCCTCTATGGGCTTCCAAATATCCCTTTGCCAATTCCACAAGAACAGCCTTAGCGAAAGGCTTCTTGAAGGGAAAGATGTAACTCTGTGAGATGAATTAACAGAACACAGAGCAGTTTCTCAGAAAGCTTCTTTCCAGTTTTGAACGGAAGATATTTCCTTTTTCACCATAGCCCTCTATGGGCTTCCAAATATCCCTTTGACAATTCCAGAAGAACAGCCATAGAGAAAGGCCTCTTGAAGGGAAAGATGTAACTCTGTGAGATGAATTAAGAGAACACAGAGCAGTTTCTCAGAAAGCTTCTTTCCAGTTTTGAACGGAAGATATTTCCTTTTTCACCATAGCCCTCTATGGGCTTCAAAATATCCCATTGCGAATTCCACAAGAACAGCTTGAGCGAAAGAATTCTTGAAGAGAAAGATGTAACCCTGTGAGATGAATTAAGAGAACACAGAGCAGTTTCTCAGAAAGCTTCTTTCCAGTTTTGAAGGGAAGATATTTCCTTTGTCCCCATAGCCCTCTATGGGCTTCGGAATACCCTTTGTCAATTCCACATGAACAGACTTAGCGAAAGGCTTCTTGAAGGGAAAGATGTAACTCTATGAGATGAATTAGGAGAACACAGAGCAGTTTCTCAGAAAGCTTCTTTACAATTGTGTACGGAAGATATTTCCTTTTTCACCGTAGCCCTCCTTGGGCTTCCAAATATCCCTTTGCCAATTCCACAACAACAACCTTAGCGAAGGGTTTCTTGAAGGGAAAGATGTAACTCTGTGAGATGAATTAACAGAACACAGAGTAGTTTCTCAGAAAGCTTCTTTCCAGTTTTGAATGGAAGATATTTCCTTTTTCACCATAGCCCTCTATGGGCTTCCAAATATCCCTTTGCCAATTCCACAAGAACAGCCTTAGCGAAAGGCTTCTTGGAGGGAAACATGTAACTCTGTGAGATGAATTAACAGAACACAGAGCAGTTTCTCAGAAAGCTTCTTTCCGGTTTTGAACGGAAGATATTTCCTTTTTCACCATAGCCCTCTATGGGCTTCCAAATATCCCTTTGCCAATTCCACAAGAACAGCCTTAGGGAAAGGATGCTTGAAGGGAAAGATGTAACTGTGTGAGATGAATTAACAGAACACAGAGCAGTTTCTCAGAAAGCTTCATTCCAGTTTTGAACGGAAGATATTTCCTTTTTCACCATAGCCCTCTATGGGCTTCCAAATATTCTTTTGCCGATTTCACAAGAACAGACTTAGCGAAAGACTTCTTGAAGGGAAAGATGTAACTCTGTGAGGAGAATTAACAAAACACAGAGCAGTTTCTCAGAAAGCTTCCTTCCAGTTTTGAAGGGAAGATATTTCCTTTTTCACCATAGCCCTCTATGGGCTTCCAAATATCCCTTTGTCAATTCAACAAGAACAGCTTTAGCGAAAGGCTTCTTGAAGAGAAATATGTAACTCTGTGAGATGAATTAACAGAACACAGAGCAGTTTCTAAGAAAGCTTCTTTCCAGTTTTGAAGGGAAGATATTTCCTTTTTCACCATAGCCCTCTATGGGCTTCCGAATACCCTTTGCCAATTCCACAAGAACAGCCTTAGCGAAAGGCTTCTTGAAGGGAAAGATGTAACTCTGTGAGATGAATTAAAAGAACACAGAGCAGTTTTTCAGCAAGCTTATTTCCGGTTTTAAACGGAAGATTTTTCCTATTTCACCATAGCCCTCTATGGGCTTCCAAATATCCCTTTGCCAATTCCACAAGAACAGCCTTCTCGAAAGGCTTCTTGGAGGGAAAGATGTAACTCTGTGAGATGAATTAACAGAACACAGAGCAGTTTCTCAGAAAGCATCTTTCCAGTTTTGAACGTATGATATTTCCTTTTTCATCATAGCCCTCTATGGGCTTTCGAATACCCTTTGCCAATTCCACAAGAACAGCCTTAGCGAAAGGATGCTTGAAGGGAAAGATGTAACTCTATGAGATGAATTAACAGAACACAGAGCAGTTTCTCAGAAAGCTTCTTTCCAGTTTTGAACGGAAGATATTTCCTTTTTCACCAGAGCCCTCGCTGGCCCTCCAAATATCCCTTTGCCAATTCCACAAGAACAGCCTTAGCGAAAGGCTTCTTGGAGGGAAAGATGTAACTCTGTGAGATGAATTAACAGAACACAGAGCAGTTTCTCAGAAAGCTTCTTTCCAGTTTTGAACGGAAGATATTTCCTTTTTCACCATAGCCCTCTATGGGCTTCCAAATATCCCTTTGACAATTCCAGAAGAACAGCCTTAGAGAAAGGACTCTTGAAGGGAAAGATGTAACTCTGTGAGATGAATTAAGAGAACACAGAGCAGTTTCTCAGAAAGCTTGTTTCCAGTTTTGAACGGAAGATATTTCCTTTTTCACCATAGCCCTCTATGGGCTTCCAAATATCCCATTGCGAATTCCACAAGAACAGCTTGAGCGAAAGGCTTCTTGAAGAGAAAGATGTAACCCTGTGAGATGAATTAACAGAACACAGAGCAGTTTCTCAGAAAACTTCTTTCCAGTTTTGAAGGGAAGATATTTCCTTTTTCACCATAGCCCTCTATGGGCTTCCGAATACCCTTTGTCAATTCCACATGAACAGCCTTAGCGAAAGGCTTCTTGAAGGGAAAGATGTAACTCTGTGAGATGAATTAAGAGAACACAGAGCAGTTTCTCAGAAAGCTTCTTTACAGTTGTGTATGGAAGATATTTCCTTTTTCACCGTAGTCCTCCTTGGGTTTCCAAATATCCCTTTGCCAATTCCACAAGAACAACCTTAGCGAAGGGTTTCTTGAAGGGAAAGATGTAACTGTGTGAGATGAATTAACAGAACACAGAGCAGTTTCTCAGAAAGCTTCTTTCCAGTTTTGAACGGAAGATATTTCCTTTTTCACCATAGCCCTCTATGGGCTTCCAAATATCCCTTTGCCAATTCCACAAGAACAGCCTTAGCGAAAGGCTTCTTGGAGGGAAAGATGTAACTCTGTGAGATGAATTAACAGAACACAGAGCAGTTTCTCAGAAAGCTTCTTTCCGGTTTTGTACGGAAGGTATTTCCTTTTTCACCATAGCCCACTATGGGCTTCCAAATATCCCTTTGCCAATTCCACAAGAACAGCCTTAGGAAAAGGATTCTTGAAGGGAAAGAAGTAACTCTGTGAGATGAATTAACAGAACACAGGGCAGTTTTTCAGAAAGCTTCTTTCCGGTTTTGAACGGAAGATATTTCCATTTTCAGCCGAGCCCTCTATGGGCTTCCAAATATCCCTTTTCAAATTCCACAAGAACAGCTTTAGCGAAAGGCTTCTTGAAGAGAAAGATGTAACTCTATGAGATGAATTAAGAGAAAACAGAGCAGTTTCTCAGAAAGCTTCTTTCCAGTTTTGAAGGAAAGGTATTTCCTTTTTCACCATAGCCCTCTAAGGGCTTCCGAATACCCTTTGCCAAATCCACAAGAACAGCCTAAGCGAAAGGATGCTTGAAGGGAAAGATGTAACTCTGTGAGATGAATTAACAAAACACAGAGCAGTTTCTCAGAAAGCTTCTTTCCAGTTTTTAACGGAAGCTATTTCCTTTTTCACCATAGCCCTCTATGGGCTTCCAAATATCCCTTTGCCAATTCCACAAGAACAGCCTTACCGAAAGGCTTCTTGAAGGGAAAGATGTAACTCTGTGAAATGAATTAACAGAACACAGAGCAGTTTCTCAGAAAGCTTCTTTACAGTTTTGAACGGAAGATATTTCCTTTTTCACCGTAGCCCTCCTTGGGCTTCCAAATATCCCTTTGCCAATTCCACATGAACAGCCTTAGCGAAAGGCTTCTTGAAGGGAAGGATGTAACTCTGTGAGATGAATTAAAAGAACACAGAGCAGTTTCTCAGAAAGCTTCTTTCCGGTTTTGAACGGAAGATATTTCCTTTTTCACCGTAGCCCTCTATGGGATTCCCAATATCCCTTTGCCAATTCCACAAGAACAGCCTTAGCGAAAGGCTTCTTGAAGGGAAAGATGTAACTCTGTGAGATGAATTAACAGAACACAGAGCAGTTTTTCAGAAAGCTTCTTTCCGGTTTTGAACGGAAGATATTTCCTTTTTCACCATAGACCTCTATGGGCTTGGAAATATCCCTTTGCCAATTCCACAAGAACAGCCTTAGCGAAAGGCTTCTTGAAGGGAAAGATGTAACTCTGTGAGATGAATTAACAGAACACAGAGCAGTCTCTCAGAAAGCTTCTTTCCAGTTTTGAACGGAAGATATGTCCTTTTTCACCATAGCCCTCTATGGGCTTCCAAATATCCCTTTTCCAACTCCACAAGAACAGCGTTAGCGAAGGGCTTCTTGAAGGGAAAGATGTAACTCTGTGAGATGAATTAACGGGACACAGAGCAGTTTCTCAGAAAGCTTCTTTCCAGTTTTGAACGGAAGATATTTCCTTTTCACCGTAGCCCTCTATGGGCTTCCAAATATCCCTTTGCCAATTCCACAAGAACAACCTTAGCGAAGGGTTTCTTGAAGGGAAAGATGTAACTCTGTGAGATGAATTAACAGAACACAGAGCAGTTTCTCAGAAAGCTTCTTTCCGGTTTTGAACGGAAGATATATCCTTTTTCACCTTAGCCCTCTATGGGCTTCCAAATATCCCTTTGCCAATTCCACAAGAACAGCCTTAGGGAAAGGATTCTTGAAGGGAAAGAAGTACCTCTGTGAGATGAATTAACAGAACACAGAGCAGTTTCTCAGAAAGCTTCTTTCCGGTTTTGAACGGAAGATATTTCCTTTTTCACCATAGCCCTCCTTGGGCTTCCAAATATCCCTTTGCCAATTCCACAAGAACAACCTTAGCGAAAGGTTCCTTGAAGGGAAAGATGTAACTCAGTGATATGAATTAACAGAACACAGACCAGTTTCTCAGAGAGCTTCTTTCCAGTTTTGAACGGAAGATATTTCCTTTTTCACCGTAGCCATCTTGGGCTTCCAAATATCCCTTTTCGAATTCCACAAGAACAGCTTTAGCGAAAGGCTTCTTGAAGAGAAAGATGTAACTCTGTGAGATGAATTAACGGAACACAGAGAAGTTTCTCAGAAAGCTTCTTTCCAGTTTTGAAGGAAAGGTATTTCCTTTTTCACCATAGCCCTCTATGGGCTTCCGAATACCATTTGCCAATTCCACAAGAACAGCCTTAGCGAAAGGATGCTTGAAGGGATAGATGTAACTCTGTGAGATGAATTAACAGAACACAGAGCAGTTTCTCAGAAAGCTTCTTTCCGGTTTTGAACGGAAGATATTTCCCTTTTCACCATAGCCCTCCTTGGGCTTCCAAATATCCCTTTGACAATTCCACATGAACAGCCTTAGCGAAAGGCTTCTTGAAGGGAAAGATGTAACTCTGTGAGATGAATTAACAGAACACAGAGCAGTTTCTCAGAATGCTTATTTCCAGTTTTGAACGGAAGATATTTCCTTTTCCACCGTAGCCCTCTATGAGCTTCCAAATATCCATTTCTAAATTCCACAAGAACAGCCTTAGCGAAAGGCTTCTTGAAGGGAAAGAAGTAACTCTGTGAGATGAATTAACAGAACACAGAACAGTTTCTCAGAAAGCTTCTTTCCAGTTTTTAACGGAAGCTATTTTCTTTTTCACCATAGCCCTCTATGGGCTTCCAAATATCCCTTTGCGAAGTCCACAAGAACAGCCTTAGCGAAAGGCTTCTTGCAGCGAAAGATATAACTCTGTGAGATGAATTAACAGAACACAGAGCAGTTTCTCAGAAAGCTTCTTTCCAATTTTGAACGGAAGATATTTCCTTATTCAGCATAGCCCTCTATGGGCTTCCAAATATCCCTTTGCCAATTCCACAAAAACAGCCTTAGCGAAAGGCTTCTTGAAGGGAAAGATGTAACTCTGTGAGATGAATTAACAGAACACAGAGCAGTTTCTCAGAAAGCTTCTTTACAGTTTTGAACTGAAGATATTTCCTTTTTCACCGTAGCGCTCCTTGGGCTTTCAAATATCCCTTTGCCAATTCCACATGAACAGCCTTAGCGAAATGCTTCTTGAAGGGAAGGATGTAACTCTGTGAGATGAATTAAAAGAACACAGAGCAGTTTCTCAGAAAGCTTCTTTCCGGTTTTGAACGCAAGATATTTCCTTTTTCACCGTAGCCCTCTATGGGCTTCCAAATATCCCTTTGCCAATTCCACAAGAACAGCCTTAGCGAAAGGCTTCTTGAAGGGAAAGATGTAACTCTGTGAGATGAATTAACAGAACACAGAGCAGTTTCTCAGAAAGCTTCTTTCCGTTTTAGAACGGAAGATATTTCCTTTTTCACCATAGCCCTCCTTGGGCTTCCAAATATCCCTTTGCCAATTCCACATTAACAGCCTTAGCGAAAGGTTTCTTGAAGGGAAAGATGTAACTCTGTGAGATGAAATAACAGAACACAGAGCAGTTTCTCAGAAAGCTTCTTTACAGTTTTGAAGGGAAGATATTTCCTTTTTCACCATAGCCATCTATGGGCTTCCAAAGATCACTTTTCGAATTCCACAAGAACAGATTTAGCGAAAGGCTTCTTGAAGAGAAAGATGTAACTCTGTGAGATGAATTAACAGAACACAGAGCAGTTTCTCAGAAAGCTTCTTTCCAGTTTTGAAGGAAAGGTATTTCCTTTTTCACCATAGCCCTCTATGTGCTTCCGAATACCCTTTGCCAATTCCACAAGAGCAGCCTTAGCGAAAGGCTCCTTGAAGGGTAAGATGTAACTCTGTGAGATGAATTAACAGAACACAGAGCAGTTTCTCAGAAAGCTTCTTTCCAGTTTTGAACGGAAGACATTTCCTTTTTCACCATAGCCCTCTAGCGGCTTCCAAATATCCCTTTGCCAATTCCACAAGAACAGCCTTAGCGAAAGGCTTCTTGGAGGGAAAGATGTAACTCTGTGAGATGAATTAACAGAACACAGAGCAGTTTCTAAGAAAGCTGCTTTCCAGTTTTGAACGGAAGATATTTCCTTTTTCACCATAGCCCTCTATGGGCTTCCAAATATCCCTTTGACAATTCCAGAAGAACAGCCTTAGAGAAAGGCCTCTTGAAGGGAAAGATGTAACTCTGTGAGATGAATTAAGAGAACACAGAGCAGTTTCTCAGAAAGCTTCTTTCCAGTTTTGAACGGAAGATATTTCCTTTTTCACCATAGCCCTCTATGGGCTTCCAAATATCCCATTGCGAATTCCACAAGAACAGCTTGAGCGAAAGGCTTCTTGAAGAGAAAGATGTAACCCTGTGAGATGAATTAACAGAACACAGAGCACTTTCTCAGAAAACTTCTTTCCAGTTTTGAAGGGAAGATATTTCCTTTTTCACCATAGCCCTCTATGGGCTTCCGAATACCCTTTGTCAATTCCACACGAACAGCCTTAGCGAAAGGCTTCTTGAAGGGAAAGATGTAACTCTGTGAGATGAATTAAGAGAACACAGAGCAGTTTCTCAGAAAGCTTCTTTACAGTTGTGTACGGAAGATATTTCCTTTTTCACCGTAGCCCTCCTTGGGTTTCCAAATATCCCTTTGCCAATTCCACAAGAACAACCTTAGCGAAGGGTTTCTTGAAGGGAAAGATGTAACTCGGTGATATGAATTAACAGAACACAGAGCAGTTTCTCAGAAAGCTTCTTTCCAGTTTTGAACGGAAGATATTTCCTTTTTCACCATAGCCCTCTATGGGCTTCCAAATATCCCTTTAGGAATTCCACAAGAACAGCCTCAGCGAAAGGCAACTTGAAGGGAAAGATGTAACTCTGTGAGATGAAATAACAGAACACAGAGCAGTTTCTCAGTAAGCTTCTTTCCAGTTTTGAACGGAAGATATATCCTTTTTCACCATGGCCCTCTATGGGCTTCCAAATATCCCTTTGCCAATTCCACAAGAACAGCCTTAGGGAAAGGATTCTTGAAGGGAAAGAACTACCTCTGTGAGATGAATTAACAGAACACAGAGCAGTTTCTCAGAAAGCTTCTTTCCGGTTTTGAACGAAAGATATTTCCTTTTTCACCATAGCCCTCCTTAGGCTTCCAAATATCCCTTTGCCAATTCCACAAGAACAACCTTAGCGAAAGGTTTCTTGAAGGGAAAGATGTAACTCGTTGATATGAATTAACAGAACACAGACCAGTTTCTCAGAAAGCTTCTTTCCAGTTTTGAACGGAAGATATTTCCTTTTTCACCGTAGCCATCTTGGGCTTCCAAATATCCCTTTTCGAATTCCACAAGAACAGCTTTAGCGAAAGGCTTCTTGAAGAGAAAGATGTAACTCTGTGAGATGAATTAACAGAACACAGAGAAGTTTCTCAGAAAGCTTCTTTCCAGTTTTGAAGGAAAGGTATTTCCTTTTTCACCATAGCCCTCTATGGGCTTCCGAATACCATTTGCCAATTCCACAAAAACAGCCTTAGCGAAAGGATGCTTGAAGGGATAGATGTAACTCTGTGAGATGAATTAACAGAACACAGAGCAGTTTCTCAGAAAGCTTCTTTCCGGTTTTGAACGGAAGATATTTCCCTTTTCACCATAGCCCTCCTTGGGCTTCCAAATATCCCTTTGCCAATTCCACATGAACAGCCTTAGCGAAAGGCTTCTTGAAGGGAAAGATGTAACTCTGTGAGATGAATTAACAGAACACAGAGCAGTTTCTCAGAATGCTTATTTCCAGTTTTGAACGGAAGATATTTCCTTTTCCACCGTAGCCCTCTAAGAGCTTCCAAATATCCATTTCTAAATTCCACAAGAACAGCCTTAGCGAAAGGCTTCTTGAAGGGAAAGATGTAACTCTGTGAGATGAATTAACAGAACACAGAGCAGTTTCTCAGAAAGCTTCTTTCCAGTTTTTAACGGAAGCTATTTCCTTTTTCACCATAGCCCTCTATGGGCTTCCAAATATCCCTTTGCGATGTCCACAAGAACAGCCTTAGCGAAAGGCTTCTTGCAGCGAAAGATATAACTCTGTGAGATGAATTAACAGAACACAGAGCAGTTTTTCAGAAAGCTTCTTTCCAATTTTGAACGGAAGATATTTCCTTATTCAGCATAGCTCTCTATGGGCTTCCAAATATCCCTTTGCCAATTCCACAAAAACAGCCTTAGCGAAAGGCTTCTTGAAGGGAAAGATGTAACTCTGTGAGATGAATTAACAGAACACAGAGCAGTTTCTCAGAAAGCTTCTTTACAGTTTTGAACTGAAGATATTTCCTTTTTCACCGTAGCGCTCCTTGGGCTTTCAAATATCACTTTGCCAATTGCACATGAACAGCCTTAGCGAAATGCTTCTTGAAGGGAAGGATGTAACTCTGTGAGATGAATTAAAAGAACACAGAGCAGTTTCTCAGAAAGCTTCTTTCCGGTTTTGAACGGAAGATACTTCCTTTTTCACCGTAGCCCTCTATGGGCTTCCAAATATCCCTTTGCCAATTCCACCAGAACAGCCTTAGCGAAAGGCTCCTTGAAGGGTAAGATGTAACCCTGTGAGATGAATTAACAGAACACAGGGCAGTTTCTCAGAAAGCTTCTTTCCAATTTTTAACGGAAGATATTTCCTTTTTCACCATAGCCCTCTATGGGCTTCCAAATATCCCTTTGCCAATTCCACATGAACAGCCTTAGCGAAAGGCTTCTTGAAGGGAAAGATGTAACTCTGTGAGATGAAATAACAGAACACAGAGCAGTTTATCAGAAAGCTTCTTTCCAGTTTTGAACGGAAGATATTTGCTTTTTCACCATAGCCTTCTATGGTCTTCCAAATATCCCTTTCCCAATTCCACAAGAACAGCCTTAGCGAAAGGCTTCTTGAAGGGAAAGATGTAACTCTGTGAGATGAATTAAGAGAACACAGAGCAGTTTCTCAGAAAGCTTCTTTCCAGTTTTGAAAGGAAGATATTTCCTTTTTCACCCTAGCTCTCTATGGGCTTCCAAATATCCCTTTGCCAATTCCACAAGAACAGCCTTAGGGAAACCTTATTGAAGGGAAAGATGTAACTGTGTGAGATGAATCAACAGAACACAGAGCAGTTTGTCAGAAAGCTTCATTCCAGTTTTTAACGGAAGATATTTCCTTTTTCACCATAGCCCTCTATGGGCTTCCAAATATTCTTTTGCCGATTTCACAAGAACAGCCTTAGCGAAAGACTTCTTGAAGGGAAAGATGTAACTCTGTGAGGAGAATTAACAGAACACAGAGCAGTTTCTCAGAAAGCTTCTTTCCAGTTTTGAAGGGAAGATATTTCCTTTTTCACCATAGCCCACTATGGGCTTCCGAATACCCTTTGCCAATTCCACAAGAACAGCCTTAGCGAAAGGATGCTTGAAGGGAAAGATGTAACTCTGTGAGATGAATTAACAGAACACAGAGCAGTTTCTCAGAAAGCTTCTTTCCAGTTTTGAACTGAAGATATTTCCTTTTTCACCACACCCCTCTATGGGCTTCCAAATATCCCTTTGACAATTCCACAAGAACAGCCTTAGAGAAAGGCCTCTTGAAGTTAAAGATGTAACTCTGTGAGATGAATTAAGAGAACACAGATCAGTTTCTCAGAAAGCTTCTTTCCAGTTTTGAACGGAAGATATTTCCTTTTTCACCATAGCCCTCTATGGGCTTCCAAATATCCCATTGCGAATTCCACAAGAACAGCTTGAGCGAAAGGCTTCTTGAAGAGAAAGATATAACACTGTGAGATGAATTAACAGAACACAGATCAGTTTTTCAGAAAGCTTCTTTCCAGTTTTTAAGGGAAGATATTTCCTTTTTCACCATAGCCCTCTATGGGCTTCCGAATACCCTTTGTCAATTCCACATGAACAGCCTTAGCGAAAGGCTTCTTGAAGGGAAAGATGTAACTCTGTGAGATGAATTAACAGAACACAGAGCAGTTTCTCAGAAAACTTTTTCCAGTTTTGAACGGAAGATATTTCCTTTTTCACCATAGCCCACTATGGGCTTCAGAATACCCTTTGCCAATTCCACAAGAACAGCCTTAGCGAAAGGATGCTTGAAGGGAAGGATGTAACCCTGTGAGATGAATTAACAGAACACAGAGCAGTTTCTCAGAAAGCTTCTTTCCGGTTTTGAACGGAAGATATTTCCTTTTCCACCGTAGCCCTCTATGAGCTTCCAAATATCCCTTTTTAAATTCCACAAGAGCAGCCTTAGCGAAAGGCTCCTTGAAGGGAAAGATGTAACTCTGTTAGATGAATTAACAGAACACAGAGCAGTTTCTCAGAAAGCTTCTTTCCAGTTTTTAACGGGTAGCCCTCTATGAGCTTCCAAATATCCCTTTTTAAATTCCACAAGAGCAGCCTTAGCGAAAGGCTCCTTGAAGGGAAAGATGTAACTCTGTTAGATGAATTAACAGAACACAGAGCAGTTTCTCAGAAAGCTTCTTTCCAGTTTTTAACGGAAGCTCTTTCCTTTTTCACCATAGCCCTCTATGGGCTTCCAAATATCCCTTTGACAATTCCAGAAGAACAGCCTTAGAGAAAGGCCTCTTGAAGGGAAAGATGTAACTCTGTGAGATGAATTAAGAGAACACAGAGCAGTTTCTCAGAAAGCTTCTTTCCAGTTTTGAACGGAAGATATTTTCTTTTTCACCATAGCCCTCTATGGGCTTCCAAATATCCCATTGCGAATTCCACAAGAACAGCTTGAGCGAAAGGCTTCTTGAAGAGAAAGATGTAACCCTGTGAGATGAATTAACAGAACACAGAGCAGTTTTTCAGAAAACTTCTTTCCAGTTTTGAAGGGAAGATATTTCCTTTTTCACCATAGCCCTCTATGGGCTTCCGAATACCCTTTGCCAATTCCACAAGAACAGCCTTAGCGAAAGGATGCTTGAAGGGAAAGATGTAACTCTGTGAGATGAATTAACAGAATACAGAGCAGTTTCTCAGAAAGCTTCTTTCCGTTTTAGAACGGAAGATATTTCCTTTTTCACCATAGCCCTCCTTGGGCTTCCAAATATCCCTTTGCCAATTCCACATTAACAGCCTTAGCGAAAGGTTTCTTGAAGGGAAAGATGTAACTCTGTGAAATGAAATAACAGAACACAGAGCAGTTTCTCAGAAAGCTTCTTTCCAGTTTTGAACGGAAGACATTTCCTTTTTCACCATAGCCCTCTTGGGGCTTCCAAATATCCCTTTGCCAATTCCACAAGAACAGCCTTAGCGAAAGGCTTCTTGGAGGGAAAGATGTAACTCTGTGAGATGAATTAACAGAACACAGAGCAGTTTCTCAGAAAGCTTCTTTCCAGTTTTGAACGGAAGATATTTCCTTTTTCACCATAGCCCTCTATGGGCTTCCAAATATCCCTTTGACAATTCCAGAAGAACAGCCTTAGAGAAAGGCCTCTTGAAGGGAAAGATGTAACTCTGTGAGATGAATTAAGAGAACACAGAGCAGTTTCTCAGAAAGCTTCTTTCCAGTTTTGAACGGAAGATATTTTCTTTTTCACCATAGCCCTCTATGGGCTTCCAAATATCCCATTGCGAATTCCACAAGAACAGCTTGAGCGAAAGGCTTCTTGAAGAGAAAGATGTAACCCTGTGAGATGAATTAACAGAACACAGAGCAGTTTCTCAGAAAACTTCTTTCCAGTTTTGAAGGGAAGATATTTCCTTTTTCACCATAGCCCTCTATGGGCTTCCGAATACCCTTTGTCAATTCCACATGAACAGCCTTAGCGAAAGACTTCTTGAAGGGAAAGATGTAACTCTGTGAAATGAATTAAGAGAACACAGAGCAGTTTCTCAGAAAGCTTCTTTACAGTTGTGTACGGAAGATATTTCCTTTTTCACCGTAGCCCTCCTTGGGTTTCCAAATATCCCTTTGCCAATTCCACAAGAACAACCTTAGCGAAGGGTTTCTTGAAGGGAAAGATGTAACTGTGTGAGATGAATTAACAGAACACAGAGCAGTTTCTCAGAAAGCTTCTTTCCAGTTTTGAACGGAAGATATTTCCTTTTTCACCATAGCCCTCTATGGGCTTCCGAATACCCTTTGTCAATTCCACATGAACAGCCTTAGCGAAAGGCTTCTTGAAGGGAAAGATGTAACTCTGTGAGATGAATTAACAGAACACAGAGCAGTTTCTCAGAAATCTTTTTCCAGTTTTGAACGGAAGATATTTCCTTTTTCACCATTGCCCACTATGGGCTTCAGAATACCCTTTGCCAATTCCACAAGAACAGCCTTAGCGAAAGGATGCTTGAAGGGAAGGATGTAACCCTGTGAGATGAATTAACAGAACACAGAGCAGTTTCTCAGAAAGCTTCTTTCCGGTTTTGAACGGAAGATATTTCCTTTTCCACCGTAGCCCTCTATGAGCTTCCAAATATCCCTTTTTAAATTCCACAAGAGCAGCCTTAGCGAAAGGCTCCTTGAAGGGAAAGATGTAACTCTGTTAGATGAATTAACAGAACACAGAGCAGTTTCTCAGAAAGCTTCTTTCTAGTTTTTAACGGAAACTCTTTCCTTTTTCACCATAGCCCTCTATGGGCTTCCAAATATCCCATTGCGAATTCCACAAGAACAGCTTGAGCGAAAGGCTTCTTGAAGAGAAAGATGTAACCCTGTGAGATGAATTAACAGAACACAGAGCACTTTCTCAGAAAACTTCTTTCCAGTTTTGAAGGGAAGATATTTCCTTTTTCACCATAGCCCTCTATGGGCTTCCGAATACCCTTTGTCAATTCCACATGAACAGCCTTAGCGAAAGGCTTCTTGAAGGGAAAGATGTAACTCTGTGAGATGAATTAAGAGAACACAGAGCAGTTTCTCAGAAAGCTTCTTTACAGTTGTGTACGGAAAATATTTCCTTTTTCACCGTAGCCCTCCTTGGGTTTCCAAATATCCCTTTGCCAATTCCACAAGAACAACCTTAGCGAAGGGTATCTTGAAGGGAAAGATGTAACTGTGTGAGATGAATTAACAGAACACAGAGCAGTTTCTCAGAAAGCTTCTTTCCAGTTTTGAAGGGAAGATATTTCCTTTTTCACCATAGCCCTCTATGGGCTTCCAAATATCCCTTTGCCAATTCCACAAGAACAGCCTTAGCGAAAGGCTTCTTGGAGGGAAAGATGTAACTCTGTGAGATGAATTAACAGAACACAGAGCAGTTTCTCAGAATGCTTCTTTCCGGTTTTGTACGGAAGGTATTTCCTTTTTCACCATAGCCCACTATGGGCTTCCAAATATCCCTTTGCCAATTCCACAAGAACAGCCTTAGGAAAAGGATTCTTGAAGGGAAAGAAGTAACTCTGTGAGATGAATTAACAGAACACAGGGCAGTTTTTCAGAAAGCTTCTTTCCGGTTTTGAACGGAAGATATTTCCATTTTCAGCCGAGCCCTCTATGGGCTTCCAAATATCCCTTTGCCAATTCCACAAGAACAACCTTAGCGAAAGGTTTCTTGAAGGGAAAGATGTAACTCGGTGATATGAATTAACAGAACACAGAGCAGTTTCTCAGAAAGCTTCTTTCCAGTTTTGAACGGAAGATATTTCCTTTTTCACCATAGCCCTCTATGGGCTTCCAAATATCCCTTTAGGAATTCCACAAGAACAGCCTCAGCAAAAGGCAACTTGAAGGGAAAGATGTAACTCTGTGAGATGAAATAACAGAACACAGAGCAGTTTCTCAGAAAGCTTCTTTCCAGTTTTGAACGGAAGATATTTGTTTTTCACCATAGCCCTCTATGGGCTTCCAAATATCCCATTGCCAATTCCACAAGAACAGCTTTAGCATAAGGCTTCTTGAAGAGAAAGATGTAACTGTGTGAGATGAATTAACAGAACACAGAGCAGTTTCTCAGAAAGCTTCTTTCCAGTTTTGAACGGAAGATATTTCCTTTTTCACCATAGCCATCTATGGGCTTCCGAATACCCTTTGCCATTTCCACAAGAACAGCCTTAGCGAAAGGCTTCTTGGAGGGAAAGGTGTAACTCTGTGAGATGAAATAACAGAACACAGAGCCGTTTCTCAGAAAGCTTCTTTCCACTTTTGAACGGAAGATATATCCTTTTTCACCGTAGCCATCTATGGGCTTCCAAATATCCCTTTTCAAATTCCACAAGAACAGCTTTAGCGAAAGGCTTCTTGAAGAGAAAGATGTAACTCTGTGAGATGAATTAACAGAACACAGAGCAGTTTCTCAGAAAGCTTCTTTACAGTTTTGAACGGAAGATATTTCCTTTTTCACCGTAGCCCTCCTTGGGCTTCCAAATATCCCTTTGCCAATTCCACATGAACAGCCTTAGCGAAAGGCTTCTTGAAGGGAAGGATGTAACTCTGTGAGATGAATTAAAAGAACACAGAGCAGTTTCTCAGAAAGCTTCTTTCCGGTTTTGAACGGAAGATATTTCCTTTTTCACCGTAGCCCTCTATGGGATTCCCAATATCCCTTTGCCAATTCCACAAGAACAGCCTTAGCGAAAGGCTTCTTGAAGGGAAAGATGTAACTCTGTGAGATGAATTAACAGAACACAGAGCAGTTTTTCAGAAAGCTTCTTTCCGGTTTTGAACGGAAGATATTTCCTTTTTCACCATAGCCCTCTATGGGCTTGGAAATATCCCTTTGCCAATTCCACAAGAACAGCCTTAGCGAAAGGCTTCTTGAAGGGAAAGATGTAACTCTGTGAGATGAATTAACAGAACACAGAGCAGTCTCTCAGAAAGCTTCTTTCCAGTTTTGAACGGAAGATATGTCCTTTTTCACCACACCCCTCTATGGGCTTCCAAATATCCCTTTGACAATTCCACAAGAACAGCCTTAGAGAAAGGCCTCTTGAAGGGTAAGATGTAACTCTGTGAGATGAATTAAGAGAACACAGATCAGTTTCTCAGAAAGCTTCTTTCCAGTTTTGAACGGAAGATATTTCCTTTTTCACCATAGCCCTCTATGGGCTTCCAAATATCCCATTGCGAATTCCACAAGAACAGCTTGAGCGAAAGGCTTCTTGAAGAGAAAGATATAACACTGTGAGATGAATTAACAGAACACAGAGCAGTTTTTCAGAAAGCTTCTTTCCAGTTTTTAAGGGAAGATATTTCCTTTTTCACCATAGCCCTCTATGGGCTTCCGAATACCCTTTGTCAATTCCACATGAACAGCCTTAGCGAAAGGCTTCTTGAAGGGAAAGATGTAACTCTGTGAGATGAATTAACAGAACACAGAGCAGTTTCTCAGAAATCTTTTTCCAGTTTTGAACGGAAGATATTTCCTTTTTCACCATAGCCCACTATGGGCTTCAGAATACCCTTTGCCAATTCCACAAGAACAGCCTTAGCGAAAGGATGCTTGAAGGGAAGGATGTAACCCTGTGAGATGAATTAACAGAACACAGAGCAGTTTCTCAGAAAGCTTCTTTCCGGTTTTGAACGGAAGATATTTCCTTTTCCACCATAGCCCTCTATGAGCTTCCAAATATCCCTTTTTAAATTCCACAAGAGCAGCCTTAGCGAAAGGCTCCTTGAAGGGAAAGATGTAACTCTGTTAGATGAATTAACAGAACACAGAGCAGTTTCTCAGAAAGCTTCTTTCCAGTTTTTAACGGAAGCTCTTTCCTTTTTCACCATAGCCCTCTATGGGCTTCCAAATATCCCATTGCGAATTCCACAAGAACAGCTTGAGCGAAAGGCTTCTTGAAGAGAAAGATGTAACCCTGTGAGATGAATTAACAGAACACAGAGCAGTTTTTCAGAAAGCTTCTTTCCAGTTTTGAAGGGAAGATATTTCCTTTTTCACCATAGCCCTCTATGGGCTTCCGAATACCCTTTGCCAATTCCACAAGAACAGCCTTAGTGAAAGGATGCTTGAAGGGAAAGATGTAACTCAGTGAGATGAATTAACAGAACACAGAGCAGTTTCTCAGAAAGCTTCTTTCCGTTTTAGAACGGAAGATATTTCCTTTTTCGCCATAGCCCTCCTTGGGCTTCCAAATATCCCTTTGCCAATTCCACATTAACAGCCTTAGCGAAAGGTTTCTTGAAGGGAAAGATGTAACTCTGTGAGATGAAATAACAGAACACAGAGCGGTTTCTCAGAAAGCTTCTTTACAGTTTTGAAGGGAAGATATTTCCTTTTTCACCATAGCCATCTATGGGCTTCCAAAGATCACTTTTCGAATTCCACAAGAACAGATTTAGCGAAAGGCTTCTTGAAGAGAAAGATGTAACTCTGTGAGATGAATTAACAGAACACAGAGCAGTTTCTCAGAAAGCTTCTTTCCAGTTTTGAAGGAAAGGTATTTCCTTTTTCACCATAGCCCTCTATGTGCTTCCGAATACCCTTTGCCAATTCCACAAGAGCAGCCTTAGCGAAAGGCTCCTTGAAGGGTAAGATGTAACTCTGTGAGATGAATTAACAGAACACAGAGCAGTTTCTCAGAAAGCTTCTTTCCAGTTTTGAACGGAAGACATTTCCTTTTTCACCATAGCCCTCTAGGGGCTTCCAAATATCCCTTTGCCAATTCCACAAGAACAGCCTTAGCGAAAGGCTTCTTGGAGGGAAAGATGTAACTCTGTGAGATGAATTAACAGAACACAGAGCAGTTTCTCAGAAAGCTTCTTTCCAGTTTTGAACGGAAGATATTTCCTTTTTCACCATAGCCCTCTATGGGCTTCCAAATATCCCTTTGACAATTCCAGAAGAACAGCCTTAGAGAAAGGCCTCTTGAAGGGAAAGATGTAACTCTGTGAGATGAATTAAGAGAACACAGAGCAGTTTCTCAGAAAGCTTCTTTCCAGTTTTGAACGGAAGATATTTTCTTTTTCACCATAGCCCTCTTTGGGCTTCCAAATATCCCATTGCGAATTCCACAAGAACAGCTTGAGCGAAAGGTTTCTTGAAGAGAAAGATGTAACCCTGTGAGATGAATTAACAGAACACAGAGCAGTTTCTTCGAAAACTTCTTTCCAGTTTTGAAGGGAAGATATTTCCTTTTTCACCATAGCCCTCTATGGGCTTCAGAATACCCTTTGTCAATTCCACATGAACAGCCTTAGCGAAAGGCTTCTTGAAGGGAAAGATGTAACTCTGTGAGATTAATTAAGAGAACACAGAGCAGTTTCTCAGAAAGCTTCTTTACAGTTGTGTACGGAAGATATTTCCTTTTTCACCGTAGCCCTCCTTGGGTTTCCAAATATCCCTTTGCCAATTCCACAAGAACAACCTTAGCGAAGGGTTTCTTGAAGGGAAAGATGTAACTGTGTGAGATGAATTAACAGAACACAGAGCAGTTTCTCAGAAAGCTTCTTTCCAGTTTTGAACGGAAGATATTTCCTTTTTCACCATAGCCCTCTATGGGCTTCCAAATATCCCTTTGCCAATTCCACAAGAACAGCCTTAGCGAAAGGCTTCTTGAAGGGAAAGATGTAACTCTGTGAGATGAATTAACAGAACACAGAGCAGTTTCTCAGAAAGCTTCTTTCCGGTTTTGTACGGAAGGTATTTCCTTTTTCACCATAGCCCACTATGGGCTTCCAAATATCCCTTTGCCAATTCCACAAGAACAGCCTTAGGAAAAGGATTCTTGAAGGAAAAGAAGTAACTCTGTGAGATGCATTAACAGAACACAGGGCAGTTTTTCAGGAAGCTTCTTTCCGGTTTTGAACGGAAGATATTTCCATTTTCAGCCGAGCCCTCTATGGGCTTCCAAATATCCCTTTGCCAATTCCACAAGAACAACCTTAGCGAAAGGTTTCTTGAAGGGAAAGATGTAACTCGGTGATATGAATTAACAGAACACAGAGCAGTTTCTCAGAAAGCTTCTTTCCAGTTTTGAACGGAAGATATTTCCTTTTTCACCATAGCCCTCTATGGGCTTCCAAATATCCCTTTAGGAATTCCACAAGAACAGCCTCAGCGAAAGGCAACTTGAAGGGAAAGATGTAACTCTGTGAGATGAAATAACAGAACAAAGAGCAGTTTCTCAGAAAGCTTCTTTCCAGTTTTGAACGGAAGATATTTGCTTTTTCACCATAGCCCTCTATGGGCTTCCAAATATCCCTTTGCCAATTCCACAAGAACAGCTTTAGCGAAAGGCTTCTTGAAGAGAAAGATGTAACTGTGTGAGATGAATTAACAGAACACAGAGCAGTTTCTCAGAAAGCTTCTTTCCAGTTTTGAACGGAAGATATTTCCTTTTTCACCATAGCCATCTATGGGCTTCTGAATACCCTTTGCCATTTCTACAAGAACAGCCTTAGCGAAAGGCTTCTTGGAGGGAAAGGTGTAACTCTGTGAGATGAAATAACAGAACACAGAGCAGTTTCTCAGAAAGCTTCTTTCCACTTTTGAACGGAAGATATATCCTTTTTCACCGTAGCCATCTATGGGCTTCCAAATATCCCTTTTCAAATTCCACAAGAACAGCTTTAGCGAAAGGCTTCTTGAAGAGAAAGATGTAACTCTGTGAGATGAATTAAGAGAACACAGAGCAGTTTCTCAGAAAGCTTCTTTCCAGTTTTGAAGGAAAGGTATTTCCTTTTTCACCATAGCCCTCTATGGGCTTCCGAATACCCTTTGCCAATTCCACAAGAACAGCCTTAGCGAAAGGATGCTTGAAGGGAAAGATGTAACTCTGTGAGATGAATTAACAAAACACAGAGCAGTTTCTCAGAAAGCTTCTTTCCAGTTTTTAACGGAAGGTATTTCCTTTTTCACCATAGCCCTCTATGGGCTTCCAAATATCCCTTTGCGAAGTCTACAAGAACAGCCTTAGCGAAAGGCTTCTTGCAGCGAAAGATATAACTCTGTGAGATGAATTAACAGAACACAGAGCAGTTTCTCAGAAAGCTTCTTTCCAATTTTGAACGGAAGATATTTCCTTATTCAGCATAGCCCTCTATGGGCTTCCAAATATCCCTTTGCCAATTCCACAAAAACAGCCTTAGCGAAAGGCTTCTTGAAGGGAAAGATGTAACTCTGTGAGATGAATTAACAGAACACAGAGCAGTTTCTCAGAAAGCTTCTTTACAGTTTTGAACTGAAGATATTTCCTTTTTTACCGTAGCGCTCCTTGGGCTTTCAAATATCACTTTGCCAATTCCACATGAAGAGCCTTAGTGAAATGCTTCTTGAAGGGAAGGATGTAACTCTGTGAGATGAATTAAAAGAACACAGAGCAGTTTCACAGAAAGCTTCTTTCCGGTTTTGAACGGAAGATATTTCCTTTTTCACCGTAGCCCTCTATGGGCTTCCAAATATCCCTTTGCCAATTCCACAAGAACAGCCTTAGCGAAAGGCTTCTTGAAGGGAAAGATGTAACTCTGTGAGATGAATTAACAGAACACAGAGCAGTTTTTCAGAAAGCTTCTTTCCGGTTTTGAACGGAAGATATTTCCTTTTTCACCATAGCCCTCTATGGGCTTCGAAATATCCCTTTGCCAATTCCACAAGAACAGACTTAGCGAAAGGCTCCTTGAAGGGTAAGATGTAACCCTGTGAGATGAATTAACAGAACACAGAGCAGTTTCTCAGAAAGCTTCTTTCCAATTTTGAACGGAAGATATTTCCTTTTTCACCATAGCCCTCTATGGGCTTCCAAATATCCCTATGCCAATTCCACATGAACAGCCTTAGCGAAAGGCTTCTTGAAAGGAAAGATGTAACTCTGTGAGATGAAATAACAGAACACAGAGCAGTTTATCAGAAAGCTTCTTTCCAGTTTTGAACGGAAGATATTTGCTTTTTCACCATAGCCTTCTATGGTCTTCCAAATATCCCTTTCCCAATTCCACAAGAACAGCCTTAGCGAAAGGCTTCTTGAAGGGAAAGATGTAACTCTGTGAGATGAATTAAGAGAACACAGAGCAGTTTCTCAGAAAGCTTCTTTCCAGTTTTGAAAGGAAGATATTTCCTTTTTCACCATAGCTCTCTATGGGCTTCAAAATATCCCTTTGCCAATTCCACAAGAACAGCCTTAGGGAAACCTTATTGAAGGGAAAGATGTATCTGTGTGAGATGAATCAACAGAACACAGAGCAGTTTGTCAGAAAGCTTCATTCCAGTTTTGAACGGAAGATATTTCCTTTTTCACCATAGCCCTCTATGGGCTTCCAAATATTCTTTTGCCGATTTCACAAGAACAGCCTTAGCGAAAGACTTCTTGAAGGGAAAGATGTAACTCTGTGAGGAGAATTAACAGAACACAGAGCAGTTTCTCAGAAAGCTTCTTTCCAGTTTTGAAGGGAAGATATTTCCTTTTTCACCATAGCCCACTATGGGCTTCCGAATACCCTTTGCCAATTCCACAAGAACAGCCTTAGCGAAAGGATGCTTGAAGGGAAAGATGTAACTCTGTGAGATGAATTAACAGAACACCGAGCAGTTTCTCAGAAAGCTTCTTTCCGGTTTTGAACTGAAGATATTTCCTTTTTCACCACACCCCTCTATGAGCTTCCAAATATCCCTTTGACAATTCCACAAGAACAGCCTTAGAGAAAGGCCTCTTGAAGGGAAAGATGTAACTCTGTGAGATGAATTAAGAGAACACAGATCAGTTTCTCAGAAAGCTTCTTTCCAGTTTTGAACGGAAGATATTTCCTTTTTCACCATAGCCCTCTATGGGCTTCCAAATATCCCATTGCGAATTCCACAAGAACAGCTTGAGCGAAAGGCTCCTTGAAGAGAAAGATATAACACTGTGAGATGAATTAACAGAACACAGAGCAGTTTTTCAGAAAGCTTCTTTCCAGTTTTTAAGGGAAGATATTTCCTTTTTCACCATAGCCCTCTATGGGCTTCCGAATACCCTTTGTCAATTCCACATGAACAGCCTTAGCGAAAGGCTTCTTGAAGGGAAAGATGTAACTCTGTGAGATGAATTAACAGAACACAGAGCAGTTTCTCAGAAATCTTTTTCCAGTTTTGAACGGAAGATATTTCCTTTTTCACCATAGCCCACTATGGGCTTCAGAATACCCTTTGAAAATTCCACAAGAACAGCCTTAGCGAAAAGATGCTTGAAGGGAAGGATGTAACCCTGTGAGATGAATTAACAGAACACAGAGCAGTTTCTCAGAAAGCTTCTTTCCGGTTTTGAACGGAAGATATTTCCTTTTCCACCGTAGCCCTCTATGAGCTTCCAAATATCCCTTTTTAAATTCCACAAGAGCAGCCTTAGCGAAAGGCTCCTTGAAGGGAAAGATGTAACTCTGTTAGATGAATTAACAGAACACAGAGCAGTTTCTCAGAAAGCTTCTTTCCAGTTTTTAACGGAAGCTCTTTCCTCTTTCACCATAGCCCTCTATGGGCTTCCAAATATCCCATTGCGAATTCCACAAGAACAGCTTGAGCGAAAGGCTTCTTGAAGAGAAAGATGTAACCCTGTGAGATGAATTAACAGAACACAGAGCAGTTTTTCAGAAAGCTTCTTTCCAGTTTTGAAGGGAAGATATTTCCTTTTTCACCATAGCCCTCTATGGGCTTCCGAATACCCTTTGCCAATTCCACAAGAACAGCCTTAGCGAAAGGATGCTTGAAGGGAAGGATGTAACTCTGTGAGATGAAATAACAGAACACAGAGCAGTTTCTCAGAAAGCTTCTTTCCGTTTTAGAACGGAAGATATTTCCTTTTTCACCATAGCCCTCCTTGGGCTTCCAAATATCCCTTTGCCAATTCCACATTAACAGCCTTAGCGAAAGGTTTCTTGAAGGGAAAGATGTAACTTTGTGAGATGAAATAACAGAACACAGAGCAGTTTCTCAGAAAGCTTCTTTACAGTTTTGAAGGGAAGATATTTCCTTTTTCACCATAGCCATCTATGGGCTTCCAAAGATCACTTTTCGAATTCCACAAGAACAGATTTAGCGAAAGGCTTCCTGAAGAGAAAGATGTAACTCTGTGAGATGAATTAACAGAACACAGAGCAGTTTCTCAGAAAGCTTCTTTCCAGTTTTGAAGGAAAGGTATTTCCTTTTTCACCATAGCCCTCTATGTGCTTCCGAATACCCTTTGCCAATTCCACAAGAGCAGCCTTAGCGAAAGGCTCCTTGAAGGGTAAGATGTAACTCTGTGAGATGAATTAACAGAACACAGAGCAGTTTCTCAGAAAGCTTCTTTCCAGTTTTGAACGGAAGACATTTCCTTTTTCACCATAGCCATCTGTGGGCTTCAAAATATCCCTTTGCGAAGTCCACAAGAACAGCCTTAGCGAAAGGCTTCTTGAAGCGAAAGATATAACTCTGTGAGATGAATTAACAGAACACAGAGCAGTTTCTCAGAAAGCTTCTTTCCAATTTTGAACGGAAGATATTTCCTTATTCAGCATAGCCCTCTATGGGCTTCGAAATATCCCTTTGCCAATTCCACAAATATAGCCTTAGCGAACGGCTTCTTGAAGGGAAAGATGTAACCCTGTGAGATGAATTAACAGAACACAGACCAGTTTCTCAGAAAGCTTGTTTCCAGTTTTGAACGGAAGATATTTCATTTTTCACCATAGCCTTCTATGGGCTTTCAAATATCCCTTTGCCAATTCCACATGAACAGCCTTAGCGAAAGGCTTCTTGAAGGGAAAGATGTAACTCTGTGAGATGAAATAACAGAACACAGAGCAGTTTCTTAGAAAGCATCTTTCCAGTTTTGAACGGAAGATATTTGCTTTTTCACCATAGCCCTCTATGGGCTTCCAAATATCCCTTTGCCAATTCCACAAGAACAGCCTTAGCGAAAGGCTTCTTGAAGGGAAAGATGTAACTCTGTGAGATGAATTAAGAGAACACAGAGCAGTTTCTCAGAAAGCTTCTTTCCAGTTTTGAAAGGAAGATATTTCCTTTTTCACCATAGCTCTCTATGGGCTTCCAAATATCCCTTTGCCAATTCCACAAGAACA
This sequence comes from Chlorocebus sabaeus, assembly GCF_047675955.1. Classification (NCBI taxonomy): domain Eukaryota; kingdom Metazoa; phylum Chordata; class Mammalia; order Primates; family Cercopithecidae; genus Chlorocebus; species Chlorocebus sabaeus. Next base: position 48,842,909 of record NC_132911.1, read on the forward strand.
GCCTTAGAGAAAGGCCTCTTGAAGGGAAAGACGTAACTCTGTGAGATGAATTAAGAGAACACAGATCAGTTTCTCAGAAAGCTTCTATCCAGTTTTGAAAGGAAGATATTTCCTTTTTCACCATAGCCCTCTATGGGCTTCCAAATATCCCATTGCGAATTCCACAGGAACAGCTTGAGCGAAAGGCTTCTTGAAGAGAAAGATGTAACCCTGTGAGATGAGTTAACAGAACACAGAGCAGTTTTTCAGAAAGCTTCTTTCCAGTTTTGAACGAAGATATTTCCTTTTTCACCATAGCCCTCTATGGGCTTCCAAATATCCCTTTGTCAATTCCACAACAACAGGCTTAGCGAAAGGCTTCTTGAAGGGAAAGATGTAACTCTGTGAGATGAATTAACAGAACACAGAGCAGTTTCTCAAAAAGTTTCTGTCTAGTTTTCAACGGAATATATGTCCTTTTTCACCATAGCCCTCTATGGGTTTCCACATATCCCTTTGTGAATTCCACAAAAACAGCCTTAGCGAAAGGCTTCTTGAAGGGAAAGATGTAACTCTGTGAGATGAATTAACAGAACACAGAGCAGTTTCTCAGAAAGCTTCTTTGCAGTTTTGAACGGAAGATATTTCCTTTTTCACCATAGCCCTCTATGGGCTTCCAAATATCCCTTTGCCAATTCCACAAGAACAGCCTTAGCGAAAGACTTCTTGAAGGGAAAGGGGTAACTCTGAGAGATGAATTAACAGAACATAGAGCAGTTTCTCAGAAAGCTTCTTTCCAGTTTTGAACGGAAAATACTTCTTTTTCATCATACCCCTCTATTGGCTTCCAAATATCCCTTTGCCAATTCCACAAGAACAGCCTTAGCGAAAGGCTTCTTGGAGGGAAAGGTGTAACTCTGTGAGATGAAATAACAGAACACAGAGCAGTTTCTCAGAAAGCTTCTTTCCAGTATTGAACGGAAGATATTTCCTTTTTCACCATAGCCATCTATGGGCTTCCAAATATCACTTTTCGAATTCCACAAGAACAGATTTAGCGAAAGGCTTCTTGAAGAGAAAGATGTAACTCTGTGAGATGAATTAACAGAACACAGAGCAGTTTCTCAGAAAGCTTCTTTCCAGTTTTGAAGGAAAGGTATTTCCTTTTTCACCATAGCCCTCTATGGGCTTCCGAATACCCTTTGCCAATTCCACAAAAACAGCCTTAGCGAAAGGATGCTTGAAGGGAAAGATGTAACTCTGTGAGATGAATTAACAGAACACAGAGCAGTTTCTCAGAAAGCTTCTTTCCAGTTTTGAACGGAAGACATTTCCTTTTTCACCATAGCCCTCTGTGGGCTTCCAAATATCCCTTTGCGAAGTCCACAAGAACAGCCTTAGCGAAAGGCTTCTTGAAGCGAAAGATATAACTCTGTGAGATGAATTAACAGAACACAGAGCAGTTTCTCAGAAAGCTTCTTTCCAATTTTGAACGGAAGATATTTCCTTATTCAGCATAGCCCTCTATGGGCTTCGAAATATCCCTTTGCCAATTCCACAAAAACAGCCTTAGCGAAAGGCTTCTTGAAGGGAAAGATGTAACCCTGTGAGATGAATTAACAGAACACAGAGCAGTTTCTCAGAAAGCTTGTTTCCAGTTTTGAACGGAAGATATTTCATTTTTCACCATAGCCCTCTATGGGCTTCCAAATATCCCTTTGCCAATTCCACATGAACAGCCTTAGCGAAAGGCTTCTTCAAGGGAAAGATGTATCTCTGTGAGATGAAATAACAGAACACAGAGCAGTTTCTCAGAAAGCTTCTTTCCAGTTTTGAACGGAAGATATTTGCTTTTTCACCATAGCCCTCTATGGGCTTCCAAATATCCCTTTGCCAATTCCACAAGAACAGCCTTAGCGAAAGGCTTCTTGAAGGGAAAGATGTAACTCTGTGAGATGAATTAAGAGAACACAGAGCAGTTTCTCAGAAAGGTTCTTTCCAGTTTTGAAAGGAAGATATTTCCTTTTTCACCATAGCTCTCTAAGGGCTTCCAAATATCCCTTTGCCAATTCCACAAGAACAGCCTTAGGGAAACCTTATTGAAGGGAAAGATGTAACTGTGTGGGATGAATTAACAGAACACAGAGCAGTTTCTCAGAAAGCTTCATTCCAGTTTTGAACGGAAGATATTTCCTTTTTCACCATAGCCCTCTATGGGCTTCCAAATATTCTTTTGCCGATTTCACAAGAACAGCCTTTGCGAAAGACTTCTTGAAGGGAAAGATGTAACTCTGTGAGGAGAATTAACAGAACACAGAGCAGTTTCTCAGAAAGCTTCTTTCCAGTTTTGAAGGGAAGATATTTCCTTTTTCAACATAGCCCTCTATGGGCTTCCGAATACCCTTTGCCAATTCCACAAGAACAGCCTTAGCGAAAGGATGCTTGAAGGGAAAGATGTAACTCTGTGAGATGAATTAACAGAACACAGAGGAGTTTCTCAGAAAGCTTCTTTCCAGTTTTGAACGGAAGATATTTCCTTTTTCACCATAGCCCTCTATGGGCTTCAAAATATCCCTTTGACAATTCCACAAGAACAGCCTTAGAGAAAGGCCTCTTGAAGGGAAAGACGTAACTCTGTGAGATGAATTAAGAGAACACATATCAGTTTCTCAGAAAGCTTCTATCCAGTTTTGAACGGAAGATATTTCCTTTTTCACCATAGCCCTCTATGGGCTTCCGAATACCGTTTGTCAATTCCACATGAACAGCCTTAGCAAAAGGCTTCTTGAAGGGAAAGATGTAACTGTGTGAGATGAATTAACAGAACACAGAGCAGTTTCTCAGAAATCTTCTTTCCAGTTTTGAACGGAAGATATTTCCTTTTTCACCATAGCCCACTATGGGCTTCAGAATACCCTTTGCCAATTCCACAAGAACAACCTTAGCGAAAGGATGCTTGAAGGGAAGGATGTAACCCTGTGAGATGAATTAACAGAACACAGAGCAGTTTCTCAGAAAGCTTCTTTCCGGTTTTGAACGGAAGATATTTCCTTTTCCACCGTAGCCCTCTATGAGCTTCCAAATATCCCTTTTTAAATTCCACAAGAGCAGCCTTAGCGAAAGGCTCCTTGAAGGGAAAGATGTAACTCTGTGAGATGAATTAACAGAACACAGAGCAGTTTCTCAGAAAGCTTCTTTCCAGTTTTGAACGGAAGATATGTCCTTTTTCACCATAGCCCTCTATGGCTTCCAAATATCCCTTAGCAATTCCACAAGAACAGCCTTAGCGAAAGGCTTCTTGGAGGGAAAGATGTAACTCTGTGAGATGAATTAACAGAACACAGAGCAGTTTCTCAGAAAGCTTCTTTCCAGTTTTGAACGGAAGATATTTCCTTTTTCACCATAGCCCTCTATGGGCTTCCAAGTATCCCTTTGAGAATTCCACAAGAACAGCCTTAGAGAAAGGCCTCTTGAAGGGAAATATGTAACTCTGTGAGATGAAATAAGAGAACACAGAGCAGTTTCTCAGAAAGCTTCTTTGCAGTTTTGAACGGAAGATATTTCCTTTTTCACCATAGTCCTCTATGGGCTTCCAAATGTCCCATTGGAATTCCACAAGAACAGCTTGAGCGAAAGGCTTCTTGAAGGGAAAGATGTAACCCTGTGAGATGAATTAACAGAACACAGAGCAGTTTCTCAGAAAGCTTCTTTCCAGTTTTGAACGAAGATATTGCCTTTTTCACCATAGCCCTCTATGGGCTTCCAAATATCCCTTTGTCAATTCCACAACAACAGGCTTAGCGAAAGGCTTCTTGAAGGGAAAGATGTAACTCTGTGAGATGAATTAACAGAACACAGAGCAGTTTCTCAAAAAGTTTCTGTCTAGTTTTCAACGGAATATATGTCCTTTTTCACCATAGCCCTCTATGGGCTTCCACATATCCCTTTGTGAATTCCACAAAAACAGCCTTAGCGAAAGACTTCTTGAAGGGAAAGATGTAACTCTGTGAGATGAATTAACAGAACACAGAGCAGTTTCTCAGAAAGCTTCTTTGCAGTTTTGAACGGAAGATATTTCCTTTTTCACCATAGCCCTCTATGGGATTCCAAATATACCTTTGCCAATTCCACAAGAACAGCCTTAGCGAAAGACTTCTTGAAGGGAAAGGGGTAACTCTGAGAGATGAATTAACAGAACATAGAGCAGTTTCTCAGAAAGCTTCTTTCCAGTTTTGAACGGAAAATACTTCTTTTTCATCATACCCCTCTATTGGCTTCCAAATATCCCTTTGCCAATTCCAGAAGAACAGCCTTAGCGAAAGGCTTCTTGGAGGGAAAGGTGTTACTCTGTGAGATGAAATAACAGAACACAGAGCAGTTTCTCAGAAAGCTTCCTTCCAGTATTGAACGGAAGATATTTCCTTTTTCACCATAGCCATCTACGGGCTTCCAAATATCCCATTGCGAATTCCACAAGAACAGCTTTAGCGAAAGGCTTCTTGAAGAGAAAGATGTAACACTGTGAGATGAATTAACAGAAAACAGAGCAGTTTCTCAGAAAGCTTCCTTCCAGTTTTGAAGGAAAGGTATTTCCTTTTTCACCATAGCCCTCTATGGGCTTCCGAATACCCTTTGCCAATTCCACAAGAACAGCCTTAGCGAAAGGATGCTTGAAGGGAAAGATGTAACTCTGTGAGATGAATTAACAGAACACAGGGCAGTTTCTCAGAAAGCTTCTTTCCAGTTTTGAACGGAAGATATTTCCTTTTTCACCATAGCCCTCTATGGGCTTCCAAATATCCCTTTGCCAATTCCACAAGAACAGCTTTAGCGAAAGGCTTCTTGAAGAGAAAGATGTAACTGTGTGAGATGAATTAACAGAACACAGAGCAGTTTCTCAGAAAGCTTCTTTCCGGTTTTGAACGGAAGATATTTCCTTTTTCACCATAGCCCTCTATGGGCTTCCAAATATCCCCTTGCCAATTCCACAAGAACAGCCTTAGCAAAAGGCTTCTTGGAGGGAAAGGTGTAACTCTGTGAGGTGAAATAACAGAACACAGAGCAGTTTCTCAGAAAGCTTCTTTCCAGTTTTGAACGGAAGATATTTCCTTTTTCACCATAGCCATCTATGGGCTTCCAAATATCACTTTTCGAATTCCACAAGAACAGTTTTAGCGAAAGGCTTCTTGAAGAGAAAGATGAAACTCTGTGAGATGAATTAACAGAACACAGAGCAGTTTCTCAGAAAGCTTCTTTCCAGTTTTGAACGGAAGACATTTCCTTTTTCACCATAGCCCTCTGTGGGCTTCCAAATATCCCTTTGCGAAATCCACAAGAACAGCCTTAGCGAAAGGATTCTTGAAGCGAAAGATATAACTCTGTGAGATGAATTAATAGAACACAGAGCAGTTTCTCAGAAAGCTTCTTTCCAATTTTGAACGGAAGATATTTCCTTATTCAGCATAGCCCTCTATGGGCTTCCAAATATCCCTTTGCCAATTCCACAAAAACAGCCTTAGCGAAAGGCTTCTTGAAGGGAAATATGTAACCCTGTGAGATGAATTAACAGAACACAGAGGAGTTTCTCAGAAAGATTCCTTCCAGTTTTGAACGGAAGATATTTCCTTTTTCGCCAGAGCCCTCTATGGGCTTCCAAATATCCCTTTGCCAATTCCACATGAACAGCCTTAGCGAAAGGCTTCTTGAAGGGAAAGATGTAACTCTGTGAGATGAAATAACAGAACACAGAGCAGTTTCTCAGAAAGCTTCTTTCCAGTTTTGAACGGAAGATATTTGCTTTTTCACCTTAGCCCTCTATGGGCTTCCACATATCCCTTTGCCAATTCCACAAGAACAACCTTAGCGAAAGGCTTCTTGAAGGGAAAGATGTAACTCTGTGAGATGAATTAAGAGAACACAGAGCAGTTTCTCAGAAAGCTTCTTTCCAGTTTTGAAAGGAAGATATTTCCTTTTTCACCATAGCCCTCTATGGGCTTGGAAATATCCCCTTGCCAATTCCACAAGGATAGCCTTAGCGAAAGGCTTCTTGAAGGGAAAGATGTAACTCTGTGAGATGAATTAACAGAGCACAGAGCAGTCTCTCAGAAAGCTTCTTTCCAGTTTTGAACGGAAGATATGTCCTTTTTCACCATAGCCCTCTATGGGCTTCCAAATATCCCTTTTCCAACTCCACAAGAACAGCCTTAGCGAAAGGCTTCTTGAAGGGAAAGGTGTAACTCTGAGAGATAAATTAACAGAACATAGAGCAGTTTCTCAGAAAGCTTCTTTCCAGTTTTGAACGGAAAATACTTCTTTTTCATCATACCCCTCTATTGGCTTCCAAATATCCCTTTGCCAATTCCACAAGAACAGCCTTAGCGAAAGGCTTCTTGGAGGGAAAGGTGTAACTCTGTGAGATGAAATAACAGAACACAGAGCAGTTTCTCAGAAAGCTTCTTTCCAGTTTTGAACGGAAGATATTTCCTTTTTCACCATAGCCATCTACGGGCTTCCAAATATCCCATTGCGAATTCCACAAGAACAGCTTTAGCGAAAGGCTTCTTGAAGAGAAAGATGTAACTCTGTGAGATGAATTAACAGAACACAGAGCAGTCTCTCAGAAAGCTTCTTTCCAGTTTTGAACGGAAGATATGTCCCTTTTCACCATAGCCCTCTATGGGCTTCCAATTATCCCCTTTCCAACTCCACAAGAAAAGCCTTAGCGAAAGGCTTCTTGAAGGGAAAGATGTAACTCTGTGAGATGAATTAACAGAACACAGAGCAGTTTCTCAGAAAGCTTCTTTCCAGTTTTGAACGGAAGATATTTCCTTTTCACCGTAGCCCTCTATGGGCTTCCAAATATCCCTTTGCCAATTCCACAAGAACAACCTTAGCTAAGGGTTTCTTGAAGGGAAAGATGTAACTCTGTGAGATGAATTAGCAGAACACAGACCAGTTTCTCAGAAGGCTTCTTTCCAGTTTTGAACGGAAGATATTTTCTTTTTCACCATAGCCCTCTATGGGCTTCCAAATATCCCTTTGCCAATTCCACAAGAACAGCCTTAGCGAAAGGCTTCTTGGAGGGAAAGGTGTAACTCTGTGAGATGAAATAACAGAACACAGAGCAGTTTCTCAGAAAGCTTCTTTCCAGTATTGAACGGAAGATATTTCCTTTTTCACCATAGCCATCTATGGGCTTCCAAATATCACTTTTCGAATTCCACAAGAACAGATTTAGCGAAAGGCTTCTTGAAGAGAAAGATGTAACTCTGTGAGATGAATTAACAGAACACAGAGCAGTTTCTCAGAAAGCTTCTTTCCAGTTTTGAAGGAAAGGTATTTCCTTTTTCACCATAGCCCTCTATGGGCTTCCGAATACCCTTTGCCAATTCCACAAAAACAGCCTTAGCGAAAGGATGCTTGAAGGGAAAGATGTAACTCTGTGAGATGAATTAACAGAACACAGAGCAGTTTCTCAGAAAGCTTCTTTCCAGTTTTGAACGGAAGACATTTCCTTTTTCACCATAGCCCTCTGTGGGCTTCCAAATATCCCTTTGCGAAGTCCACAAGAACAGCCTTAGCGAAAGGCTTCTTGAAGCGAAAGATATAACTCTGTGAGATGAATTAACAGAACACAGAGCAGTTTCTCAGAAAGCTTCTTTCCAATTTTGAACGGAAGATATTTCCTTATTCAGCATAGCCCTCTATGGGCTTCGAAATATCCCTTTGCCAATTCCACAAAAACAGCCTTAGCGAAAGGCTTCTTGAAGGGAAAGATGTAACCCTGTGAGATGAATTAACAGAACACAGAGCAGTTTCTCAGAAAGCTTGTTTCCAGTTTTGAACGGAAGATATTTCATTTTTCACCATAGCCCTCTATGGGCTTCCAAATATCCCTTTGCCAATTCCACATGAACAGCCTTAGCGAAAGGCTTCTTCAAGGGAAAGATGTATCTCTGTGAGATGAAATAACAGAACACAGAGCAGTTTCTCAGAAAGCTTCTTTCCAGTTTTGAACGGAAGATATTTGCTTTTTCACCATAGCCCTCTATGGGCTTCCAAATATCCCTTTGCCAATTCCACAAGAACAGCCTTAGCGAAAGGCTTCTTGAAGGGAAAGATGTAACTCTGTGAGATGAATTAAGAGAACACAGAGCAGTTTCTCAGAAAGGTTCTTTCCAGTTTTGAAAGGAAGATATTTCCTTTTTCACCATAGCTCTCTAAGGGCTTCCAAATATCCCTTTGCCAATTCCACAAGAACAGCCTTAGGGAAACCTTATTGAAGGGAAAGATGTAACTGTGTGGGATGAATTAACAGAACACAGAGCAGTTTCTCAGAAAGCTTCATTCCAGTTTTGAACGGAAGATATTTCCTTTTTCACCATAGCCCTCTATGGGCTTCCAAATATTCTTTTGCCGATTTCACAAGAACAGCCTTTGCGAAAGACTTCTTGAAGGGAAAGATGTAACTCTGTGAGGAGAATTAACAGAACACAGAGCAGTTTCTCAGAAAGCTTCTTTCCAGTTTTGAAGGGAAGATATTTCCTTTTTCAACATAGCCCTCTATGGGCTTCCGAATACCCTTTGCCAATTCCACAAGAACAGCCTTAGCGAAAGGATGCTTGAAGGGAAAGATGTAACTCTGTGAGATGAATTAACAGAACACAGAGGAGTTTCTCAGAAAGCTTCTTTCCAGTTTTGAACGGAAGATATTTCCTTTTTCACCATAGCCCTCTATGGGCTTCAAAATATCCCTTTGACAATTCCACAAGAACAGCCTTAGAGAAAGGCCTCTTGAAGGGAAAGACGTAACTCTGTGAGATGAATTAAGAGAACACATATCAGTTTCTCAGAAAGCTTCTATCCAGTTTTGAACGGAAGATATTTCCTTTTTCACCATAGCCCTCTATGGGCTTCCGAATACCGTTTGTCAATTCCACATGAACAGCCTTAGCAAAAGGCTTCTTGAAGGGAAAGATGTAACTGTGTGAGATGAATTAACAGAACACAGAGCAGTTTCTCAGAAATCTTCTTTCCAGTTTTGAACGGAAGATATTTCCTTTTTCACCATAGCCCACTATGGGCTTCAGAATACCCTTTGCCAATTCCACAAGAACAACCTTAGCGAAAGGATGCTTGAAGGGAAGGATGTAACCCTGTGAGATGAATTAACAGAACACAGAGCAGTTTCTCAGAAAGCTTCTTTCCGGTTTTGAACGGAAGATATTTCCTTTTCCACCGTAGCCCTCTATGAGCTTCCAAATATCCCTTTTTAAATTCCACAAGAGCAGCCTTAGCGAAAGGCTCCTTGAAGGGAAAGATGTAACTCTGTGAGATGAATTAACAGAACACAGAGCAGTTTCTCAGAAAGCTTCTTTCCAGTTTTGAACGGAAGATATGTCCTTTTTCACCATAGCCCTCTATGGCTTCCAAATATCCCTTAGCAATTCCACAAGAACAGCCTTAGCGAAAGGCTTCTTGGAGGGAAAGATGTAACTCTGTGAGATGAATTAACAGAACACAGAGCAGTTTCTCAGAAAGCTTCTTTCCAGTTTTGAACGGAAGATATTTCCTTTTTCACCATAGCCCTCTATGGGCTTCCAAGTATCCCTTTGAGAATTCCACAAGAACAGCCTTAGAGAAAGGCCTCTTGAAGGGAAATATGTAACTCTGTGAGATGAAATAAGAGAACACAGAGCAGTTTCTCAGAAAGCTTCTTTGCAGTTTTGAACGGAAGATATTTCCTTTTTCACCATAGTCCTCTATGGGCTTCCAAATGTCCCATTGGAATTCCACAAGAACAGCTTGAGCGAAAGGCTTCTTGAAGGGAAAGATGTAACCCTGTGAGATGAATTAACAGAACACAGAGCAGTTTCTCAGAAAGCTTCTTTCCAGTTTTGAACGAAGATATTGCCTTTTTCACCATAGCCCTCTATGGGCTTCCAAATATCCCTTTGTCAATTCCACAACAACAGGCTTAGCGAAAGGCTTCTTGAAGGGAAAGATGTAACTCTGTGAGATGAATTAACAGAACACAGAGCAGTTTCTCAAAAAGTTTCTGTCTAGTTTTCAACGGAATATATGTCCTTTTTCACCATAGCCCTCTATGGGCTTCCACATATCCCTTTGTGAATTCCACAAAAACAGCCTTAGCGAAAGACTTCTTGAAGGGAAAGATGTAACTCTGTGAGATGAATTAACAGAACACAGAGCAGTTTCTCAGAAAGCTTCTTTGCAGTTTTGAACGGAAGATATTTCCTTTTTCACCATAGCCCTCTATGGGATTCCAAATATACCTTTGCCAATTCCACAAGAACAGCCTTAGCGAAAGACTTCTTGAAGGGAAAGGGGTAACTCTGAGAGATGAATTAACAGAACATAGAGCAGTTTCTCAGAAAGCTTCTTTCCAGTTTTGAACGGAAAATACTTCTTTTTCATCATACCCCTCTATTGGCTTCCAAATATCCCTTTGCCAATTCCAGAAGAACAGCCTTAGCGAAAGGCTTCTTGGAGGGAAAGGTGTTACTCTGTGAGATGAAATAACAGAACACAGAGCAGTTTCTCAGAAAGCTTCCTTCCAGTATTGAACGGAAGATATTTCCTTTTTCACCATAGCCATCTACGGGCTTCCAAATATCCCATTGCGAATTCCACAAGAACAGCTTTAGCGAAAGGCTTCTTGAAGAGAAAGATGTAACACTGTGAGATGAATTAACAGAAAACAGAGCAGTTTCTCAGAAAGCTTCCTTCCAGTTTTGAAGGAAAGGTATTTCCTTTTTCACCATAGCCCTCTATGGGCTTCCGAATACCCTTTGCCAATTCCACAAGAACAGCCTTAGCGAAAGGATGCTTGAAGGGAAAGATGTAACTCTGTGAGATGAATTAACAGAACACAGGGCAGTTTCTCAGAAAGCTTCTTTCCAGTTTTGAACGGAAGATATTTCCTTTTTCACCATAGCCCTCTATGGGCTTCCAAATATCCCTTTGCCAATTCCACAAGAACAGCTTTAGCGAAAGGCTTCTTGAAGAGAAAGATGTAACTGTGTGAGATGAATTAACAGAACACAGAGCAGTTTCTCAGAAAGCTTCTTTCCGGTTTTGAACGGAAGATATTTCCTTTTTCACCATAGCCCTCTATGGGCTTCCAAATATCCCCTTGCCAATTCCACAAGAACAGCCTTAGCAAAAGGCTTCTTGGAGGGAAAGGTGTAACTCTGTGAGGTGAAATAACAGAACACAGAGCAGTTTCTCAGAAAGCTTCTTTCCAGTTTTGAACGGAAGATATTTCCTTTTTCACCATAGCCATCTATGGGCTTCCAAATATCACTTTTCGAATTCCACAAGAACAGTTTTAGCGAAAGGCTTCTTGAAGAGAAAGATGAAACTCTGTGAGATGAATTAACAGAACACAGAGCAGTTTCTCAGAAAGCTTCTTTCCAGTTTTGAACGGAAGACATTTCCTTTTTCACCATAGCCCTCTGTGGGCTTCCAAATATCCCTTTGCGAAATCCACAAGAACAGCCTTAGCGAAAGGATTCTTGAAGCGAAAGATATAACTCTGTGAGATGAATTAATAGAACACAGAGCAGTTTCTCAGAAAGCTTCTTTCCAATTTTGAACGGAAGATATTTCCTTATTCAGCATAGCCCTCTATGGGCTTCCAAATATCCCTTTGCCAATTCCACAAAAACAGCCTTAGCGAAAGGCTTCTTGAAGGGAAATATGTAACCCTGTGAGATGAATTAACAGAACACAGAGGAGTTTCTCAGAAAGATTCCTTCCAGTTTTGAACGGAAGATATTTCCTTTTTCGCCATAGCCCTCTATGGGCTTCCAAATATCCCTTTGCCAATTCCACATGAACAGCCTTAGCGAAAGGCTTCTTGAAGGGAAAGATGTAACTCTGTGAGATGAAATAACAGAACACAGAGCAGTTTCTCAGAAAGCTTCTTTCCAGTTTTGAACGGAAGATATTTGCTTTTTCACCTTAGCCCTCTATGGGCTTCCACATATCCCTTTGCCAATTCCACAAGAACAACCTTAGCGAAAGGCTTCTTGAAGGGAAAGATGTAACTCTGTGAGATGAATTAAGAGAACACAGAGCAGTTTCTCAGAAAGCTTCTTTCCAGTTTTGAAAGGAAGATATTTCCTTTTTCACCATAGCCCTCTATGGGCTTGGAAATATCCCCTTGCCAATTCCACAAGGACAGCCTTAGCGAAAGGCTTCTTGAAGGGAAAGATGTAACTCTGTGAGATGAATTAACAGAGCACAGAGCAGTCTCTCAGAAAGCTTCTTTCCAGTTTTGAACGGAAGATATGTCCTTTTTCACCATAGCCCTCTATGGGCTTCCAAATATCCCTTTTCCAACTCCACAAGAACAGCCTTAGCGAAAGGCTTCTTGAAGGGAAAGGTGTAACTCTGAGAGATAAATTAACAGAACATAGAGCAGTTTCTCAGAAAGCTTCTTTCCAGTTTTGAACGGAAAATACTTCTTTTTCATCATACCCCTCTATTGGCTTCCAAATATCCCTTTGCCAATTCCACAAGAACAGCCTTAGCGAAAGGCTTCTTGGAGGGAAAGGTGTAACTCTGTGAGATGAAATAACAGAACACAGAGCAGTTTCTCAGAAAGCTTCTTTCCAGTTTTGAACGGAAGATATTTCCTTTTTCACCATAGCCATCTACGGGCTTCCAAATATCCCATTGCGAATTCCACAAGAACAGCTTTAGCGAAAGGCTTCTTGAAGAGAAAGATGTAACTCTGTGAGATGAATTAACAGAACACAGAGCAGTCTCTCAGAAAGCTTCTTTCCAGTTTTGAACGGAAGATATGTCCCTTTTCACCATAGCCCTCTATGGGCTTCCAATTATCCCCTTTCCAACTCCACAAGAAAAGCCTTAGCGAAAGGCTTCTTGAAGGGAAAGATGTAACTCTGTGAGATGAATTAACAGAACACAGAGCAGTTTCTCAGAAAGCTTCTTTCCAGTTTTGAACGGAAGATATTTCCTTTTCACCGTAGCCCTCTATGGGCTTCCAAATATCCCTTTGCCAATTCCACAAGAACAACCTTAGCTAAGGGTTTCTTGAAGGGAAAGATGTAACTCTGTGAGATGAATTAGCAGAACACAGACCAGTTTCTCAGAAGGCTTCTTTCCAGTTTTGAACGGAAGATATTTTCTTTTTCACCATAGCCCTCTATGGGCTTCCAAATATCCCTTTGCCAATTCCACAAGAACAGCCTTAGCGAAAGGCTTCTTGGAGGGAAAGATGTAACTCTGTGAGATGAATTAACAGAACACAGAGCAGTTTCTCAGGAAGCTTCTTTCCGGTTTTGAACGGAAGATATTTCCTTTTTCACCATAGCCCTCTATGGGCTTCCAAATATCCCTTTGCCAATTCCACAAGAACAGCCTTAGGGAAAGGATTCTTGAAGGGAAAGTAGTAACTCTGTGAGATGAATTTACAGAACACAGAGCAGTTTCTCAGAAAGCTTCTTTCTGGTTTTGAACGGAAGATATTTCCTTTTTCAGCCTAGCCCTCTAAGGGCTTCCAAATATCCCTTTGCCAATTGCACAAGAACAACCTTAGCGAAAGGTTTCTTGAAGGGAAAGATGTAACTCTGTGAGATGAATTAACAGAACACAGAGCAGTTTCTCAGAAAGCTTCTTTCCAGTTTTGAACGGAAGATATTTGCTTTTTCCCCATAGCCCTCTATGGGCTTCCAAATATCCCATTGCGAATTCCACAAGAAAAGCTTGAGCAAAAGGCTTCTTGAAGAGAAAGATGTAACCCTGTGAGATGAATTAACAGAACACAGAGCAGTTTCTCAGAAAGCTTCTTTCCGGTTTTGAACGGAAGATATTTCCTTTTTCAGCCTAGCCTTCTAACGGCTTCCAAATATCCGTTTGCCAATTCCACAAGAACAACCTTAGCGAAAGGTTTCTTGAAGGGAAAGATGTAACTCTGTGAGATGAATTATCAGAACACAGAGCAGTTTCTCAGAAAGCTTCTTTCCAGTTTTGAACGGAAGATATTTGCTTTTTCACCATAGCCCTCTAAGGGCTTCCAAATATCCCATTGCGAATTCCACAAGAACAGCTTGAGCGAAAGGCTTCTTGAAGAGAAAGATGTAACCCTGTGAGATGAATTAACAGAACACAGAGCAGTTTCTCAGAAAGCTTCTTTCCAGTTTTGAAGGGAAGATATTTCCTTTTTCACCATAGCCCTCTATGGGCTTCAGAATACCCTTTGTCAATTCCACATGAATAGCCTTAGCGAAATGCTTCTTGAAGGGAAAGATGTAACTCTGTGAAATGAATTAAAAGAACACAGAGCAGTTTCTCAGAAAGCTTCTTTCCAGTTTTGAACGGAAGATATTTCCTTTTTCACCATAGCCATCTACGGGTTTCCAAATATCACTTTTCGAATTCCACAAGAACAGCTTTAGCGAAAGGCTTCTTGAAGGGAAAGATGTAACTCTGTGAGATGAAATAACAGAACACAGAGCAGTTTCTCAGAAAGCTTCTTTCCAGTTTTGAACGGAAGATATTTGCTTTTTCACCATAGCCCTCTATGGGCTTCCACATATCCCTTTGCCAATTACACAAGAACAACCTTAGCGAAAGGCTTCTTGAAGGGAAAGATGTAACTCTGTGAGATGAATTAAGAGAACACAGAGCAGTTTCTCAGAAAGCTTCTTTCCAGGTTTGAAAGGAAGATATTTCCTTTTTCACCATAGCTCTCTAAGGGCTTCCAAATATCCCTTTGCCAATTCCACAAGAACAGCCTTCGCGAAAGGCTTCTTGGAGGGAAAGATGTAGCTCTGTAAGATGAATTAACAGAACACAGAGCAGTTTCTCAGAAAGCTTCTTTCCAGTTTTGAACGGAAGATATTTCCTTTTTCACCAGAGCCCTCTATGGGCTTCCAAATATCCCTTTGCCAATTCCACAAGAACAGCCTAAGCGAAAGGCTTCTTGGAGGGAAATATGTAACTCTTTGAGATGAATTAACAGAACACAGAGCAGTTTCTCAGAAAGCTTCTTTCCAGTTTTGAACGGAAGATATTTCCTTTTTCACCATAGCCCTCTATGGGCTTCCAAATATCCCTTTGACAATTCCACAAGAACAGCCTTAGAGAAAGGCCTCTTGAAGGGAAAGATGTAACTCTGTGAGATGAATTAACACAACACAGAGCAGTTTCTCAGAAAGCTTCTTTCCAGTTTTGAACGGAAGATATTTCCTTTTTCACCAGAGCCCTCTATGGGCTTCCAAATATCCCATTGCGAATTCCACAAGAACAGCTTGAGCGAAAGGCTTCTTGAAGAGAAAGATGTAACCCTGTGAGATGAATTAACAGAACACAGAGCAGTTTCTCAGAAAGCTTCTTTCCAGTTTTGAAGGGAAGTTATTTCCTTTTTCACCATAGCCCTCTATGGGCTTCAGAATACCCTTTGTCAATTCCACATGAACAGCCTTAGCGAAAGGCTTCTAGAAGGGAAAGATGTAACTCTGTGAGATGAATTAACAGAACACAGAGCAGTTTCTCAGAAAGTTTCTTTACAGTATTGAACGGAAGATATTTCCTTTTTCACCGTAGCCCTCCTTGGGATTCCAAATATCCCTTTGCAAATTCCACATGAACAGCCTTAGCGAAAGGCTTCTTGAAGGGAAGGATGTAACTCTGTGAGATGAATTAAAAGAACACAGAGCAGTTTCTCTGAAAGCTTCTTTCCGGTTTTGAACGGAAGATATTTCCTTTTCCACCGTAGCCCTCTATGGGCTTCCAAATATCCCTTTTCCAACTCCACAAGAACAGCCTTAGCGAAAGGCTTCTTGAAGGGAAAGATGTAACTCTGTGAGATGAATTAACAGAACACAGAGCAGTTTCTCAGAAAGCTTCTTTCCGGTTTTGAACGGAAGATATTTCCTTTTCACCGTAGCCCTCTATGGGCTTCCAAATATCCCTTTGCCAATTCCACAAGAACAACCTTAGCGAAGGGTTTCTTGAAGGGAAAGATGTAACTCTGTGAGATGAATTAACAGAACACAGAGCAGTTTCCCAGAAGGCTTCTTTCCAGTTTTGAACGGAAGATATTTCCTTTTTCACCATAGCCCTCTATGGGCTTCCAAATATCCCTTTGCCAATTCCACAAGAACAACCTTATCGAAAGGCTTCTTGAAGGGAAAGATGTAACTCTGTGAGATGAATTAACAGAACACAGAGCAGTTTCTCAGAAAGCTACTTTCCGGTTTTGAACGGAAGATATTTCCTTTTCACCGTAGCCCTCTATGGGCTTCCAAATATCCCTTTGCCAATTCCACAAGAACAGCCTTAGGGAAAGGATTCTTGAAGGGAAAGAAGTAACTCTGTGAGAAGAATTAACAGAACACAGAGCAGTTTCTCAGAAAGCTTCTTTCCGGTTTTGAACGGAAGATATTCCTTTTTCAGCCTAGCCCTCTAAGGGCTTCCAAATATCCCTTTGCCAATTGCACAAGAACAACCTTAGCGAAAGGTTTCTTGGAGGGAAAGATGTAACTCTGTGAGATGAATTAACAGAACACAGAGCAGTTTCTCAGAAAGCTTCTTTCCGGTTTTGAACGGAAGATATTTGCTTTTTCACCATAGCCCTCTATGGGCTTCCAAATATCCCATTGTGAATTCCACAAGAACAGCTTGAGCGAAAGGCTTCTTGAAGAGAAAGATGTAACCCCGTGAGATGAATTAACAGAACACAGAGCAGTTTCTCAGAAAGCTTCTTTCCAGTTTTGAAGGGAAGATATTTCCTTTTTCACCATAGCCCTCTATGGGCTTCAGAATACCCTTTGTCAATTTCACATGAATAGCCTTAGCGAAAGGCTTCTTGAATGGAAAGATGTAACTCTGTGAGATGAATTAAGAGAACACAGAGCAGTTTCTCAGAAAGTTTCTTTACCGTTTTGAACGGAAGATCTTTCCTTTTTCACCGTAGCCCTCCTTGGGCTTCCAAATATCCCTTTGCCAATTCCACATGAACAGCCTTAGCGAAAGGCTTCTTGAAGGGAAGGATGTAACTCTGTGCGATGAATTAAAAGAACACAGAGCAGTTTCTCAGAAAGCTTCTTTCCGGTTTTGAACGGAAGATATTTCCTTTTTCACCGTAGCCCTCTATGGGCTTCCAAATATCCCTTTGCCAATTACACAAAAACAGCCTTAGCGAAAGGCTTCTTGAAAGGAAAGATGTAACCCTCTGAGATGAATTCACAGAACACAGAGCAGTTTCTCAGAAAGTTTCTTTCCAGTTTTGAAGGGAAGATATTTCCTTTTTCACCATAGCCCTCTATGGGCTTCAGAATACCCTTTGTCAATTCCACATGAATAGCCTTAGCGAAAGGCTTCTTGAAGCGAAAGATGTAACTCTGTGAGATGAATTAACAGAACACAGAGCAGTTTCTCAGAAAGCTTCTTTACAGTTTTGAACGGAAGATATTTCCTTTTTCACCGTAGCCCTCCTTGGGCTTCCAAATATCCCTTCGCCAATTCCACATGAACAGCCTTAGCGAAAGGCTTCTTGAAGGGAAGGATGTAACTCTGTGAGATGAATTAAAAGAACACAGAGCAGTTTCTCAGAAAGCTTCTTTCCGGTTTTGAACGGAAGATATTTCCTTTTTCACCGCAGCCCTCTATGGGCTTCCAAATATCCCTTTGCCAATTCCACAAGAACAGCCTTAGCGAAAGGCATCTTGAAAGGAAAGATGTAACTCTGTGAGATGAATTAACAGAACACAGAGAAGTTTATCAGAAAGCCTCTTTCCAGTTTTGAACGGAAGATATTTCCTTTTTCACCATAGCCCTCTATGGGCTTCCAAATATCCCTTTGCCAATTCCACAAGAACAACCTTAGCAAAAGAATTCATGAAGGGAAAGATGTAACACTGTGAGATGAATTAACAGAACGCAGAGCAGTTTCTCAGAAAGCTTCTTTCCAGTTTTGAATGGTAGATATTTCCTTTTTCACCATAGACCTCTATGGGCTTCCAAATATGCCTTTGCCAATTTCACAAGAACAGCCTTAGCGAAAGGCTTCTTGAAGGGAAAGATGTAACTCTGTGAGATGAATTAACAGAACACAGAGCAGTTTCTCAGAAAGATTCTTTCCAGTTTTGAACGGAAGATATTTCCTTTTTCACCATAGCCCTCCAGGGGCTTCCAAATATCCCTTTGCCAATTCCACAAGAACAGCCTTAGCGAAAGACTTCTTGAAGGGAAAGATGTAACTCTGTGAGATGAATTAACAGAACACAGAGCAGTTTCTCAGAAAGCTTCTTTCCAGTTTTGAACGGAAGATATGTCCTTTTTCACCATAGCCCTCTATGGGCTTCCAAATATCCCTTTTCCAACTCCACAAGAACAGCCTTAGCGAAAGGCATCTTGAAGGGAAAGATGTAACTCTGTGAGATGAATTAACAGAACACAGAGCAGTTTCTCAGAAAGCTTCTTTCCAGTTTTGAACGGAAGATATTTCCTTTTTCACCATAGCCCTCTATGGGCTTCCAAATATCCCCTTGCCAATTCCACAAGAACAGCTTTAGCGAAAGGCTTCTTGAAGAGAAAGATGTAACTGTGTGAGATGAATTAACAGAACACAGAGCAGTTTCTCAGAAAGCTTCTTTCCAGTTTTGAAGGGAAGATATTTCCTTTTACACCATAGCCCTCTATGGGCTTCCGAATACCCTTTGCCAATTCCACAAGAACAGCCTTAGCGAAAGCATGCTTGAAGGGAAAGACGTAACTCTGTGAGATGAATTAACAGAACACAGAGCATTTTCTCAGAAAGCTTCTTTCCAATTTGAACGGAAGATATTTCCTTTTTCACCGTAGCCCTCTATGGACTTCCAAATATCCCATTGCCAATTCCGCAAGAACAGCCTTAGCGAAAGGCTTCTTGGAGGGAAAGATATAACTCTGTGAGATGAATTAACAGAACACAGAGCAGTTTCTCAGAAAGCTTCTTTCCAGTTTTGAACGGAAGATATGTCCTTTTTCACCATAGCCCTCTATGGGCTCCCAAATATCCCTTTGCCAACTCCACAAGAACAGCCTTAGCGAACGGCTTCTTGAAGGGAAAGATGTAACTCTGTGAGATGAATTAACAGAACACAGAGCAGTTTCTCAGAAAACTTCTTTCCAGTTTTGAACGGAAGATATTTCCTTTTTCACCATTGCCCTCTATGGGCTTCCAAATATCCCTTGGCCAATTCCACAAGAACAACCTTAGCGAAAGGTTTCTTGAAGGGAAAGATGTAACACTGTGAGATGAATTAACAGAACACAGAGCAGTTTCTCAGAAAGCTTCTTTCCAGTTTTGAACGGAAGATATTTCCTTTTTCAGCATAGCCCTCTATGGGCTTCCAAATATCCCTTTGCCAATTCCACAAGAACAGCTTTAGCGATAGGCTCCTTGAAGATAAAGATGTAACTGTGTGAGATGAATTAACAGAACACAGGGCAGTTTCTCAGAAAGCTTCTTTCCAGTTCTGAACGGAAGATATTTCCTTTTTCACCATAGCCCTCTATGGGCTTCCAAATATCCCTTTGCCTATTCCACAAGAACAACCTTAGCGAAAGGTTTCTTGAAGGGAAAGATGTAACTCTGTGAGATGAATTAACAGAACACAGAGCAGTTTCTCAGAAAGCTTCTTTCCAGTTTTGAACGGAAGATATTTCCTTTTTCACCATAGCCCTCTATGGGCTTCTAAATATCGCTTTGCCAATTCCACAAGAACAGCCTTAGCGAAAGGCTTCTTAAAGGGAAAGATGTAACTCTGTGAGATGAATTAACAGAACACAGAGCAGTTTCTCAGAAAGCTTCTTTCCAGTTTTGAACGGAAGATATTTTCTTTTTCACCATAGACCTCTATGGGCTTCCAAATATCCCTTTGCCAATTCCACAGGAACAGCCTTAGCGAAAGGCTTCTTGAAGGGAAAGAGGTAACTCTGTGAGATGAATTAACAGAACACAGAGCAGTTTCTCAGAAAGCTTCTTTCCACTTTTGAACAGAAGATATTTCCTTTTTCAGCCTAGCCTCCTATGGGCTTCCAAATATCCCCTTGCCAATTCCACAAGAACAGCTTTAGCGAAAGGCTTCTTGAAGAGAAAGATGTAACTGTGTGAGATGAATTAACAGAACACAGAGCAGTTTCTCAGAAAGCTTCTTTCCAGTTTTGAAGGGAAGATATTTCCTTTTTCACCATAACCCTCTATGGGCTTCGGAATACCCTTTGCCAATTCCACAAGAACAGCCTTAGCGAAAGGCTTCTTGAAGGAAAAGATGTAACTCGGTGAG
The DNA here is from genome assembly GCF_047675955.1 of Chlorocebus sabaeus. Lineage (NCBI taxonomy): Eukaryota > Metazoa > Chordata > Mammalia > Primates > Cercopithecidae > Chlorocebus > Chlorocebus sabaeus. The sequence continues at coordinate 48,863,212 of NC_132911.1, forward strand.
ATGAATTAACAGAACACAGAGCAGTTTCTCAGAAAGCTTCTTTCCAGTTTTGAACCGAAGATATTTTCTTTTTCACATTAGCCCTCTATGGGCTTTCAAATATCCCTTTGCCAATTCCACAAGAACAGCCTTAGCAAAAGGCTTCATGAAGGGAAAGATGTAACTCTGTGAGATGAATTAAGAGAACACAGAGCAGTTTCTCAGAAAGCTTCTTTCCAGTTTTGAAAGGAAGATATTTCCTTTTTCACCATAGCTCTCTATGGGCTTCCAAATATCCCTTTGCCAATTCCACAAGAACAGCCTTAGAGAAAGGCCTCTTGAAGGGAAAGACGTAACTCTGTGAGATGAATTAAGAGAACACAGATCAGTTTCTCAGAAAGCTTCTATCCAGTTTTGAACGGAAGATATTTCCTTTTTCACCATAGCCCTCTATGGGCTTCCAAATATCCCATTGCGAATTCCACAGGAACAGCTTGAGCGAAAGGCTTCTTGAAGAGAAAGATGTAACCCTGTGAGATGAATTAACAGAACACAGAGCAGTTTTTCAGAAAGCTTCTTTCCAGTTTTGAACGGAAGATATTTCCTTTTTCACCATAGCCCTCTATGGGCTTCCGAATACCCTTTGTCAATTCCACATGAACAGCCTTAGCAAAAGGCTTCTTGAAGGGAAAGATGTAACTCTGTGAGATGAATTAACAGAACACAGAGCAGTTTCTCAGAAATCTTCTTTCCAGTTTTGAACGGAAGATATTTCCTTTTTCACCATAGCCCACTATGGGCTTCAGAATACCCTTTGCCAATTCCACAAGAACAGCCTTAGCGAAAGGATGCTTGAAGGGAAGGATGTAACCCTGTGAGATGAATTAACAGAACACAGAGCAGTTTCTCAGAAAGCTTCTTTCCGGTTTTGAACGGAAGATATTTCCTTTTCCACCGTAGCCCTCTATGAGCTTCCAAATATCCCTTTTTAAATTCCACAAGAGCAGCCTTAGCGAAAGGCTCCTTGAAGGGAAAGATGTAACACTGTGTGATGAATTAACACAGCACAGAGCAGTTTCTCAGAAAGCTTCTTTCCGGTTTTGAACGGAAGATATTTCCTTTTTCACCATAGCCCTCTATGGGCTTCCAAATATCCCTTTGCCAATTCCACAAGAACAGCCTTCGCGAAAGGTTTCTTGGAGGGAAAGATGTAACTCTGTGAGATGAATTAACAGGACACAGAGCAGTTTCTCAGAAAGCTTCTTTCCAGTTTTGAACGGAAGATATTTCCTTTTTCATCATAGCCCTCTTTGGGCTTCCGAATACCCTTTGCCAATTCCACAAGAACAGCCTTAGCGAAAGGATGCTTGAAGGGAAAGATGTAACTCTGTGAGATGAATTAACAGAACACAGAGCAGTTTCTCAGAAAGCTTCTTTCCAGTTTTGAACGGAAGATATTTCCTTTTTCACCAGAGCCCTCTATGGCCTTCCAAATATCCCTTTGCCAATTCCAGAAGAACAACCTTAGCGAAAGGCTTCTTGGAGGGAAAGATGTAACTCTGTGAGATGAATTAACAGAACACAGAGCAGTTTCTCAGAATGCTTCTTTCCAGTTTTGAACGGAAGATATTTCCTTTTTCACCATAGCCCTCTATGGGCTTCCAAGTATCCTTTTGAGAATTCCACAAGAACAGCCTTAGAGAAAGGCCTCTTGAAGAGAAAGATGTAACTCTGTGAGATGAATTAAGAGAACACAGAGCAGTTTCTCAGAAAGCTTCTTGGCAGTTTTGAACGGAAGATATTTCCTTTTTCACCATAGCCCTCTATGGGCTTCCAAATATCCCTTTGGAATTCCACAAGAACAGCTTGAGCGAAAGGCTTCTTGAAGGGAAAGATGTAACCCTGTGAGATGAATTAACAGAACACAGAGCAGTTTCTCAGAAAGCTTCTTTCCAGTTTTGAACGAAGATATTTCCTTTTTCACCATAGCCCTCTATGGGCTTCCAAATATCCCTTTGTCAATTCCACAACAACAGGCTTAGCGAAAGGCTTCTTGAAGGGAAAGATGTAACACTGTGAGATGAATTAACAGAACACAGAGCAGTTTCTCAAAAAGTTTCTGTCTAGTTTTCAACGGAATATATGTCCTTTTTCACCATAGCCCTCTATGGGCTTCCACATATCTCTTTGTGAATTCCACAAAAACAGCCTTAGCGAAAGGCTTCTTGAAGGGAAAGATGTAACTCGGTGAGATGAATTAACAGAACACAGAGCAGTTTCTCAGAAAGCTTCTTTGCAGTTTTGAACGGAAGATATTTCCTTTTTCACCATAGCCCTCTATGGGCTTCCAAATATCCCTTTGCCAATTCCACAAGAACAGCCTTAGCGAAAGACTTCTTGAAGGGAAAGGGGTAACTCTGAGAGATGAATTAACAGAACATAGAGCAGTTTCTCAGAAAGCTTCTTTCCAGTTTTGAACGGAAAATACTTCTTTTTCATCATACCCCTCTATTGGCTTCCAAATATCCCTTTGCCAATTCCACAAGAACAGCCTTAGCGAAAGGCTTCTTGGAGGGAAAGGTGTAACTCTGTGAGATGAAATAACAGAACACAGAGCAGTTTCTCAGAAAGCTTCTTTCCAGTATTGAACGGAAGATATTTCCTTTTTCACCATAGCCATCTATGGGCTTCCAAATATCACTTTTCGAATTCCACAAGAACAGATTTAGCGAAAGGCTTCTTGAAGAGAAAGATGTAACTCTTTGAGATGAATTAACAGAACACAGAGCAGTTTCTCAGAAAGCTTCTTTCCAGTTTTGAAGGAAAGGTATTTCCTTTTTCACCATAGCCCTCTATGGGCTTCCGAATACCCTTTGCCAATTCCACAAGAACAGCCTTAGCGAAAGGATGCTTGAAGGGAAAGATGTAACTCTGTGAGATGAATTAACAGAACACAGAGCAGTTTCTCAGAAAGCTTCTTTCCAGTTTTGAACGGAAGACATTTCCTTTTTCACCATAGCCCTCTGTGGGCTTCCAAATATTCCTTTGCGAAGTCCACAAGAACAGCCTTAGCGAAAGGCTTCTTGAAGCGAAAGATATAACTCTGTGAGATGAATTAACAGAACACAGAGCAGTTTCTCAGAAAGCTTCTTTCCAATTTTGAACGGAAGATATTTCCTTATTCAGCATAGCCCTCTATGGGCTTCGAAATATCCCTTTGCCAATTCCACAAAAGCAGCCTTAGCGAAAGGCTACTTGAAGGGAAAGATGTAACCCTGTGAGATGAATTAACAGAACACAGAGCAGTTTCTCAGAAAGCTTGTTTCCAGTTTTGAACGGAAGATATTTCATTTTTCACCATAGCCCTCTATGGGCTTCCAAATATCCCTTTGCCAATTCCACATGAACAGCCTTAGCGAAAGGCTTCTTCAAGGGAAAGATGTAACTCTGTGAGATGAAATAACAGAACACAGAGCAGTTTCTCAGAAAGCTTCTTTCCAGTTTTGAACGGAAGATATTTGCTTTTTCACCATAGCCCTCTATGGGCTTCCAAATATCCCTTTGTCAATTCCACAACAACAGGCTTAGCGAAAGGCTTCTTGAAGGGAAAGATGTAACTCTGTGAGATGAATTAACAGAACACAGAGCAGTTTCTCAAAAAGTTTCTGTCTAGTTTTCAACGGAATATATGTCCTTTTTCACCATAGCCCTCTATGGGCTTCCACATATCCCTTTGTGAATTCCACAAAAACAGCCTTAGCGAAAGGCTTCTTGAAGGGAAAGATGTAACTCTGTGAGATGAATTAACAGAACACAGAGCAGTTTCTCAGAAACCTTCTTTGCAGTTTTGAACGGAAGATATTTCCTTTTTCACCATAGCCCTCTATGGGCTTCCAAATATCCCTTTGCCAATTCCACAAGAACAGCCTTAGCGAAAGACTTCTTGAAGGGAAAGGGGTAACTCTGAGAGATGAATTAACAGAACATAGAGCAGTTTCTCAGAAAGCTTCTTTCCAGTTTTGAACGGAAAATACTTCTTTTTCATCATACCCCTCTATTGGCTTCCAAATATCCCTTTGCCAATTCCACAAGAACAGCCTTAGCGAAAGGCTTCTTGGAGGGAAAGGTGTAACTCTGTGAGATGAAATAACAGAACACAGAGCAGTTTCTCAGAAAGCTTCTTTCCAGTATTGAACGGAAGATATTTCCTTTTTCACCATAGCCATCTATGGGCTTCCAAATATCACTTTTCGAATTCCACAAGAAGAGATTTAGCGAAAGGCTTCTTGAAGAGAAGGATGTAACTCTGTGAGATGAATTAACAGAACACAGAGCAGTTTCTCAGAAAGCTTCTTTCCAGTTTTGAAGGAAAGGTATTTCCTTTTTCACCCTAGCCCTCTATGGGCTTCCGAATACCCTTTGCCAATTCCACAAGAACAGCCTTAGCGAAAGGATGCTTGAAGGGAAAGATGTAACTCTGTGAGATGAATTAACAGAACACAGAGCAGTTTCTCAGAAAGCTTCTTTCCAGTTTTGAACGGAAGACATTTCCTTTTTCACCATAGCCCTCTGTGGGCTTCCAAATATCCCTTTGCGAAGTCCACAAGAACAGCCTTAGCGAAAGGCTTCTTGAAGCGAAAGATATAACTCTGTGAGATGAATTAACAGAACACAGAGCAGTTTCTCAGAAAGCTTCTTTCCAATTTTGAACGGAAGATATTTCCTTATTCAGCATAGCCCTCTATGGGCTTCGAAATATCCCTTTGCCAATTCCACAAAAACAGCCTTAGCGAAAGGCTACTTGAAGGGAAAGATGTAACCCTGTGAGATGAATTAACAGAACACAGAGCAGTTTCTCAGAAAGCTTGTTTCCAGTTTTGAACGGAAGATATTTCATTTTTCACCATAGCCCTCTATGGGCTTCCAAATATCCCTTTGCCAATTCCACATGAACAGCCTTAGCGAAAGGCTTCTTCAAGGGAAAGATGTAACTCTGTGAGGAGAATTAACAGAACACAGAGCAGTTTCTCAGAAAGCTTCTTTCCAGTTTTGAAGGGAAGATATTTCCTTTTTCAACATAGCCCTCTATGGGCTTCCGAATACCCTTTGCCAATTCCACAAGAACAGCCTTAGCGAAAGGATGCTTGAAGGGAAAGATGTAACTCTGTGAGATGAATTAACAGAACACAGAGCAGTTTCTCAGAAAGCTTCTTTCCAGTTTTGAACGGAAGATATTTCCTTTTTTACCATAGCCCTCTATGGGCTTCCAAATATCGCTTTGCCAATTCCACAAGAACAGCCTTAGCGAAAGGCTTCTTGAAGGGAAAGATGTAACACTGTGAGATGAATTAACAGAACACAGAGCAGTTTCTCAGAAAGCTTCTTTCCAGTTTTGAACGGAAGATATTTTCTTTCTCACCATAGCCCTCTATGGGCTTCCAAATATCAATTTGCCAATTCCACAGGAACAGCCTTAGCGAAAGGCTTCTTGAAGGGAAAGAGGTAACTCTGTGAGATGAATTAACAGAACACAGAGCAGTTTCTCAGAAAGCTTCTTTCCACTTTTGAACGGAAGATATTTCCTTTTTCAGCCTAGCCCTCTATGGGCTTCCAAATATCCCCTTGCCAATTCCACAAGAACAGCTTTAGCGAAAGGCTTCTTGAAGAGAAAGATGTAACTGTGTGAGATGAATTAACAGAACACAGAGCAGTTTCTCAGAAAGCTTCTTTCCAGTTTTGAAGGGAAGATATTTCCTTTTTCACTATAGCCCTCTATGGGCTTCGGAATACCCTTTGCCATTTCAACAAGAACAGCCTTAGCGAAAGGCTTCTTGAAGGAAAAGATGTAACTCTGTGAGATGAATTAACAGAACACAGAGCTGTTTCTCAGAAAGCTTCTTTCCAGTTTTGAACGGAAGATATTTCCTTTTTCACCGTGACTCTCTAAGGCCTTCCAAATATCCCTTTGCCAATTCCACAAGAACAGCCTTAGCAAAAGGCTTCTTGAAGGGAAAGATGTAACTCTGTGAGATGAATTAACAGAACACAGAGCAGTTTCTCAGAAAGCTTCTTTCCAGTTTTGAACCGAAGATACTTTCTTTTTCACCTTAGCCCTCTATGGGCTTTCAAATATCCCTTTGCCAATTCCACAAGAACAGCCTTAGCAAAAGGCTTCATGAAGGGAAAGATGTAACTCTTTGAGATGAATTAACAGAACACAGAGCAGTTTCAAAAAAAGCTTCTTTCCGCTTTTGAATGGAAGATATGTCCTTTTCCACCATATTCCTCTATGGACTTCCAAATATACCTTTGCCAATTCCACATGAACAGCCTTAGCGAAAGGCTTCTAGGAGGGAAAGATGTAACTCTGTGAGATGAATTAACAGAACACAGAGCAGTTTCTCAGAAAGATTCTTTCCAGTTTTGAACGGAAGATATTTCCTTTTTCAGCCTATCCCTCTATGGGCTTCCAAATATCCCTTTGCCAATTCCACAAGAACAGCCTTAGCGAAAGGCTTCTTGAAGGGAAAGATGTAACTGTGTGAGATTAATTAACAGAACACAGAGCAGTTTCTCAGAAAGCTTCATTCCAGTTTTGAAAGGAAGATATTTCCTTTTTCAATATAGCCCTCTATGGGCTTCCAAATATTCTTTTGCCGATTTCACAAGAACAGCCTTATCGAAAGACTTCTTGAAGTGAATAATGTAACTCTGTGAGGAGAATTAACAGAACACAGAGCAGTTTCTCAGAAAGCTTCTTTCCAGTTTTGAAGGGAAGATATTTCCTTTTTCACCATAGCCCTCTATGGGCTTCCAAATATCCCTTTGTGAATTCCACAAGAACAGCTTTAGCGAAAGGCTTCTTGAAGGGAAAGATGTAACTCTGTGAGATGAATTAACAGAACACAGAGCAGTTTCTCAGAAAGCTTCCTTCCAGTTTGAAAGGCAGATATTTCCTTTTTCACCATAGCCCTCTATGGGCTTCCAAATATCCCTTTTCCAATTCCACATGAACAGACGTAGCGAAAGGCTTCTTGTAGGGAAAGATATTACTCTGTGAGATCAAATAACAGAACACAGAGCAGTTTCTCAGAAAGCTGCTTTCCAGTTTTGAACGGAAGATATGTCCTTTTTCACCATAGCTCTCTAGGGCTTCCAAATATCCCTTTGCCAATTCCACAACAACAGCCTCAGCGAAAGGCTTCTTGAAGGAAAAGATGTAACTCTGTGTGATGAATTAACGGAACACAGAGGAGTTTCTCAGAAAGCTTCTTTCCGTTTTTGAACGGAAGATATTTCCTTTTTCAAAATAGCCCTCTATGGACTTCCAAATATCCCTTTGCCAATTCCACAAGAACAGCCTTAGCGAAAGGCTTCTTGGAGGGAAAGATGTAACTCTGTGAGATGAATTAACAGAACACAGAGCAGTTTCTCAGAAAGCTTCTTTCCAGTTTTGAACGGAAGATATGTCCTTTTACACCATAGCCCTCTATGGGCTTCCAAATATCCCTTTGCCAATTCCACATGAACAGCCTTAGCGAAAGGCTTCTTGAAGGGAAAGATGTAACTCTGTGAGATGAAATAACAGAACACAGAGCAGTTTCTCAGAAAGCTTCTTTCCAGTTTTGAACGGAAGATATGTTCTTTTTCACCATAGCCCTCTATGTGCTTCCAAATATCCCTTTGCCAATTCCACATGAACAGCCTTAGCGAAAGGCTTCTTGAAGGGAAAGATTTAACTCTGTGAGATGAAATAACAGAACACAGAGCAGCTTCTCAGAAAGCTTCTTTCCAGTTTTGAACGGAAGATATGTCCTTTTTCACCATTGCCCCCTATGGCTTCCAAATATCCCTTTAGCAAATCCACAAGAACAGCCTCAGCGAAAGGCTTCTTGAAGGGAAAGATGTAACTCTGTGTGATGAATTAACAGAACACAGAGCAGTTTCTCATAAAGCTTCTTTCCGGTTTTGAACGGAAGATATTTCCTTTTTCATCATAGCCCTCTATGGGCTTCCGAATACCCTTTGCCAATTCCACAAGAACAGCCTTAGCGAAAGGATGCTTGAAGGGAAAGATGTAACTCTGTGAGATGTATTAACAGAACACAGAGCAGTTTCTCAGAAAGCTTCTTTAAAGTTTTGAACGGAAGTTATTTCCTTTTTCACCAGAGTCCTCTATGGCCTTCCAAATATCCCTTTGCCAATTCCACAAGAGCAGCCTTAGCGAAAGGCTTCTTGGAGTGAAAGATGTAACTCTGTGAGATGAATTAACAGAACAGAGAGCAGTTTCTCAGAAAGCTTCTTTCCAGTTTTGAACAGAAGATATTTCCTTTTTCACCATAGCCCTCTATGGGCTTCCAAATATCCCTTTGACAATTCCACAAGAACAGCCTTAGAGAAAGGCCTCTTGAAGGGAAAGATGTAACTCTGTGAGATGAATTAAGAGAACACAGAGCAGTTTCTCAGAAAGCTTCTTTCCAGTTTTGAACGGAAGATATTTCCTTTTTCACCATAGCCCTCTATGGGCTTCCAAATATCCCATTGCGAGTTCCACAAGAACAGCTTGAGCGAAAGGCTTCTTTAAGAGAAAGATGTAACCCTGTGAGATGAATTAACAGAACACAGAGCAGTTTCTCAGAAAGCTTCTTTCCAGTTTTGCAGGGAAGATATTACCTTTTTCACCATAGCCCTGTATGGGCTTCCGAATACCCTTTGTCAATTCCACATGAACAGCCTTAGCGAAAGGCTTCTTGAAGGGAAAGATGTAACTCTGTGTGATGAATTAACAGAACACAGAGCAGTTTCTCAGAAAGCTTCTTTCCGGTTTTGAACGCAAGATATTTCCTTTTTCACCATAGCCCTCTATGGGCTTCCAAATATCCCTTTGCCAATTCCACAAGAACAGCCTCCGCGAAAGGTTTCTTGGAGGGAAAGATGTAACTCTGTGAGATGAATTAACAGAACACAGAGCAGTTTCTCAGAAAGCTTCTTTCCAGTTTTGAACGGAAGATATTTCCTTTTTCATCATAGCCCTCTATGGGCTTCCGAATACCCTTTGCCAATTCCACAAGAACAGCCTTAGCGAAAGGATGCTTGAAGGGAAAGATGTAACTCTGTGAGATGTATTAACAGAACACAGAGCAGTTTCTCAGAAAGCTTCTTTCCAGTTTTGAACTGAAGATATTTCCTTTTTCACCAGAGCCCTCTATGGCCTTCCAAATATCCCTTTGCCAATTCCACAGGAGCAGCCTTAGCGAAAGGCTTCTTGGAGGGAAAGATGTAACTCTGTGAGATGAATTAACAGAACACAGAGCAGTTTCTCAGAAAGCTTCTTTCCAGTTTTGAACGGAAGATATTTCCTTTTTCACCATAGCCCTCTATGGGCTTCCAAATATCCCTTTGACAATTCCACAAGAACAGCCTTAGAGAAAGGCCTCTTGAAGGGAAAGATGTAACTCTGTGAGATGAATTAAGAGAACACAGAGCAGTTTCTCAGAAAGCTTCTTTCCAGTTTTGAACGGAAGATATTTCCTTTTTCAACATAGCCCTCTATGGGCTTCCAAATATCCCATTGCGAGTTCCACAAGAACAGCTTGAGCGAAAGGCTTCTTTAAGAGAAAGATGTAACCCTGTGAGTTGAATTAACAGAACACAGAGCAGTTTCTCAGAAAGCTTCTTTCCAGTTTTGCAGGGAAGATATTTCCTTTTTCACCATAGCCCTCTATGGGCTTCCGAATACCCTTTGTCAATTCCACATGAACAGCCTTAGCGACAGGCTTCTTGAAGGGAAAGATGTAACTCTGTGAGATGAATTAACAGAACACAGAGCAGTTTCTCAGAAAGCTTCTTTCCAGTTTGAACGGAAGATATTTCCTTTTTCACCGTAGCCCTCCTTGGGCTTCCAAATAACCCTTTGCCAATTCCACATGAACAGCCTTAGCGAAAGGCTTCTTGAAGGGAAGGATGTAACTCTGTGAGATGAATTAAAAGAACACAGAGCAGTTTCTCAGAAAGGTTCTTTCCGGTTTTGAACGGAAGATATTTCCTTTTTCACCGTAGCCCTCTATGGGCTTCCAAATATCCCTTTGCCAATTCCACAAGAACAGCCATAGCGAAAGGGTTCTTGAAGGGAAAGATGTAACTCTGTGAGATGAATTAGCAGAACACAGAGCAGATTCTCAGAAAGCTTCTTTACAGTTTTGAACGGAAGATATGTCCTTTTTCACCATAGCCCTCTATGGGCTTCCAAACATCCCTTTTCCAACTCCACAAGAACAGCCTTAGCGAAAGGATTCTTGAAGGGAAAGATGTAACTCTGTGAGATGAATTAACAGAACACAGAGCAGTTTCTCAGAAAGCTTCTTTCCAGTTTTGAACGGAAGATATTTCCTTTTCACCATAGCCATCTAAGGGCTTCCAAATATCCCTTTGCCAATTCCACAAGAACAACCTCAGCGAAGGGTTTCTTGAAGGGAAAGATGTAACTCTTTGAGATGAATTAACAGAACACAGAGCAGTTTCAAAAAAAGCTTCTTTCCGGTTTTGAATGGAAGATATATCCTTTTCCACCATATTCCTCTATGGACTTCCAAATATACCTTTGCCAATTCCACATGAACAGCCTTAGCGAAAGGCTTCTTGGAGGGAAAGATGTAACTCTGTGAGATGAATTAACAGAACACAGAGCAGTTTCTCAGAAAGATTCTTTCCAGTTTTGAACGGAAGATATTTCCTTTTTCAGCCTATCCCTCTATGGGCTTCCAAATATCCCTTTGCCAATTCCACAAGAACAGCCTTAGCGAAAGGCTTCTTGAAGGGAAAGATGTAACTGTGTGAGATTAATTAACAGAACACAGAGCAGTTTCTCAGAAAGCTTCATTCCAGTTTTGAAAGGAAGATATTTCCTTTTTCAATATAGCCCTCTATGGGCTTCCAAATATTCTTTTGCCGATTTCACAAGAACAGCCTTATCGAAAGACTTCTTGAAGGGAATAATGTAACTCTGTGAGGAGAATTAACAGAACACAGAGCAGTTTCTCAGAAAGCTTCTTTCCAGTTTTGAAGGGAAGATATTTCCTTTTTCACCATAGCCCTCTATGGGCTTCCAAATATCCCTTTGTGAATTCCACAAGAACAGCTTTAGCGAAAGGCTTCTTGAAGAGAAAGATGTAACCCTGTGAGATGAATTAACAGAACACAGAGCAGTTTCTCAGAAAGCTTCTTTCCAGTTTTGAAGGGAAGATATTTCCTTTTTCACCATAGCACTCTATGGGCTTCCGAATACGCTTTGCCAATTTCACAAGAACAGCCTTAGCGAAAGGATGCTAGAAGGGAAAGATGTAACTCTGTGAGATGAATTAACAGAACACAGAGCAGTTTCTCAGAAAGCTTCCTTCCAGTTTGAAAGGCAGATATTTCCTTTTTCACCATAGCCCTCTATGGGCTTCCAAATATCCCTTTTCCAATTCCACATGAACAGACGTAGCGAAAGGCTTCTTGTAGGGAAAGATATTACTCTGTGAGATCAAATAACAGAACACAGAGCAGTTTCTCAGAAAGCTTCTTTCCAGTTTTGAACGGAAGATATGTCCTTTTTCACCATAGCCCTCTAGGGCTTCCAAATATCCCTTTGCCATCTCCACAAGAACAGCCTCAGCGAAAGGCTTCTTGAAGGATAAGATGTAACTCTGTGTGATGAATTAACAGAACACAGAGGAGTTTCTCAGAAAGCTTCTTTCCGGTTTTGAACGGAAGATATTTCCTTTTTGACCATAGCCCTCTATGGACTTCCAAATATCCCTTTGCCAATTCCGCAACAACAGCCTTACGAAAGGCTTCTTGGAGGGAAAGATGTAACTCTGTGAGATGAATTAACAGAACACAGAGCAGTTTCTCAGAAAGCTTCTTTCCAGTTTTGAACGGAAGATATGTCCTTTTTCACCATAGCTCTCTAGGGCTTCCAAATATCCCCTTGCCAATTCCACAAGAACAGCCTCAGCGAAAGGCTTCTTGAAGGAAAAGATGTAACTCTGTGTGATGAATTAAGGGAACACAGAGGAGTTTCTCAGAAAGCTTCTTTCCGGTTTTGAACGGAAGATATTTCCTTTTTCAAAATAGCCCTCTATGGACTTCCAAATATCCCTTTGCCAATTCCACAAGAACAGCCTTAGCGAAAGGCTTCTTGGAGGGAAAGATGTAACTCTGTGAGATGAATTAACAGAACACAGAGCAGTTTCTCAGAAAGCTTCTTTCCAGTTTTGAACGGAAGATATGTCCTTTTTCACCATAGCCCTCTACGGGCTTCCAAATATCCCTTTGCCAATTCCACATGAACAGCCTTAGCGAAAGGCTTCTTGAAGGGAAAGATGTAACTCTGTGAGATGAAATAACAGAACACAGAGCAGTTTCTCAGAAAGCTTCTTTCCAGTTTTGAACGGAAGATATGTCCTTTTTCACCATAGCCCTCTATGGGCTTCCAAATATCCCTTTGCCAATTCCACATGAACAGCCTTAGCGAAAGGCTTCTTGAAGGGAAAGATTTAACTCTGTGAGATGAAATAACAGAACACAGAGCAGCTTCTCAGAAAGCTTCTTTACAGTTTTGAACGGAAGATATTTCCTTTTTCACCATAGCCCTCTATGGGCTTCCAAATATGCCTTTGCCAATTTCACAAGAACAGCCTTAGCGAAAGGCTTCTTGAAGGGAAAGATGTAACTCTGTGAGATGAATTAACAGAACACAGAGCAGTTTCTCAGAAAGCTTCTTTCCAGTTTTGAACGGAAGATATTTCCTTTTTCACCATAGCCCTCTATGGGCTTCCAAATATCCCTTTGCCAATTACAAAAGAACAGCCTTAGCGAAAGGCTTCTTGAAGGGAAAGATGTAACCCTGTGAGATGAATTAAGAGAACACAGAACAGTTTCTCAGAAAGCTTCTTTCCAGTTTTGAAAGGAGGATATTTCCTTTTTCACCATAGCTCTCTATGGACTTCCAAATATCCCTTTGCCAATTCCACAAGAACAGCCTTAGGGAAATCTTCTTGAAGGGAAAGATGTAACTGTGTGAGATGAATTAACAGAACACAGAGCAGTTTCTCAGAAAGCTTCATTCCAGTTTTGAACGGAAGATATTTCCTTTTTCACCATAGCCCTCTATGGGCTTCCAAATATTCTTTTGCCGATTTCACAAGAACAGCCTTAGCGAAAGACTTCTTGAAGGGAATAATGTAACTCTGTGAGGAGAATTAACAGAACACAGAGCAGTTTCTCAGAAAGCTTCTTTCCAGTTTTGAAGGGAAGATATTTCCTTTTTCACCATAGCCCTCTATGGGCTTCCAAATATCCCTTTGTCAATTCCCCAATAACAGCTTTAGCGATAGGCTTCTTGAAGAGAAAGATGTAACTCTGTGAGATGAATTAACAGAACACAGAGCGGTTTCTAAGAAAGCTTCTTTCCAGTTTTGAGCGGAAGATATTTCCTTTTTCACCATAGCCCTCTAAGGGCTTCCGAATACCCTTTGCCAATTCCACAAGAACAGCCTTAGCTAAAGGATGCTTGAAGGGAAAGATGTACCTCTGTGAGATGAATTAACAGAACACAGAGCAGTTTCTCAGAAAGCTTCTTTCCAGTTTTGAACGGAAGATATGTCCTTTTTCACCATAGCCCTCTAGGGCTTCCAAATATCCCTTTGCCATCTCCACAAGAACAGCCTCAGCGAAAGGCTTCTTGAAGGATAAGATGTAACTCTGTGTGATGAATTAACAGAACACAGAGGAGTTTCTCAGAAAGCTTCTTTCCGGTTTTGAACGGAAGATATTTCCTTTTTGACCATAGCCCTCTATGGACTTCCAAATATCCCTTTGCCAATTCCGCAACAACAGCCTTACGAAAGGCTTCTTGGAGGGAAAGATGTAACTCTGTGAGATGAATTAACAGAACACAGAGCAGTTTCTCAGAAAGCTTCTTTCCAGTTTTGAACGGAAGATATGTCCTTTTTCACCATAGCCCTCTATGGGCTTCCAAATATCCCTTTGCCAATTCCACAAGAACAGCCTTAGCGAAAGGCTTCTTGAAGGGAAAGCTGTAACTCTGTGAGATGAATTAAAAGAACACAGAGCAGTTTTTCAGCAAGCTTATTTCCGGTTTTAAACGGAAGATTTTTCCTTTTTCACCATAGCCCTCTATGGGCTTCCAAATATCCCTTGGCCAATTCCACAAGAACAGCCTTAGCGAAAGGATGCTTGAAGGGAAAGATGTAACTCTGTGAGATGAATTAACAGAACACAGAGCAGTTTCTCAGAAAGCTTCTTTCCAGTTTTGAAAGGAAGATATTTCCTTTTTCACCAGAGCCCTCTATGGCCTTCCAAATATCCCTTTGCCAATTCCACAAGAACAGCCTAAGCGAAAGGCTTCTTGGAGGGAAAGATGTAACTCTGTGAGATGAATTAACAGAACACAGAGCAGTTTCTCAGAAAGCTTCTTTCCAGTTTTGAAAGGAAGATATTTCCTTTTTCACCATAGCTCTCTATGGACTTCCAAATATCCCTTTGCCAATTCCACAAGAACAGCCTTAGGGAAACCTTCTTGAAGGGAAAGATGTAACTGTGTGAGATGAATTAACAGAACACAGAGCAGTTTCTCAGAAAGATTCATTCCAGTTTTGAACGGAAGATATTTCCTTTTTCACCATAGCCCTCTATGGGCTTCCAAATATTCTTTTGCCGATTTCACAAGAACAGCCTTAGCGAAAGACTTCTTGAAGGGAATAATGTAACTCTGTGAGGAGAATTAACAGAACACAGAGCAGTTTCTCAGAAAGCTTCTTTCCAGTTTTGAAGGGAAGATATTTCCTTTTTCACCATAGCCCTCTATGGGCTTCCAAATATCCCTTTGTCAATTCCCCAAGAACAGCTTTAGCGATAGGCTTCTTGAAGAGAAAGATGTAACTCTGTGAGATGAATTAACAGAACACAGAGCGGTTTCTAAGAAAGCTTCTTTCCAGTTTTGAGCGGAAGATATTTCCTTTTTCACCATAGCCCTCTAAGGGCTTCAGAATACCCTTTGCCAATTCCACAAGAACAGCCTTAGCTAAAGGATGCTTGAAGGGAAAGATGTACCTCTGTGAGATGAATTAACAGAACACAGAGCAGTTTCTCAGAAAGCTTCTTTCCAGTTTTGAACGGAAGATATGTCCTTTTTCACCATAGCCCTCTAGGGCTTCCAAATATCCCTTTGCCATCTCCACAAGAACATCCTCAGCGAAAGGCTTCTTGAAGGATAAGATGTAACTCTGTGTGATGAATTAACAGAACACAGAGCAGTTTCTCAGAAAGCTTCTTTCCAGTTTTGAACGGAAGATATTTCCTTTTTCACCATAGCCCTCTATGGGCTTCTAAATATCGCTTTGCCAATTCCACAAGAACAACCTTAGCGAAAGGCTTCTTAAAGGGAAAGATGTAACTCTGTGAGATGAATTAACAGAACACAGAGCAGTTTCTCAGAAAGCTTCTTTCCAGTTTTGAACGGAAGATATTTTCTTTTTCACCATAGACCTCTATGGGCTTCCAAATATCCCTTTGCCAATTCCACAGGAACAGCCTTAGCGAAAGGCTTCTTGAAGGGAAAGAGGTAACTCTGTGAGATGAATTAACAGAACACAGAGCAGTTTCTCAGAAAGCTTCTTTCCACTTTTGAACAGAAGATATTTCCTTTTTCAGCCTAGCCTCCTATGGGCTTCCAAATATCCCCTTGCCAATTCCACAAGAACAGCTTTAGCGAAAGGCTTCTTGAAGAGAAAGATGTAACTGTGTGAGATGAATTAACAGAACACAGAGCAGTTTCTCAGAAAGCTTCTTTCCAGTTTTGAAGGGAAGATATTTCCTTTTTCACCATAACCCTCTATGGGCTTCGGAATACCCTTTGCCAATTCCACAAGAACAGCCTTAGCGAAAGGCTTCTTGAAGGAAAAGATGTAACTCGGTGAGATGAATTAACAGAACACAGAGCAGTTTCTCAGAAAGCTTCTTTCCAGTTTTGAACCGAAGATATTTTCTTTTTCACATTAGCCCTCTATGGGCTTTCAAATATCCCTTTGCCAATTCCACAAGAACAGCCTTAGCAAAAGGCTTCATGAAGGGAAAGATGTAACTCTGTGAGATGAATTAAGAGAACACAGAGCAGTTTCTCAGAAAGCTTCTTTCCAGTTTTGAAAGGAAGATATTTCCTTTTTCACCATAGCTCTCTATGGGCTTCCAAATATCCCTTTGCCAATTCCACAAGAACAGCCTTAGAGAAAGGCCTCTTGAAGGGAAAGACGTAACTCTGTGAGATGAATTAAGAGAACACAGATCAGTTTCTCAGAAAGCTTCTATCCAGTTTTGAACGGAAGATATTTCCTTTTTCACCATAGCCCTCTATGGGCTTCCAAATATCCCATTGCGAATTCCACAGGAACAGCTTGAGCGAAAGGCTTCTTGAAGAGAAAGATGTAACCCTGTGAGATGAATTAACAGAACACAGAGCAGTTTTTCAGAAAGCTTCTTTCCAGTTTTGAACGGAAGATATTTCCTTTTTCACCATAGCCCTCTATGGGCTTCCGAATACCCTTTGTCAATTCCACATGAACAGCCTTAGCAAAAGGCTTCTTGAAGGGAAAGATGTAACTCTGTGAGATGAATTAACAGAACACAGAGCAGTTTCTCAGAAATCTTCTTTCCAGTTTTGAACGGAAGATATTTCCTTTTTCACCATAGCCCACTATGGGCTTCAGAATACCCTTTGCCAATTCCACAAGAACAGCCTTAGCGAAAGGATGCTTGAAGGGAAGGATGTAACCCTGTGAGATGAATTAACAGAACACAGAGCAGTTTCTCAGAAAGCTTCTTTCCGGTTTTGAACGGAAGATATTTCCTTTTCCACCGTAGCCCTCTATGAGCTTCCAAATATCCCTTTTTAAATTCCACAAGAGCAGCCTTAGCGAAAGGCTCCTTGAAGGGAAAGATGTAACACTGTGTGATGAATTAACACAGCACAGAGCAGTTTCTCAGAAAGCTTCTTTCCGGTTTTGAACGGAAGATATTTCCTTTTTCACCATAGCCCTCTATGGGCTTCCAAATATCCCTTTGCCAATTCCACAAGAACAGCCTTCGCGAAAGGTTTCTTGGAGGGAAAGATGTAACTCTGTGAGATGAATTAACAGGACACAGAGCAGTTTCTCAGAAAGCTTCTTTCCAGTTTTGAACGGAAGATATTTCCTTTTTCATCATAGCCCTCTTTGGGCTTCCGAATACCCTTTGCCAATTCCACAAGAACAGCCTTAGCGAAAGGATGCTTGAAGGGAAAGATGTAACTCTGTGAGATGAATTAACAGAACACAGAGCAGTTTCTCAGAAAGCTTCTTTCCAGTTTTGAACGGAAGATATTTCCTTTTTCACCAGAGCCCTCTATGGCCTTCCAAATATCCCTTTGCCAATTCCAGAAGAACAACCTTAGCGAAAGGCTTCTTGGAGGGAAAGATGTAACTCTGTGAGATGAATTAACAGAACACAGAGCAGTTTCTCAGAAAGCTTCTTTCCAGTTTTGAACTGAAGATATTTCCTTTTTCACCATAGCCCTCTATGGGCTTCCAAGTATCCTTTTGAGAATTCCACAAGAACAGCCTTAGAGAAAGGCCTCTTGAAGAGAAAGATGTAACTCTGTGAGATGAATTAAGAGAACACAGAGCAGTTTCTCAGAAAGCTTCTTGGCAGTTTTGAACGGAAGATATTTCCTTTTTCACCATAGCCCTCTATGGGCTTCCAAATATCCCTTTGGAATTCCACAAGAACAGCTTGAGCGAAAGGCTTCTTGAAGGGAAAGATGTAACCCTGTGAGATGAATTAACAGAACACAGAGCAGTTTCTCAGAAAGCTTCTTTCCAGTTTTGAACGAAGATATTTCCTTTTTCACCATAGCCCTCTATGGGCTTCCAAATATCCCTTTGTCAATTCCACAACAACAGGCTTAGCGAAAGGCTTCTTGAAGGGAAAGATGTAACACTGTGAGATGAATTAACAGAACACAGAGCAGTTTCTCAAAAAGTTTCTGTCTAGTTTTCAACGGAATATATGTCCTTTTTCACCATAGCCCTCTATGGGCTTCCACATATCTCTTTGTGAATTCCACAAAAACAGCCTTAGCGAAAGGCTTCTTGAAGGGAAAGATGTAACTCGGTGAGATGAATTAACAGAACACAGAGCAGTTTCTCAGAAAGCTTCTTTGCAGTTTTGAACGGAAGATATTTCCTTTTTCACCATAGCCCTCTATGGGCTTCCAAATATCCCTTTGCCAATTCCACAAGAACAGCCTTAGCGAAAGACTTCTTGAAGGGAAAGGGGTAACTCTGAGAGATGAATTAACAGAACATAGAGCAGTTTCTCAGAAAGCTTCTTTCCAGTTTTGAACGGAAAATACTTCTTTTTCATCATACCCCTCTATTGGCTTCCAAATATCCCTTTGCCAATTCCACAAGAACAGCCTTAGCGAAAGGCTTCTTGGAGGGAAAGGTGTAACTCTGTGAGATGAAATAACAGAACACAGAGCAGTTTCTCAGAAAGCTTCTTTCCAGTATTGAACGGAAGATATTTCCTTTTTCACCATAGCCATCTATGGGCTTCCAAATATCACTTTTCGAATTCCACAAGAACAGATTTAGCGAAAGGCTTCTTGAAGAGAAAGATGTAACTCTTTGAGATGAATTAACAGAACACAGAGCAGTTTCTCAGAAAGCTTCTTTCCAGTTTTGAAGGAAAGGTATTTCCTTTTTCACCATAGCCCTCTATGGGCTTCCGAATACCCTTTGCCAATTCCACAAGAACAGCCTTAGCGAAAGGATGCTTGAAGGGAAAGATGTAACTCTGTGAGATGAATTAACAGAACACAGAGCAGTTTCTCAGAAAGCTTCTTTCCAGTTTTGAACGGAAGACATTTCCTTTTTCACCATAGCCCTCTGTGGGCTTCCAAATATTCCTTTGCGAAGTCCACAAGAACAGCCTTAGCGAAAGGCTTCTTGAAGCGAAAGATATAACTCTGTGAGATGAATTAACAGAACACAGAGCAGTTTCTCAGAAAGCTTCTTTCCAATTTTGAACGGAAGATATTTCCTTATTCAGCATAGCCCTCTATGGGCTTCGAAATATCCCTTTGCCAATTCCACAAAAGCAGCCTTAGCGAAAGGCTACTTGAAGGGAAAGATGTAACCCTGTGAGATGAATTAACAGAACACAGAGCAGTTTCTCAGAAAGCTTGTTTCCAGTTTTGAACGGAAGATATTTCATTTTTCACCATAGCCCTCTATGGGCTTCCAAATATCCCTTTGCCAATTCCACATGAACAGCCTTAGCGAAAGGCTTCTTCAAGGGAAAGATGTAACTCTGTGAGATGAAATAACAGAACACAGAGCAGTTTCTCAGAAAGCTTCTTTCCAGTTTTGAACGGAAGATATTTGCTTTTTCACCATAGCCCTCTATGGGCTTCCAAATATCCCTTTGTCAATTCCACAACAACAGGCTTAGCGAAAGGCTTCTTGAAGGGAAAGATGTAACTCTGTGAGATGAATTAACAGAACACAGAGCAGTTTCTCAAAAAGTTTCTGTCTAGTTTTCAACGGAATATATGTCCTTTTTCACCATAGCCCTCTATGGGCTTCCACATATCCCTTTGTGAATTCCACAAAAACAGCCTTAGCGAAAGGCTTCTTGAAGGGAAAGATGTAACTCTGTGAGATGAATTAACAGAACACAGAGCAGTTTCTCAGAAACCTTCTTTGCAGTTTTGAACGGAAGATATTTCCTTTTTCACCATAGCCCTCTATGGGCTTCCAAATATCCCTTTGCCAATTCCACAAGAACAGCCTTAGCGAAAGACTTCTTGAAGGGAAAGGGGTAACTCTGAGAGATGAATTAACAGAACATAGAGCAGTTTCTCAGAAAGCTTCTTTCCAGTTTTGAACGGAAAATACTTCTTTTTCATCATACCCCTCTAATGGCTTCCAAATATCCCTTTGCCAATTCCACAAGAACAGCCTTAGCGAAAGGCTTCTTGGAGGGAAAGGTGTAACTCTGTGAGATGAAATAACAGAACACAGAGCAGTTTCTCAGAAAGCTTCTTTCCAGTATTGAACGGAAGATATTTCCTTTTTCACCATAGCCATCTATGGGCTTCCAAATATCACTTTTCGAATTCCACAAGAAGAGATTTAGCGAAAGGCTTCTTGAAGAGAAGGATGTAACTCTGTGAGATGAATTAACAGAACACAGAGCAGTTTCTCAGAAAGCTTCTTTCCAGTTTTGAAGGAAAGGTATTTCCTTTTTCACCATAGCCCTCTATGGGCTTCCGAATACCCTTTGCCAATTCCACAAGAACAGCCTTAGCGAAAGGATGCTTGAAGGGAAAGATGTAACTCTGTGAGATGAATTAACAGAACACAGAGCAGTTTCTCAGAAAGCTTCTTTCCAGTTTTGAACGGAAGACATTTCCTTTTTCACCATAGCCCTCTGTGGGCTTCCAAATATCCCTTTGCGAAGTCCACAAGAACAGCCTTAGCGAAAGGCTTCTTGAAGCGAAAGATATAACTCTGTGAGATGAATTAACAGAACACAGAGCAGTTTCTCAGAAAGCTTCTTTCCAATTTTGAACGGAAGATATTTCCTTATTCAGCATAGCCCTCTATGGGCTTCGAAATATCCCTTTGCCAATTCCACAAAAACAGCCTTAGCGAAAGGCTACTTGAAGGGAAAGATGTAACCCTGTGAGATGAATTAACAGAACACAGAGCAGTTTCTCAGAAAGCTTGTTTCCAGTTTTGAACGGAAGATATTTCATTTTTCACCATAGCCCTCTATGGGCTTCCCAATATCCCTTTGCCAATTCCACATGAACAGCCTTAGCGAAAGGCTTCTTCAAGGGAAAGATGTAACTCTGTGAGGAGAATTAACAGAACACAGAGCAGTTTCTCAGAAAGCTTCTTTCCAGTTTTGAAGGGAAGATATTTCCTTTTTCAACATAGCCCTCTATGGGCTTCCGAATACCCTTTGCCAATTCCACAAGAACAGCCTTAGCGAAAGGATGCTTGAAGGGAAAGATGTAACTCTGTGAGATGAATTAACAGAACACAGAGCAGTTTCTCAGAAAGCTTCTTTCCAGTTTTGAACGGAAGATATTTCCTTTTTTACCATAGCCCTCTATGGGCTTCCAAATATCGCTTTGCCAATTCCACAAGAACAGCCTTAGCGAAAGGCTTCTTGAAGGGAAAGATGTAACACTGTGAGATGAATTAACAGAACACAGAGCAGTTTCTCAGAAAGCTTCTTTCCAGTTTTGAACGGAAGATATTTTCTTTCTCACCATAGCCCTCTATGGGCTTCCAAATATCAATTTGCCAATTCCACAGGAACAGCCTTAGCGAAAGGCTTCTTGAAGGGAAAGAGGTAACTCTGTGAGATGAATTAACAGAACACAGAGCAGTTTCTCAGAAAGCTTCTTTCCACTTTTGAACGGAAGATATTTCCTTTTTCAGCCTAGCCCTCTATGGGCTTCCAAATATCCCCTTGCCAATTCCACAAGAACAGCTTTAGCGAAAGGCTTCTTGAAGAGAAAGATGTAACTGTGTGAGATGAATTAACAGAACACAGAGCAGTTTCTCAGAAAGCTTCTTTCCAGTTTTGAAGGGAAGATATTTCCTTTTTCACTATAGCCCTCTATGGGCTTCGGAATACCCTTTGCCATTTCCACAAGAACAGCCTTAGCGAAAGGCTTCTTGAAGGAAAAGATGTAACTCTGTGAGATGAATTAACAGAACACAGAGCAGTTTCTCAGAAAGCTTCTTTCCAGTTTTGAACGGAAGATATTTCCTTTTTCACCGTGACTCTCTAAGGCCTTCCAAATATCCCTTTGCCAATTCCACATGAACAGCCTTAGCAAAAGGCTTCTTGAAGGGAAAGATGTAACTCTGTGAGATGAATTAACAGAACACAGAGCAGTTTCTCAGAAAGCTTCTTTCCAGTTTTGAACCGAAGATACTTTCTTTTTCACCTTAGCCCTCTATGGGCTTTCAAATATCCCTTTGCCAATTCCACAAGAACAGCCTTAGCAAAAGGCTTCATGAAGGGAAAGATGTAACTCTTTGAGATGAATTAACAGAACACAGAGCAGTTTCAAAAAAAGCTTCTTTCCGCTTTTGAATGGAAGATATGTCCTTTTCCACCATATTCCTCTATGGACTTCCAAATATACCTTTGCCAATTCCACATGAACAGCCTTAGCGAAAGGCTTCTAGGAGGGAAAGATGTAACTCTGTGAGATGAATTAACAGAACACAGAGCAGTTTCTCAGAAAGATTCTTTCCAGTTTTGAACGGAAGATATTTCCTTTTTCAGCCTATCCCTCTATGGGCTTCCAAATATCCCTTTGCCAATTCCACAAGAACAGCCTTAGCGAAAGGCTTCTTGAAGGGAAAGATGTAACTGTGTGAGATTAATTAACAGAACACAGAGCAGTTTCTCAGAAAGCTTCATTCCAGTTTTGAAAGGAAGATATTTCCTTTTTCAATATAGCCCTCTATGGGCTTCCAAATATTCTTTTGCCGATTTCACAAGAACAGCCTTATCGAAAGACTTCTTGAAGTGAATAATGTAACTCTGTGAGGAGAATTAACAGAACACAGAGCAGTTTCTCAGAAAGCTTCTTTCCAGTTTTGAAGGGAAGATATTTCCTTTTTCACCATAGCCCTCTATGGGCTTCCAAATATCCCTTTGTGAATTCCACAAGAACAGCTTTAGCGAAAGGCTTCTTGAAGGGAAAGATGTAACTCTGTGAGATGAATTAACAGAACACAGAGCAGTTTCTCAGAAAGCTTCCTTCCAGTTTGAAAGGCAGATATTTCCTTTTTCACCATAGCCCTCTATGGGCTTCCAAATATCCCTTTTCCAATTCCACATGAACAGACGTAGCGAAAGGCTTCTTGTAGGGAAAGATATTACTCTGTGAGATCAAATAACAGAACACAGAGCAGTTTCTCAGAAAGCTGCTTTCCAGTTTTGAACGGAAGATATGTCCTTTTTCACCATAGCTCTCTAGGGCTTCCAAATATCCCTTTGCCAATTCCACAAGAACAGCCTCAGCGAAAGGCTTCTTGAAGGAAAAGATGTAACTCTGTGTGATGAATTAACGGAACACAGAGGAGTTTCTCAGAAAGCTTCTTTCCGTTTTTGAACGGAAGATATTTCCTTTTTCAAAATAGCCCTCTATGGACTTCCAAATATCCCTTTGCCAATTCCACAAGAACAGCCTTAGCGAAAGGCTTCTTGGAGGGAAAGATGTAACTCTGTGAGATGAATTAACAGAACACAGAGCAGTTTCTCAGAAAGCTTCTTTCCAGTTTTGAACGGAAGATATGTCCTTTTACACCATAGCCCTCTATGGGCTTCCAAATATCCCTTTGCCAATTCCACATGAACAGCCTTAGCGAAAGGCTTCTTGAAGGGAAAGATGTAACTCTGTGAGATGAAATAACAGAACACAGAGCAGTTTCTCAGAAAGCTTCTTTCCAGTTTTGAACGGAAGATATGTTCTTTTTCACCATAGCCCTCTATGGGCTTCCAAATATCCCTTTGCCAATTCCACATGAACAGCCTTAGCGAAAGGCTTCTTGAAGGGAAAGATTTAACTCTGTGAGATGAAATAACAGAACACAGAGCAGCTTCTCAGAAAGCTTCTTTCCAGTTTTGAACGGAAGATATGTCCTTTTTCACCATTGCCCCCTATGGCTTCCAAATATCCCTTTAGCAAATCCACAAGAACAGCCTCAGCGAAAGGCTTCTTGAAGGGAAAGATGTAACTCTGTGTGATGAATTAACAGAACACAGAGCAGTTTCTCATAAAGCTTCTTTCCGGTTTTGAACGGAAGATATTTCCTTTTTCATCATAGCCCTCTATGGGCTTCCGAATACCCTTTGCCAATTCCACAAGAACAGCCTTAGCGAAAGGATGCTTGAAGGGAAAGATGTAACTCTGTGAGATGTATTAACAGAACACAGAGCAGTTTCTCAGAAAGCTTCTTTACAGTTTTGAACGGAAGTTATTTCCCTTTTCACCAGAGCCCTCTATGGCCTTCCAAATATCCCTTTGCCAAATCCACAAGAGCAGCCTTAGCGAAAGGCTTCTTGGAGTGAAAGATGTAACTCTGTGAGATGAATTAACAGAACAGAGAGCAGTTTCTCAGAAAGCTTCTTTCCAGTTTTGAACAGAAGATATTTCCTTTTTCACCATAGCCCTCTATGGGCTTCCAAATATCCCTTTGACAATTCCACAAGAACAGCCTTAGAGAAAGGCCTCTTGAAGGGAAAGATGTAACTCTGTGAGATGAATTAAGAGAACACAGAGCAGTTTCTCAGAAAGCTTCTTTCCAGTTTTGAACGGAAGATATTTCCTTTTTCACCATAGCCCTCTATGGGCTTCCAAATATCCCATTGCGAGTTCCACAAGAACAGCTTGAGCGAAAGGCTTCTTTAAGAGAAAGATGTAACCCTGTGAGATGAATTAACAGAACACAGAGCAGTTTCTCAGAAAGCTTCTTTCCAGTTTTGCAGGGAAGATATTACCTTTTTCACCATAGCCCTGTATGGGCTTCCGAATACCCTTTGTCAATTCCACATGAACAGCCTTAGCGAAAGGCTTCTTGAAGGGAAAGATGTAACTCTGTGTGATGAATTAACAGAACACAGAGCAGTTTCTCAGAAAGCTTCTTTCCGGTTTTGAACGCAAGATATTTCCTTTTTCACCATAGCCCTCTATGGGCTTCCAAATATCCCTTTGCCAATTCCACAAGAACAGCCTCCGCGAAAGGTTTCTTGGAGGGAAAGATGTAACTCTGTGAGATGAATTAACAGAACACAGAGCAGTTTCTCAGAAAGCTTCTTTCCAGTTTTGAACGGAAGATATTTCCTTTTTCATCATAGCCCTCTATGGGCTTCCGAATACCCTTTGCCAATTCCACAAGAACAGCCTTAGCGAAAGGATGCTTGAAGGGAAAGATGTAACTCTGTGAGATGTATTAACAGAACACAGAGCAGTTTCTCAGAAAGCTTCTTTCCAGTTTTGAACTGAAGATATTTCCTTTTTCACCAGAGCCCTCTATGGCCTTCCAAATATCCCTTTGCCAATTCCACAGGAGCAGCCTTAGCGAAAGGCTTCTTGGAGGGAAAGATGTAACTCTGTGAGATGAATTAACAGAACACAGAGCAGTTTCTCAGAAAGCTTCTTTCCAGTTTTGAACGGAAGATATTTCCTTTTTCACCATAGCCCTCTATGGGCTTCCAAATATCCCTTTGACAATTCCACAAGAACAGCCTTAGAGAAAGGCCTCTTGAAGGGAAAGATGTAACTCTGTGAGATGAATTAAGAGAACACAGAGCAGTTTCTCAGAAAGCTTCTTTCCAGTTTTGAACGGAAGATATTTCCTTTTTCAACATAGCCCTCTATGGGCTTCCAAATATCCCATTGCGAGTTCCACAAGAACAGCTTGAGCGAAAGGCTTCTTTAAGAGAAAGATGTAACCCTGTGAGTTGAATTAACAGAACACAGAGCAGTTTCTCAGAAAGCTTCTTTCCAGTTTTGCAGGGAAGATATTTCCTTTTTCACCATAGCCCTCTATGGGCTTCCGAATACCCTTTGTCAATTCCACATGAACAGCCTTAGCGACAGGCTTCTTGAAGGGAAAGATGTAACTCTGTGAGATGAATTAACAGAACACAGAGCAGTTTCTCAGAAAGCTTCTTTCCAGTTTGAACGGAAGATATTTCCTTTTTCACCGTAGCCCTCCTTGGGCTTCCAAATAACCCTTTGCCAATTCCACATGAACAGCCTTAGCGAAAGGCTTCTTGAAGGGAAGGATGTAACTCTGTGAGATGAATTAAAAGAACACAGAGCAGTTTCTCAGAAAGGTTCTTTCCGGTTTTGAACGGAAGATATTTCCTTTTTCACCGTAGCCCTCTATGGGCTTCCAAATATCCCTTTGCCAATTCCACAAGAACAGCCATAGCGAAAGGGTTCTTGAAGGGAAAGATGTAACTCTGTGAGATGAATTAGCAGAACACAGAGCAGATTCTCAGAAAGCTTCTTTACAGTTTTGAACGGAAGATATGTCCTTTTTCACCATAGCCCTCTATGGGCTTCCAAACATCCCTTTTCCAACTCCACAAGAACAGCCTTAGCGAAAGGATTCTTGAAGGGAAAGATGTAACTCTGTGAGATGAATTAACAGAACACAGAGCAGTTTCTCAGAAAGCTTCTTTCCAGTTTTGAACGGAAGATATTTCCTTTTCACCATAGCCCTCTAAGGGCTTCCAAATATCCCTTTGCCAATTCCACAAGAACAACCTCAGCGAAGGGTTTCTTGAAGGGAAAGATGTAACTCTTTGAGATGAATTAACAGAACACAGAGCAGTTTCAAAAAAAGCTTCTTTCCGGTTTTGAATGGAAGATATATCCTTTTCCACCATATTCCTCTATGGACTTCCAAATATACCTTTGCCAATTCCACATGAACAGCCTTAGCGAAAGGCTTCTTGGAGGGAAAGATGTAACTCTGTGAGATGAATTAACAGAACACAGAGCAGTTTCTCAGAAAGATTCTTTCCAGTTTTGAACGGAAGATATTTCCTTTTTCAGCCTATCCCTCTATGGGCTTCCAAATATCCCTTTGCCAATTCCACAAGAACAGCCTTAGCGAAAGGCTTCTTGAAGGGAAAGATGTAACTGTGTGAGATTAATTAACAGAACACAGAGCAGTTTCTCAGAAAGCTTCATTCCAGTTTTGAAAGGAAGATATTTCCTTTTTCAATATAGCCCTCTATGGGCTTCCAAATATTCTTTTGCCGATTTCACAAGAACAGCCTTATCGAAAGACTTCTTGAAGGGAATAATGTAACTCTGTGAGGAGAATTAACAGAACACAGAGCAGTTTCTCAGAAAGCTTCTTTCCAGTTTTGAAGGGAAGATATTTCCTTTTTCACCATAGCCCTCTATGGGCTTCCAAATATCCCTTTGTGAATTCCACAAGAACAGCTTTAGCGAAAGGCTTCTTGAAGAGAAAGATGTAACCCTGTGAGATGAATTAACAGAACACAGAGCAGTTTCTCAGAAAGCTTCTTTCCAGTTTTGAAGGGAAGATATTTCCTTTTTCACCATAGCACTCTATGGGCTTCCGAATACCCTTTGCCAATTTCACAAGAACAGCCTTAGCGAAAGGATGCTAGAAGGGAAAGATGTAACTCTGTGAGATGAATTAACAGAACACAGAGCAGTTTCTCAGAAAGCTTCCTTCCAGTTTGAAAGGCAGATATTTCCTTTTTCACCATAGCCCTCTATGGGCTTCCAAATATCCCTTTTCCAATTCCACATGAACAGACGTAGCGAAAGGCTTCTTGTAGGGAAAGATATTACTCTGTGAGATCAAATAACAGAACACAGAGCAGTTTCTCAGAAAGCTGCTTTCCAGTTTTGAACGGAAGATATGTCCTTTTTCACCATAGCTCTCTAGGGCTTCCAAATATCCCCTTGCCAATTCCACAAGAACAGCCTCAGCGAAAGGCTTCTTGAAGGAAAAGATGTAACTCTGTGTGATGAATTAAGGGAACACAGAGGAGTTTCTCAGAAAGCTTCTTTCCGGTTTTGAACGGAAGATATTTCCTTTTTCAAAATAGCCCTCTATGGACTTCCAAATATCCCTTTGCCAATTCCACAAGAACAGCCTTAGCGAAAGGCTTCTTGGAGGGAAAGATGTAACTCTGTGAGATGAATTAACAGAACACAGAGCAGTTTCTCAGAAAGCTTCTTTCCAGTTTTGAACGGAAGATATGTCCTTTTTCACCATAGCCCTCTATGGGCTTCCAAATATCCCTTTGCCAATTCCACATGAACAGCCTTAGCGAAAGGCTTCTTGAAGGGAAAGATGTAACTCTGTGAGATGAAATAACAGAACACAGAGCAGTTTCTCAGAAAGCTTCTTTCCAGTTTTGAACGGAAGATATGTCCTTTTTCACCATAGCCCTCTATGGGCTTCCAAATATCCCTTTGCCAATTCCACATGAACAGCCTTAGCGAAAGGCTTCTTGAAGGGAAAGATTTAACTCTGTGAGATGAAATAACAGAACACAGAGCAGCTTCTCAGAAAGCTTCTTTACAGTTTTGAACGGAAGATATTTCCTTTTTCACCATAGCCCTCTATGGGCTTCCAAATATGCCTTTGCCAATTTCACAAGAACAGCCTTAGCGAAAGGCTTCTTGAAGGGAAAGATGTAACTCTGTGAGATGAATTAACAGAACACAGAGCAGTTTCTCAGAAAGCTTCTTTCCAGTTTTGAACGGAAGATATTTCCTTTTTCACCATAGCCCTCTATGGGCTTCCAAATATCCCTTTGCCAATTACAAAAGAACAGCCTTAGCGAAAGGCTTCTTGAAGGGAAAGATGTAACCCTGTGAGATGAATTAAGAGAACACAGAACAGTTTCTCAGAAAGCTTCTTTCCAGTTTTGAAAGGAGGATATTTCCTTTTTCACCATAGCTCTCTATGGACTTCCAAATATCCCTTTGCCAATTCCACAAGAACAGCCTTAGGGAAATCTTCTTGAAGGGAAAGATGTAACTGTGTGAGATGAATTAACAGAACACAGAGCAGTTTCTCAGAAAGCTTCATTCCAGTTTTGAACGGAAGATATTTCCTTTTTCACCATAGCCCTCTATGGGCTTCCAAATATTCTTTTGCCGATTTCACAAGAACAGCCTTAGCGAAAGACTTCTTGAAGGGAATAATGTAACTCTGTGAGGAGAATTAACAGAACACAGAGCAGTTTCTCAGAAAGCTTCTTTCCAGTTTTGAAGGGAAGATATTTCCTTTTTCACCATAGCCCTCTATGGGCTTCCAAATATCCCTTTGTCAATTCCCCAATAACAGCTTTAGCGATAGGCTTCTTGAAGAGAAAGATGTATCTCTGTGAGATGAATTAACAGAACACAGAGCGGTTTCTAAGAAAGCTTCTTTCCAGTTTTGAGCGGAAGATATTTCCTTTTTCACCATAGCCCTCTAAGGGCTTCCGAATACCCTTTGCCAATTCCGCAAGAACAGCCTTAGCTAAAGGATGCTTGAAGGGAAAGATGTACCTCTGTGAGATGAATTAACAGAACACAGAGCAGTTTCTCAGAAAGCTTCTTTCCAGTTTTGAACGGAAGATATGTCCTTTTTCACCATAGCCCTCTAGGGCTTCCAAATATCCCTTTGCCATCTCCACAAGAACAGCCTCAGCGAAAGGCTTCTTGAAGGATAAGATGTAACTCTGTGTGATGAATTAACAGAACACAGAGGAGTTTCTCAGAAAGCTTCTTTCCGGTTTTGAACGGAAGATATTTCCTTTTTGACCATAGCCCTCTATGGACTTCCAAATATCCCTTTGCCAATTCCGCAACAACAGCCTTACGAAAGGCTTCTTGGAGGGAAAGATGTAACTCTGTGAGATGAATTAACAGAACACAGAGCAGTTTCTCAGAAAGCTTCTTTCCAGTTTTGAACGGAAGATATGTCCTTTTTCACCATAGCCCTCTATGGGCTTCCAAATATCCCTTTGCCAATTCCACAAGAACAGCCTTAGCGAAAGGCTTCTTGAAGGGAAAGCTGTAACTCTGTGAGATGAATTAAAAGAACACAGAGCAGTTTTTCAGCAAGCTTATTTCCGGTTTTAAACGGAAGATTTTTCCTTTTTCACCATAGCCCTCTATGGGCTTCCAAATATCCCTTGGCCAATTCCACAAGAACAGCCTTAGCGAAAGGATGCTTGAAGGGAAAGATGTAACTCTGTGAGATGAATTAACAGAACACAGAGCAGTTTCTCAGAAAGCTTCTTTCCAGTTTTGAAAGGAAGATATTTCCTTTTTCACCAGAGCCCTCTATGGCCTTCCAAATATCCCTTTGCCAATTCCACAAGAAGAGCCTAAGCGAAAGGCTTCTTGGAGGGAAAGATGTAACTCTGTGAGATGAATTAACAGAACACAGAGCAGTTTCTCAGAAAGCTTCTTTCCAGTTTTGAAAGGAAGATATTTCCTTTTTCACCATAGCTCTCTATGGACTTCCAAATATCCCTTTGCCAATTCCACAAGAACAGCCTTAGGGAAACCTTCTTGAAGGGAAAGATGTAACTGTGTGAGATGAATTAACAGAACACAGAGCAGTTTCTCAGAAAGATTCATTCCAGTTTTGAACGGAAGATATTTCCTTTTTCACCATAGCCCTCTATGGGCTTCCAAATATTCTTTTGCCGATTTCACAAGAACAGCCTTAGCGAAAGACTTCTTGAAGGGAATAATGTAACTCTGTGAGGAGAATTAACAGAACACAGAGCAGTTTCTCAGAAAGCTTCTTTCCAGTTTTGAAGGGAAGATATTTCCTTTTTCACCATAGCCCTCTATGGGCTTCCAAATATCCCTTTGTCAATTCCCCAAGAACAGCTTTAGCGATAGGCTTCTTGAAGAGAAAGATGTAACTCTGTGAGATGAATTAACAGAACACAGAGCGGTTTCTAAGAAAGCTTCTTTCCAGTTTTGAGCGGAAGATATTTCCTTTTTCACCATAGCCCTCTAAGGGCTTCCGAATACCCTTTGCCAATTCCACAAGAACAGCCTTAGCTAAAGGATGCTTGAAGGGAAAGATGTACCTCTGTGAGATGAATTAACAGAACACAGAGCAGTTTCTCAGAAAGCTTCTTTCCAGTTTTGAACGGAAGATATGTCCTTTTTCACCATAGCCCTCTAGGGCTTCCAAATATCCCTTTGCCATCTCCACAAGAACATCCTCAGCGAAAGGCTTCTTGAAGGATAAGATGTAACTCTGTGTGATGAATTAACAGAACACAGAGGAGTTTCTCAGAAAGCTTCTTTCCGGTTTTGAACGGAAGATATTTCCTTTTTGACCATAGCCCTCTATGGACTTCCAAATATCCCTTTGCCAATTCCGCAACAACAGCCTTACGAAAGGCTTCTTGGAGGGAAAGATGTAACTCTGTGAGATGAATTAACAGAACACAGAGCAGTTTCTCAGAAAGCTTCTTTCCAGTTTTGAAGGGAAGATATGTCCTTTTTCACCATAGCCCTCTATGGGCTTCCAAATATCCCTTTGCCAATTCCACAAGAACAGCCTTAGCGAAAGGCTTCTTGAAGGGAAAGCTGTAACTCTGTGAGATGAATTAAAAGAACACAGAGCAGTTTTTCAGCAAGCTTATTTCCGGTTTTAAACGGAAGATTTTTCCTTTTTCACCATAGCCCTCTATGGGCTTCCAAATATCCCTTGGCCAATTCCACAAGAACAGCCTTAGCGAAAGGATTCTTGAAGGGAAAGATGTAACTCTGTGAGATGAATTAACAGAACACAGAGCAGTTTCTCAGAAAGCTTCTTTCCAGTTTTGAAAGGAAGATATTTCCTTTTTCACCAGAGCCCTCTATGGCCTTCCAAATATCCCTTTGCCAATTCCACAAGAACAGCCTAAGCGAAAGGCTTCTTGGAGGGAAAGATGTAACTCTGTGAGATGAATCAACAGAACACAGAGCAGTTTCTCAGAAAGCTTCTTTCCAGTTTTGAAGGAAAGGTATTTCCTTTTTCACCATAGCCTTCTATGGGCTTCTGAATACCCTTTGCCAATTCCACAAGAACAGCCTTAGCGAAAGGATGCTTGAAGGGAAAGATGTAACTCTGTGAGATGAAATAACAGAACACAGAGCAGTTTCTCCGAAAGCTTCTTTCCGGTTTTGAACGGAAGTTATTTCCTTTTTCACCATAGCCCTCCTTGGGCTTCCAAATATCCCTTTGCCAATTCCACATGAACAGCCTTAGCGAAAGGCTTCTTGAAGGGAAAGATGTAACTCTGTGAGATGAATTAACAGAACACAGAGCAGTTTCTCAGAATGCTTATTTCCAGTTTTGAACGGAAGATATTTCCTTTTCCACCGTAGCCCTCTATGAGCTTCCAAATATCCCTTTTTAAATTACACAAGAACAGCCTTAGCGAAAGGCTTCTTCAAGGGAAAGATGAAACTCTGTGAGATGAATTAACAGAACACAGAGCAGTTTCTCAGAAAGCTTCTTTCCAGTTTTTAACGGAAGCTATTTCCTTTTTTACCATAGCCCTCTATGGGATTCCAAATATCCCTTTGCCAATTCCACAAGAACAGCCTTAGCGAAAGGCTTCTTGAAGGGAAAGATGTAACCCTCTGAGATGAATTAACAGAACACAGAGCAGTTTCTCAGAAAGCTTCCTTCCAGTTTTGAACGGAAGATATTTCCTTTTTCACCATATCCCTCTATGGGCTTCCAAATATCCCTTTGCCAATTCCACATGAACAGCCTTAGCGAAAGGCTTCTTGAAGGGAAAGATGTAACTCTGTGAGATGAAATAACAGAACACAGAGCAGTTTCTCAGAAAGCTTCTTTCCAGTTTTGAACGGAAGATATTTCCTTTTTCACCATAGCCCTCTATGGGCTTCCAAATATCCCTTTGCCAATCCCACAAGAACAGCCTTAGCGAAAGGTTTCTTGAAGGGAAAGATGTAACTCTGTGAGATGAATTAAGAGAACACAGAGCAGTTTCTCAGAAAGCTTCTTTCCAGTTTTGAAGGGAAGATATTTCCTTTTTCACTATAGCCCTCTATGGGCTTCAGAATACCCTTTGCCAATTCCACAAGAACAGCCTTAGCGAAAGGCTTCCTGAAGGGAAAGACGTAACTCTGTGAGAGGAATTAAGAGAACACAGAGCATTTTCTCAGAAAGCTTCTTTCCAATTTGAATGGAAAATATTTCCTTTTTCACCATAGCCCTCCTTGGGCTTCCAAATATCCCTTTGCCAATTCCACATGAACAGCCTTTGCGAAAGGCTTACTGAAGGGAAAGATGTAACTCTGTGAGATGAATTAACAGAACCCAGAGCAGTTTCTCAGAAAGCTTCTTTCCAGTTTTGAAGGGAAGATATTTCCTTTTTCACCATAACCCTCTATGGGCTTCGGAATACCCTTTGCCAATTCCACAAGAACAGCGTTATCGAAAGGCTTCTTGAAGGAAAAGATGTAACTCGGTGAGATGAATTAACAGAACACAGAGCAGTTTCTCAGAAAGCTTCTTTTCAGTTTTGAACCGAAGATATTTTCTTTTTCAACTTAGCCCTCTATGGGCTTTCAAATATCCCTTTGCCAATTCCACAAGAACAGCCTTAGCAAAAGGCTTCATGAAGGGAAAGATGTAACTCTTTGAGATGAATTAACAGAACACAGAGCAGTTTCAAAAAAAGCTTCTTTCCGGTTTTTAATGGAAAATATGGCCTTTTCCACCATATTCCTCTATGGACTTCCAAATATACCTTTGCCAATTCCACAAGAACAGCCTTAGCGAAAGGCTTATTGGAGGGAAAGATGTAACTCTGTGAGATGAATTAACAGAACTCAGCGCAGTTTCTCAGAAAGCTTCTTTCCGGTTTTGAACGGAAGATATTTCCTTTTTCACCGTAGCCCTCTATGGACTTCCAAATATACCTTTGCCAATTCCACAAGAACAGCCTTAGCGAAAGGCTTATTGGAGGGAAAGAGGTAACTCTGTGAGATGAGTTAACAGAACACAGAGCAGTTTCTCAGAAAGATTCTTTCCAGTTTTGAACGGAAGATATGTCCTTTTTCACCATAGCCCTCTATGGGCTTCCAAATATCCCTTTGCCAATTCCACAAGAACAGCCTTAGCGAAAGGCTTCTTGAAGGGAAAGCTGTAACTCTGTGAGATGAATTAAAAGAACACAGAGCAGTTTTTCAGCAAGCTTATTTCCGGTTTTAAACGGAAGATTTTTCCTTTTTCACCATAGCCCTCTATGGGCTTCCAAATATCCCTTGGCCAATTCCACAAGAACAGCCTTAGCGAAAGGATGCTAGAAGGGAAAGATGTAACTCTGTGAGATGAATTAACAGAACACAGAGCAGTTTCTCAGAAAGCTTCTTTCCAGTTTTGAAAGGAAGATATTTCCTTTTTCACCAGAGCCCTCTATGGCCTTCCAAATATCCCTTTGCCAATTCCACAAGAACAGCCTAAGCGAAAGGCTTCTTGGAGGGAAAGATGTAACTCTGTGAGATGAATTAACAGAACACAGAGCAGTTTCTCAGAAAGCTTCTTTCCAGTTTTGAACGGAAGATATTTCCTTTTTCACCATAGCCCTCTATGGGCTTCCAAATATCCTTTTGCCAATTCCACAAGAACAACCTTACCCAAAGGTTTCTTGAAGGAAAAGATGTAACTCGGTGATATGATTTAACAGAACACAGAGCAGTTTCTCAGAAAGCTTCCTTCCGGTTTTGAACGGAAGTTATTTCCTTTTTCACCATAGCCCTCTATGGGCTTCCAAATATCCCTTTGCCAATTCCACAAGAACAGCCTTAGCGAAAGGCTTCTTGGAGGGAAAGGTGTATCTCTGTGAGATGAAGTAACAGAACACAGAGTAGTTTCTCAGAAAGCTTCTTTCCAGTTTTGAACGGAAGATATTTCCTTTTTCACCATAGCCATCTATGGGCTTCCAAATATCCCTTTTCGAATTCCACGAGAACAGTTTTACCGAAATTCTTCTTGAAGAGAAAGATGTAACTCTGTGAGATGAATCAACAGAACACAGAGCAGTTTCTCAGAAAGCTTCTTTCCAGTTTTGAAGGAAAGGTATTTCCTTTTTCACCATAGCCTTCTATGGGCTTCCGAATACCCTTTGCCAATTCCACAAGAACAGCCTTAGCGAAAGGATGCTTGAAGGGAAAGATGTAACTCTGTGAGATGAAATAACAGAACACAGAGCAGTTTCTCCGAAAGCTTCTTTCCGGTTTTGAACGGAAGTTATTTCCTTTTTCACCATAGCCCTCCTTGGGCTTCCAAATATCCCTTTGCCAATTCCACATGAACAGCCTTAGCGAAAGGCTTCTTGAAGGGAAAGATGTAACTCTGTGAGATGAATTAACAGAACACAGAGCAGTTTCTCAGAATGCTTATTTCCAGTTTTGAACGGAAGATATTTCCTTTTCCACCGTAGCCCTCTATGAGCTTCCAAATATCCCTTTTTAAATTACACAAGAACAGCCTTAGCGAAAGGCTTCTTCAAGGGAAAGATGAAACTCTGTGAGATGAATTAACAGAACACAGAGCAGTTTCTCAGAAGGCTTCTTTCCAGTTTTTAACGGAAGCTATTTCCTTTTTTACCATAGCCCTCTATGGGATTCCAAATATCCCTTTGCCAATTCCACAAGAACAGCCTTAGCGAAAGGCTTCTTGAAGGGAAAGATGTAACCCTGTGAGATGAATTAACAGAACACAGAGCAGTTTCTCAGAAAGCTTCCTTCCAGTTTTGAACGGAAGATATTTCCTTTTTCACCATATCCCTCTATGGGCTTCCAAATATCCCTTTGCCAATTCCACATGAACAGCCTTAGCGAAAGGCTTCTTGAAGGGAAAGATGTAACTCTGTGAGATGAAATAACAGAACACAGAGCAGTTTCTCAGAAAGCTTCTTTCCAGTTTTGAACGGAAGATATTTCCTTTTTCACCATAGCCCTCTAGGGGCTTCCAAATATCCCTTTGCCAATCCCACAAGAACAGCCTTAGCGAAAGGTTTCTTGAAGGGAAAGATGTAACTCTGTGAGATGAATTAACAGAACACAGAGCAGTTTCTCAGAAAGCTTCTTTCCAGTTTTGAAGGGAAGATATTTCCTTTTTCACCATAGCCCTCTATGGGCTTCAGAATACCCTTTGCCAATTCCACAAGAACAGCCTTAGCGAAAGGCTTCCTGAAGGGAAAGACGTAACTCTGTGAGAGGAATTAAGAGAACACAGAGCATTTTCTCAGAAAGCTTCTTTCCAATTTGAATGTAAAATATTTCCTTTTTCACCATAGCCCTCCTTGGGCTTCCAAATATCCCTTTGCCAATTCCACATGAACAGCCTTAGCGAAAGGCTTCTTGAAGGGAAAGATGTAACTCTGTGAGATGAATTAACAGAACCCAGAGCAGTTTCTCAGAAAGCTTCTTTCCAGTTTTGAAAAGAAGATATTTCCTTTTTCACCTTAGCCCTCTATGGGCTTCCAAATATTCCTTTGCCAATTCCAAAAGAACAGCCTTAGCGAAAGGCTTCTTGAAGGGAAAGATGTAACTCTGTGAGATGAATTAACAGAACAGAGAGCAGTTTCTCAGAAAGCTTCTTTCCGGTTTTGAACGGAAGATATTTCCTTTTTCATCATAGCCCTTTATGGGCTTCCAAATATCCCTTTGCCAACTCCACAAGAACAGCCTTAGCGAAAGGCTTCTTGAAGGGAAAGATGTAACTCTGTGAGATGAATTAACAGAACACAGAGCAGTTCCTCATAAAGCTTCTTTCCAGTTTTGAACGGAAGATATTTCCTTTTTCACCATAGCCCTCTATGGGCTTCAAAATATCCCTTTGCCAATTCCACAAGAACAGCCTTAGCGAAAGGCTTCTTGGAGGGAAAGATGTAACTCTGTGAGATGAATTAACAGAACACAGAGCAGTTTCTCAGAAAGCTTCTTTCCGGTTTTGAAAGGAAGATATTTCCTTTTTCACCATAGCCCTCTATGGGCTTCCAAATATCCCTTTGCCAATTCCAGAAGAACAGCCTTAGGGAAAGGATTCTTGAAGGGAAAGATGTAACTCTGTGAGATGAATTAACAGAACACAGAGCAGTTTCTCAGAAAGCTTCTTTCCAGTTTTGAACGGAAGATATTTCCTTTTTCACCATAGCCCTCTATGGGCTTCCAAATATCGCTTTGCCAATTCCACAAGAACAGCCTTAGCGAAAGGCTTCTTAAAGGGAAAGATGTAACTCTGTGAGATGAATTAACAGAACACAGAGCAGTTTCTCAGAAAGATTCTTTCCAGTTTTGAACGGAAGATATTTTCTTTTTCACCATAGCCCTCTATGGGCTTCCAAATATCCCTTTGCCAATTCCACAGGAACAGCCTTAGCGAAAGGCTTCTTGAAGGGAAAGAGGTAACTCTGTGAGATGAACTAACAGAACACAGAGCAGTTTCTCAGAAAGCTACTTTCCACTTTTGAACAGAAGATATTTCCTTTTTCAGCCTAGCCCCCTATGGGCTTCCAAATATCCCCTTGCCAATTCCACAAGAACAGCTTTAGCGAAAGGCTTCTTGAAGAGAAAGATGTAACTGTGTGAGATGAATTAACAGAACACAGAGCAGTTTCTCAGAAAGCTTCTTTCCAGTTTTGAAGGGTAGATATTTCCTTTTTCACCATAACCCTCTATGGGCTTCGGAATACCCTTTGCCAATTCCACAAGAACAGCGTTAGCGAAAGGCTTCTTGAAGGAAAAGATGTAACTCGGTGAGATGAATTAACAGAACACAGAGCAGTTTCTCAGAAAGCTTCTTTTCAGTTTTGTACCGAAGATATTTTCTTTTTCACCTTAGCCCTCTATGGGCTTTCAAATATCCCTTTGCCAATTCCACAAGAACAGCCTTAGCAAAAGGCTTCATGAAGGGAAAGATGTAACTCTTTGAGATGAATTAACAGAACACAGAGCAGTTTCAAAAAAAGCTTCTTTCCGGTTTTTAATGGAAAATATGGCCTTTTCCACCATATTCCTCTATGGACTTCCAAATATACCTTTGCCAATTCCACAAGAACAGCCTTAGCGAAAGGCTTATTGGAGGGAAAGATGTAACTCTGTGAGATGAATTAACAGAACTCAGCGCAGTTTCTCAGAAAGCTTCTTTCCGGTTTTGAACGGAAGATATTTCCTTTTTCACCGTAGCCCTCTATGGACTTCCAAATATACCTTTGCCAATTCCACAAGAACAGCCTTAGCGAAAGGCTTATTGGAGGGAAAGAGGTAACTCTGTGAGATGAATTAACAGAACACAGAGCAGTTTCTCAGAAAGATTCTTTCCAGTTTTGAACGGAAGATATTTCCTTCTTCCGCCTATCCCTCTATGGGCTTCCAAATATCCCTTTGCCAATTCCACAAGAACAGCCGTAGCGAAAGGCTTCTTGAAGGGAAAGATGTAACTCCGTCAGATGAAATAACAGAACACAGAGCAGTTTCTCAGAAAGCTTCCTTCCGGTTTTGAACGGAAGATATGTCCTTATTCACCATATCCCTCTATGGACTTCCAAATATCCCTTTGCCAATTCCACAAGAACAGCCTTAGCGAAAGGCTTCTTGGAGTGAAAGATGTAACTCTGTGAGATGAATTAACACAACACAGAGCAGTTTCTCAGAAAGCTTCTTTCCAGTTTTGAAGGGAAGATATTTCCTTTTTCACCATAGACCACTATGGGCTTCCCAATACCCTTTGCCAATTCCCCAAGAACAGCCTTAGCGAAAGGATGCTTGAAGAGAAAGATGTAACTGTGTGAGATGAATTAACATAACACAGAGCAGTTTCACAGAAAGCTTCTTTCCAGTTTTGAACGGAAGATATTTCCTTTTTCACCATAGCCCTCTATGGGCTTCCAAATATCCCTTTGCCAATTCCACATGAACAGCCTTAGCGAAAGGCTTCTTGAAGGGAAAGATGTACCTCTGTGAGATGAATTAACAGAACACAGAGCAGTTTCTCAGAAAGCTTCTTTCCAGTTTTGAACGGAAGATATGTCGTTTTTCACCATAGCCCTCGATGGGCTTCCAAATATCCCTTTGCCAACTCCACAAGAACAGCCTTAGCGAAAGGCTTCTTGAAGGGAAAGATGAAACTTTGTGAAATGAATTAACAGAACACAGAGCAGTTTCTCAGAAAGCTTTTTTCCGGTTTTAAACGGAAAATTTTTCCTATTTCAGCATAGCCCTCTATGGGCTTCCAAATATCCCTTTGTCAATCCACAAGAACAGCCTTAGCGAAAGGCTTCTTGAAGGGAATGATGTAACTCTGTGAGATGAATTAACAGAACACAGAGCAGTTTCTCAGAAAGCTTCTTTCCAGTTTTGAACCGAAGATATTTCCTTTTTCACCATAGCCCTCTATGGGCTTCCGAATACCCTTTGCCAATTCCACAAGAACAGCCTTAGCGAAAGGCTTCTTGAAGGGAAAGATGTAACTCTCTGAGATGAATTAACAGAACACAGAGCAGTTTCTCAGAAAGCTTCTTTCCAGTTTTGAACGGAAGATATTTCCTTTTTCACCATAGCCGTCTATGGGTTTCCAAATATCCCTTTGCCAATTCCACAAGAACAGCCTTAGCGAAAGGCTTCTTGAAGGGAAAGATGTAACTCTGTGAGATGAATTAACAGAACACAGAGCAGTTTCTCATAAAGCTTCTTTCCAGTTTTGAACGGAAGATATTTCCTTTTTCACCATAGCCCTCTTCGGGCTTCCAAATATCCCTTTGCCAATTCCACAAGAACAGCTTTAGCGAAAGGCTTCTTGAAGGGAAAGATGTAACTCTGTGAGATGAATTAACAGAACACAGAGCAGTTTCTCAGAAAGCTTCTTTCCAGTTTTGAACGGAAGATATTTCCTTTTTCAGCCTAGCCCTCTATGGGCTTCTAAATATCCCTTTGCCAATTCCACAAGAACAGCCTTAGCGAAAGGCTTCTTGGAGTGAAAGATGTAACTCTGTGAGATGAATTAACAGAACACAGAGCAGTTTCTCAGAAAGCTTCTTTCCAGTTTTGAACGGAAGATATTTCCCTTTTCACCATAGCCCTCTATGGTCTTCCAAATATCCCTTTGCCAATTCCACAAGAACGGACTTAGCGAAAGGTCTATTGAAGGGAATGATATAACTCTGTCAGATGAATTAAGAGAACACAGAGCAGTTTCTCAGGAAGCTTCTTTCCAGTTTTGAACGGAAGATATTTCCTTTTTCAGCCTAGCCCTCTATGGGCTTCCAAATATCCCTTTGCCAACTCCACAAGAACAGCCTTAGCGAAAGGCTTCTTGAAGGGAAAGATGTAACTCTGTGAGATGAATTAACAGAACACAGAGCAGTTTCTCAGAAAGCTTCTTTCCAGTTTTGACGGAAGATATTTCCTTTTTCACCGTAGCCCTCTATGGGCTTCCGAATACCCGTTGTCAATTCCACATGAACAGCCTTAGCGAAAGGCTTCTTGAAGGGAAAGATGTAACTCTGTGAGATGAATTAACAGAACACAGAGCAGTTTCTCAGAAAGGTTCTTTCCAGTTTTGAACGGAAGATATGTCCTTTTTCACCATAGCCCTCTTTGGGCTTCCAAATATCCCTTTTCCAACTCCACAAGAACAGCCTTAGCGAAAGGCTTCTTGAAGGGAAAGATGTAACTCTGTGAGATGAAATAACAGAACACAGAGCAGTTTCTCAGAAAGCTTCTTTCCAGTTTTGAACGGAAGATATTTCCTTTTCACCATAGCCCTCTATGGGCTTCCAAATATACCTTTGCCAATTCCACAAGAACAACCTTAGCGAAGGGTTTCTTGAAGGAAAAGATGTAACTCTGTGAGATGAATTAACAGAACACAGAGCAGTTTCTCAGAAAGCTTCTTTCCAGTTTTGAACGGAAGATATTTCTTTTTTCACCATAGCCGTCTATGGGCTTCCAAATATCCCTTTGCCAATTCCACAAGAACAGCCTTAGCTAAAGGCTTCTTGGAGGGAAAGATGTAACTCTGTGAGTTGAATTAACAGAACACAGAGCAGTTTCTCAGAAAGCTTCTTTCCGGTTTTGAACGGAAGTTATTTCCTTTTTCACCCTAGCCCTCTATGGGCTTCAAATATCCCTTTGCCAATTCCACAAGAACAGCCTTAGGGAAAGGATTCTTGAAGGGAAAGAAGTAACTCTGTGAGATGAATTAACAGAACACAGAGCAGTTTCTCAGAAAGCTTCTTTCCAATTTGAACGGAAGATATTTCCTTTTTCACCGTAGCCCTCTATGGACTTCCAAATATCCCTTTGCCAATTCCGCAAGAACAGCCTTAGCGAAAGGCTTCTTGGAGGGAAAGATATAACTCTGTGAGATGAAATAACAGAACACAGAGCAGTTTCTCAGAAAGCTTCTTTCCAGTTTTGAACGGAAGATATGTCCTTTTTCACCATAGCCCTCTATGGGCTCTCAAATATCCCTTTGCCAACTCCACAAGAACAGCCTTAGCTAAAGGCTTCTTGGAGGGAAAGATGTAACTCTGTGAGATGAATTAACAGAACACAGAGCAGTTTCTCAGAAAGCTTCTTTCCGGTTTTGAACGGAAGTTATTTCCTTTTTCACCCTAGCCCTCTATGGGCTTCAAATATCCCTTTGCCAATTCCACAAGAACAGCCTTAGGGAAAGGATTCTTGAAGGGAAAGAAGTAACTCTGTGAGATGAATTAACAGAACACAGAGCAGTTTCTCAGAAAGCTTCTTTCCAATTTGAACGGAAGATATTTCCTTTTTCACCGTAGCCCTCTATGGACTTCCAAATATCCCTTTGCCAATTCCGCAAGAACAGCCTTAGCGAAAGGTTTCTTGACGGGAAAGATGTAACTCTGTGAGATGAATTAACAGAACACAGAGCAGTTTCTCAGAAAACTTCTTTCCAGTTTTGAACGGAAGATATTTCCTTTTTCACCATAGCCCTCTAGGGGCTTCCAAATATCCCTTTGCCAATTCCACAAGAACAACCTTAGCGAAAGGTTTCTTGAAGGGAAAGATGTAACTCTGTGAGATGAATTAACAGAACACAGAGCAGTTTCTCAGAAAGCTTCTTTCCACTTTTGAACGGAAGATATTTCCTTTTTCAGCCTAGCCCTCTATGGGCTTCCAAATATTCCCTTGCCAATTCCACGAGAACAGCTTTAGCGAAAGGCTTCTTAAAGAGAAAGATGTAACTGTGTGAGATGAATTAACAGAACACAGAGCAGTTTCTCAGAAAGCTTCTTTCCAGTTTTGAAGGGAAGATATTTCCTTTTTCACTATAGCCCTCTATGGGCTTCGGAATACCCTTTGCCATTTCCAAAAGAACAGCCTTAGCGAAAGGCTTCTTGAAGGAAAAGATGTAACTCTGTGAGATGAATTAACAGAACACAGAGCAGTTTCTCAGAAAGCTTCTTTCCAGTTTTGAACGGAAGATATTTCCTTTTCACCGTGACTCTCTATGGGCTTCCAAATATCCCTTTGCCAATTCCACATGAACAGCCTTAGCAAAAGGCTTCTTGAAGGGAAAGATGTAACTCTGTGAGATGAATTAACAGAACACAGAGCAGTTTCTCAGAAAGCTTCTTTCCAGTTTTGAACCGAAGATATTTCGTTTTTCACCGTAGCCCTCTATGGGCTTCCAAATATCCCTTTGCCAATTCCACAAGAACAGCCTTAGCGAAAGGCTTCTTGAAGAGAAAGATGTATCTCTGTGAGATGAATTAACAGAACACAGAGCAGTTTCTCAGAAAGCTTCTTTCCGGTTTTGAACGGAAGATATTTCCTTTTTCACCGTAGCCCTCTATGGGCTTGGAAATATCCCTTTGCCAATTCCACAAGAACAGCCATAGCGAAAGGGTTCTTGAAGGGAAAGATGTAACTCTGTGAGATGAATTAGCAGAACACAGAGCAGTTTCTCAGAAAGCTTCTTTACAGTTTTGAACGGATGATATGTCCTTTTTCACCATAGCCCTCTATGGGCTTCCAAACATCCCTTTTCCAACTCCACAAGAACAGCCTTAGCGAAAGGATTCTTGAAGGGAAAGATGTAACTCTGTGAGATGAATTAACAGAACACAGATCAGTTTCTCAGAAAGCTTCTTTCCAGTTTTGAACGGAAGATATTTCCTTTTCACCATAGCCCTCTATGGGCTTCCAAATATCCCTTTGCCAATTCCACAAGAACAACCTTAGCGAAGGGTTTCTTGAAGGGAAAGATGTAACTCTATGAGATGAATTAACAGAACACAGAGCAGTTTCTCAGAAAGCTTCTTTCCAGTTTCGAACGGAAGATATTTCCTTTTTCACCATAGCCCTCTATGGGCTTCCAAATATCCCTTTGCCCATTCCACAAGAACAGCCTTAGCGAAAGGCTTCTTGGAGGGAAAGATGTAACTCTGTGAGATGAATTAACAGAACACAGAGCAGTTTCTCAGAAAGCTTCTTTCCGGTTTTGAACGGAAGATATTTCCTTTTTCAACATAGCCTTCTACGGGCTTCCAAATATCCCTTTGCCAATTCCACAAGAACAGCCTTAGGGAAAGGATTCTTGAAGGGAAAGAAGTAACTTTGTGAGATGAATTAACAGAACACAGAGCAGTTTCTCAGAAAGCTTCTTTCCGGTTTTGAACGGAAGATATTTCCTTTTTCAGCCTAGCCCTCTATGGGCTTCCATATATCCCTTTGCCAATTCCACAAGAAAAACCTTAGCGAAAGGTTTCTTGAAGGAAAAGATGTAACTCGGTGATATGAATTAACAGAACACACAGCAGTTTCTCAGAAAGCTTCTTTCCAGTTTTGAACGGAAGATATTTCCTTTTTCACCATAGCCCTCTATGGGCTTCCAAATATCCCTTTGCCAGTCCCACAAGAACAGCTTTAGCGAAAGGCTTCTTGAATAGAAAGATGTAACTGTGTGAGATGAATTAACAGAACACAGAGCAGTTTCTCAGGAAGCTTCTTTCCAGTGTTCAACGGAAGCTATTTCCTTTTTCACCTTAGCCCCCTATGGGCTTCCAAATATCCCTTTGCCAATTCCACAAGAACAGCCTTAGCGAAAGGCTTCTGGAAGGGAAAGATGTAACTCTGTGAGATGAATTAACAGAACACAGAGTAGTTTCTCAGAAAGCTTCTTTCCAGTTTTGAACGGAAGATATTTCCTTTTTCACCATAGCCATCTATGGGCTTCCAAATATCCCTTTTCGAATTCCACAATAACAGTTTTACCGAAATTCTTCTTGAAGAGAAAGATGTAACTCTGTGAGATGAATCAACAGAACACAGAGCAGTTTCTCAGAAAGCTTCTTTCCAGTTTTGAAGGAAAGGTATTTCCTTTTTCACCATAGCCTTCTATGGGCTCCCGAATACCCTTTGCCAATTCCACAAGAACAGCCTTAGCGAAAGGATGCTTGAAGGGAAAGATGTAACTCTGTGAGATGAAATAACAGAACACAGAGCAGTTTCTCCGAAAGCTTCTTTCCGGTTTTGAACGGAAGATATTTCCTTTTTCACCATAGCCCTCCTTGGGCTTCCAAATATCCCTTTGCCAATTCCACATGAACAGCCTTAGCGAAAGGCTTCTTGAAGGGAAAGATGTAACTCTGTGAGATGAATTAACAGAACACAGAGCAGTTTCTCAGAATGCTTATTTCCAGTTTTGAACAGAAGATATTTCCTTTTCCACCGTAGCCCTCTATGAGCTTCCAAATATCCCTTTTTAAATTACACAAGAACAGCCTTAGCGAAAGGCTTCTTCAAGGGAAAGATGTAACACTGTGAGATGAATTAACAGAACACAGAGCCGTTTCTCAGAAAGCTTCTTTCCAGTTTTTAACGGAAGCTA
The DNA here is from genome assembly GCF_047675955.1 of Chlorocebus sabaeus. NCBI lineage: Eukaryota > Metazoa > Chordata > Mammalia > Primates > Cercopithecidae > Chlorocebus > Chlorocebus sabaeus. Next base: position 48,907,737 of record NC_132911.1, read on the forward strand.
TTTCCTTTTTTACCATAGCCCTCTATGGGATTCCAAATATCCCTTTGCCAATTCCACAAGAACAGCCTTAGCGAAAGGCTTCTTGAAGGGAAAGATGTAACCCTGTGAGATGAATTAACAGAACACAGAGCAGTTTCTCAGAAAGCTTCCTTCCAGTTTTGAACGGAAGATATTTCCTTTTTCACCATATCCCTCTATGGGCTTCCAAATATCCCTTTGCCAATTCCACATGAACAGCCTTAGCGAAAGGCTTCTTGAAGGGAAAGATGTAACTCTGTGAGATGAAATAACAGAACACAGAGCAGTTTCTCAGAAAGCTTCTTTCCAGTTTTGAACGGAAGATATTTGCTTTTTCACCATAGCCCTCTATGGGCTTCCAAATATCCCTTTGCCAATCCCACAAGAACAGCCTTAGCGAAAGGTTTCTTGAAGGGAAAGATGTAACTCTGTGAGATGAATTAACAGAACACAGAGCAGTTTCTCAGAAAGCTTCTTTCCAGTTTTAAACGGAAAATATTTCCTTTTTCACCATAGCCCTCCTTGGGCTTCCAAATATCCCTTTGCCAATTACACAAAAACAGCCTTAGCGAAAGGCTTCTTGAAGGGAAAGATGTAACCCTGTGAGATAAATTAACAGAACACAGAGCAGTTTCTCAGAAAGCTTCTTTCCAGTTTTTAACGGAAGATATTTCCTTTTTCACCATAGCCCTCTATGGGCTTCCAAATATCCCTTTGCCAATTCCACAAGAACAGCCTTAGCGAAAGGCATCTTGAAGGGAAAGATGTAACTCTGTGAGATGAAATAACAGAACACAGAGCAGTTTCTCAGAAAGCTTCTTTCCGGTTTTGAACGGAAGATATTTGCTTTTTCACCATAGCCCTCTATGGGCTTCCAAATATCCCTTTGCCAATTCCACAAGAACAACCTTAGCGAAAGGTTTCTTGAAGGGAAAGATGTATCTCTGTGAGATTAATTAACAGAACACAGAGCAGTCTCTCAGAAAGCTTCTTTCCAGTTTTGAACGGAAGATATGTCCTTTTTCACCATAGCCCTCTATGGGCTTCCAAATATCCCTTTGCCAATTCCACAAGAACAGCCTTAGCGAAAGGCTTCTTGGAGGGAAAGATGTAACTCTGTGAGATGAATTAACAGAACAGAGAGCAGTTTCTCAGAAAGCTTCTTTCCGGTTTTGAAAGGAAGATATTTCCTTTTTCACCATAGCCCTCTATGGGCTTCCAAATATCCCTTTGCCAATTCCACAAGAACAGCCTTAGGGAAAGGATTCTTGAAGGGAAAGAAGTAACTCTGTGAGATGAATTAACAGAACACAGAGCAGTTTCTCAGAAAGCTTCTTTCCGGTTTTGAACGGAAGATATTTCCTTTTTCAGCCTAGCCCTCTATGGGCTTCCAAATATCCCTTTGCCAATTCCACAAGAACAACCTTAGCGAAAGGCTTCTTCAAGGGAAAGATGTAACTCTGTGAGATGAAATGACAGAACACAGAGCAGTTTCTCAGAAAGCTTCTTTCCAGTTTTGAACGGAAGATATTTGCTTTTTCACCATAGCCCTCTAAGGGCTTCCAAATATCCCTTTGCCAATTCCACAAGAACAGCCTTAGCGAAAGGCTTCTTGGAGGGAAAGATGTAACTCTGTGAGATGAATTAACAGAACACAGAGCAGTTTCTCAGAAAGCTTCTTTCCAGTTTTGAACGGAAGATATTTCCTTTTTCACCATAGCCCTCTATGGGCTGCCAAATATCCCTTTGTCAATTCCACAAGAACAGCCTTAGCGAAAGGCTTCTTGAAGGGAAAGATGTAACTCTGTGAGATGAAATAACAGAACACAGAGCAGTTTCTCAGAAAGCTTCTTTCCAGTTTTGAACGGAAGATATTTCCTTTTTCACCATAGCCCTCTAAGGGCTTCCAAATATCCCTTTGCCAATTCCACAAGAACAGCTTTAGCGAAAGGCTTCTTGAAGAGAAAGACGTAACTGTGTGAGATGAATTGACAAACGCAGGGCAGTTTCTCAGAAAGCTTCTATCCAGTTTTGAAGGGAAGATATTTCCTTTTTCACCATAGCCCTCTATGGGATTCGGAATACCCTTTGCCAATTCCACAAGAACAGCCTTAGCGAAAGGATGCTTGAAGGGAAGCATGTAACTCTGTGAGATGAATTAACAGAGCACAGAGCAGTTTCTCAGAAAGCTTCTTTCCAGTTTGTAACGGAAGATATTTCCTTTTTCACCATAGCCCTCTATGGGCTTCCAAATATCCCTTTGCCAATTCCACATGAAGAGCCTTAGCGAAAGGCTTCTTGAAGGAAAGATGAAACTCTGTGAGATGAAACAACAGAACACAGAGCAGTTTCTCAGAAAGCTTCTTTCCAGTTCTGAACGGAAGATATTTCCTTTTTCACCATAGCCCTCTATGGGCTTCCAAATATCCCTTTGCCAATTCCACAAGAACAACCTTAGCGAAAGGTTTCTTGAAGGGAAAGATGTAACTCTGTGAGATGAATTAACAGAACACAGAGCAGTTTCTCAGAAAGCTTGTTTCTAGTTTTGAACGGAAGATATTTCCTTTTTCACCATAGCCCTCTATGGGCTTCCAAATATCGCTTTGCCAATTCCACAAGAAGAGCCTTAGCGAAAGGCTTCTTGAAGGGAAAGATGTAACTCTGTGAGATGAATTAACAGAACACAGAGCAGTTTCTCAGAAAGCTTCTTTCCAGTTTTGAACGGAAGATATTTTCTTTTTCACATTAGCCCTCTATGGGCTTCCAAATGTCCCTTTGCCAATTCCACAGGAACAGCCTTAGTGAAAGGCTTCTTGAAGGGAAAGAGGTAACTCTGTGAGATGAATTAACAGAACAGAGAGCAGTTTCTCAGAAAGCTTCTTTCCAGTTTTGAACGGAAGATATTTCCTTTTTCAGCCTAGCCCTCTATGGGCTTCCAAATATCCCTTTGCCAATTCCACAGGAACAGCCTTAGCGAAAGGCTTCTTGAAGGGAAAGAGGTAACTCTGTGAGATGAATTAACAGAACACAGAGCAGTTTCTCAGAAAGCTTCTTTCCAGTTTTGAACGGAAGATATTTCCTTTTTCAGCCTAGCCCTCTATGGGATTCCAAATATCCCTTTGCCAATTCCACAAGAACAGCCTTAGCGAAAGGCTTCTTGGAGGGAAAGATATAACTCTGTGAGATGAATTAACAGAACACAGAGCAGTTTCTCAGAAAGCTTCCTTCCGGTTTTGAACGGAAGATATTTCCTTTTTCTCCATAGCCCTCTATGGGCCTCCAAATATCCCATTGCGAATTCCACAAGAACAGCTTTAGCGAAAGGCCTCCTGAAGAGAAAGATGTAACTCTGTGAGATGAATTAACAGAACACAGAGCAGTTTCTCAGAAAGCTTCTTTCCAATTTTGAAGGGAAGATATTTCCTTTTTCACCATAGCCCTCTATGGGCTTCCGAATACCCTTTGCCAATTCCACAAGAACAGCCTTAGCGAAAGGATACTTGAAGGGAAAGACGTAACTCTGTGAGAGGAATTAAGAGAACACAGAGCATTTTCTCGGAAAGCTTCTTTCCAATTTGAATGGAAAATATTTCCTTTTTCACGATAGCCCTCCTTGGGCTTCCAAATATCCCTTTGCCAATTCCACATGAACAGCGTTAGCGAAAGGCTTCTTGAAGGGAAAGATGTAACTCTGTGAGATGAATTAACAGAACACAGAGCAGTTTCTCAGAAAGCTTCTTTCCAGTTTTGAAAAGAAGATATTTCCTTTTTCACCTTAGCCCTCTATGGGCTTCCAAATATTCCTTTGCCAATTCCAAAAGAACAGCCTTAGCGAAAGGCTTCTTGAAGGGAAAGATGTAACTCTGTGAGATGAATTAACAGAACAGAGAGCAGTTTCTCAGAAAGCTTCTTTCCGGTTTTGAACGGAAGATATTTCCTTTTTCATCATAGCCCTTTATGGGCTTCCAAATATCCCTTTGCCAATTCCACAAGAACAGCCTTAGCGAAAGGCTTCTTGAAGGGAAAGATGTAACTCTGTGAGATGAATTAACAGAACACAGAGCAGTTTCTCAGAAAGCTTCTTTCCAGTTTTGAACGGAAGGTATGTCCTTTTTCACCATAGTCCTCTATGGGCTTCCAAATATCCCTTTGCCAACTCCACAAGAACAGCCTTAGCGAAAGGCTTCTTGAAGGGAAAGATGTAACTCTGTGAGATGAATTAACAGAACACAGAGCAGTTTCTCATAAAGCTTCTTTCCAGTTTTGAACGGAAGATATTTCCTTTTTCACCATAGCCCTCTATGGGCTTCCAAATATCCCTTTGCCAATTCCACAAGAACACCCTTAACGAAAGGCTTCTTGGAGGGAAAGATGTAACTCTGTGAGATGAATTAACAGAACACAGAGCAGTTTCTCAGAAAGCTTCTTTCCAGTTTTGAACGGAAGATATTTCCTTTTTCAGCCTAGCCCTCTATGGGCTTCCAAATATCCCTTTGCCAATTCCACATGAACAGCCTTAGCGAAAGGCTTCTTGAAGGGAAAGATGTAACTCTGTTAGATGAATTAACAGAACACAGAGCAGTTTCTCAGAAAGCTTCTTTCCAGTTTTGAACCGAAGATATTTCCTTTTTCAACTTAGCCCTCTATGGGTTTCCAAATATTACTTTGCCAATTACAAAAGAACAGCCTTAGCGAAAGGTTTCCTGAAGGGAAAGATGTAACTCTGAGAGATGAATTAAGAGAACACAGAGCAGTTTTTCAGAAAGCTTTTTTCCAATTTTGAACGGTAGATACGTCCTTTTTCACCATAGTCCTCTATGGGCTTCCAAATATCCTTTTTCGAATTCCAAAAGAAAAGCCTTTGCGAAAGACTTTTTGAAAGGAAAGATGTAATTCTGTGAGATGAATTAACAGAACACAGAGCAGTTTCTTAGGAAGCTTCTTTCCAGTTTTGAACGGAAGATATTTCCTTTTTCACCATAGCCCTCTATGGGTTTCCAAATATCCCTTTGCCAATTCCACAAGAACATCCTTAACGAAAGGCTTTTTGAAGGAAAAGATGTAACTCTGTGAGATGAATTAAGAGAACACAGAGCAGTTTCTCGGAAAGCTTCTTACCGGTTTTGAACGGAAGATATTTCCTTTTTCACCGTAGCCCTCTTTGGGCTTCCAAATATCCCTTTGTCAATTCCACAAGAACAGCCTTAGCGAAAGGCTTCTTTAAGGGAAAGATGTAACTATGTGAGATGAATTAACAGAACACAGAGCAGTTTCTCAGAAAGCTTCTTTCCGGTTTTAAACGGAAGATATTTCCTATTTCACCATAGCCCTCTATGGGCTTCCAAATATCCCTTTCCAATTCCACAAGAACAGCCTTAGCGAAAGGATTCCTGAAGGGAAAGATGTAACTCTGTGAGATGAATTAACAGAACACAGAGCAGTTTCTCAGAAAGCTTCTTTCCGGTTTTGAACGGAAGATATTTCCTTTTTCTGCCTAGCCCTCTATGGGCTTCCAAATATCCCTTTGCCAATTCCACAAGAACAGCCTTAGCGAAAGGCTTCTTGAAGGGAAAGATGTAACTCTGTGAGATGAATTAACAGAACACAGAGCAGTTTCTCAGAAAGATTCCTTCCGGTTTTGAACGGAAGATAATTCCTTTTTCACCATATCCCTCTATGGACTTCCAAATATCCCTTTGCCAATTCCGCAAGAACAGCCTTAGCAAAAGTCTTCTTGGAGGGAAAGATGTAACTCTGTGAGATGAATTAATAGAACACAGAGCAGTTTCTCAGAAAGCTTCTTTCCGGTTTTGAACGGAAGTTATTTCGTTTTTCATCATAGCACTTTATGGGCTTCCAAATATCCCTGTGCCAATTCCACAAGAATAGCCTTAGCGAAAGGCTTCTTGGAGGGAAAGATGTAACTCTGTGAGATGAATTAACAGAACACAAAGCAGTTTCTTAGAAAGCTTCTTTCCAGTTTTGAACGGAAGATATGTCCTTTTTCACCATAGCCCACTATGGGCTTCCAAATATCCCTTTGCCAACTCCACAAGAACAGCCTTTGCGAAAGGCTTCTTGGAGTGAAAGATGTAACTCTGTGAGATGAATTAACAGAACACAGAGCAGTTTCTCAGAAAGCTTCTTTCCAGTTTTGAACGGAAGATATTTCCTTTTTCACCATAGCCCTCTATGGGCTTCCAAGTATCTCTTTGCCAATTCCACAAGAACGGCCTTAGCGAAAGTTCTATTGAAGGGAAAGATATATCTCTGTCAGATGAATTAAGAAAACACAGAGCAGTTTCTTAGGAAGCTTCTTTCCAGTTTTGAACGGAAGATATTTCCTTTTTCACCATAGCCCTCTATGGGCTTCCAAATTTCCCTTTGCCCATACCACAAGAACAGCCTTAGCGAAAGGCTTCTTGAACGGAAAGATGTAACTCTGTGAGATGAATTAACAGAACACAGAGCAGTTTCTCAGAAAGATTCTTACGGGTTTTGAACGGAAGATATTTCCTTTTTCACCGTAGCCCTCTATGGGCTTCCAAATATCCCTTTGTCAATTCCACAAGAACAGCCTTAGCGAAAGGATTCTTTAAGGGAAAGATGTAACTATGTGAGATGAATTAACAGAACACAGAGCAGTTTCTCAGAATGCTTCTTTCCGGTTTTAAACGGAAGATATTTCCTATTTCACCATAGCCCTCTATGGGCTTTCAAATATCCCTTTGCCAATTCCACAAGAACAGCTTTAGCGAAAGGCTTCTTGAAGGGAAAGATGTAACTCTGTGAGATGAATTAACAGAACACAGAGCAGATTCTCAGAAAGCTTCTTTCCCGTTTTGAACGGAAGATATTTCCTTTTTCACCATAGCCCTCTAAGGGCTTCCAAATATCACTTTGCCTATTTCACAAGAACGGCCTTAGCGAAAGGCTTCTTAAAGGGAAAGATGTAACTCTGTGAGATGAATTAACAGAACACAGAGCAGTTTCTCAGAAAGCTTCTTTCCAGTTTTGAACGGAAGATATTTCCTTTTTCACCATAGCCCTCTATGGGCTTCCAAATATCCCTTTTCCAAAACCACAAGAAAGGCCTTAGCGAAAGGTCTATTGAAGGGAAAGATATAACTCTGTCAGATGCATTAAGAGAACACAGAGCAGTTTCGCAGGAAGCTTCTTTCCAGTTTTGAACGGAAGATATTTTCTTTTTCACCATAGCCCTCTATGGCCTTCCAAATATCCCTTTGCCCATACCACAAGAAGAGCCTTAGCGAAAGGCTTCTTGAAGGGAAAGATGTAACTCTGTGAGATGAATTAACAGAACACAGATCAGTTTCTCAGAAAGCTTCTCTCCGGTTTTGATCGGAAGATATTTCCTTTTTCACCATAGCCCTCTATGGGCTTCCAAATATCCCTTTGCGAATTCCACAAGAACACACTTAGCGAAAGGCTTCTTTAAGGGAAAGATGTAACTCTGTGAGATGAATTAACAGAACACAGCGCAGTTTCTCAGAAAGCTTCTTTCCGGTTTTGAACGGAAGATATTTCCTTTTTCACCGTAGCTCTCTATGGGCTTCCAAATATCCCTTTGCCAATTCCCCAAGAACAGCCTTAGCGAAAGGCTTCTTGAAGGGAAAGATGTAACTCTGTGAGATGAATTAACAGAACACAGAGCAGTTTCTCAGAAAGCTTCTTTCCAGTTTTGAACGGAAGATATTTCCTTTTTCACCATAGCCCTCTATGGGCTTCCAAATATCCCTTTGCCAATTCCACAAGAACAGCTTTAGCGAAAGGCTTCTTGAAGGGAAAGATGTAAGTCTGTGAGATGAATTAACAGAACACAGAGCAGTTTCTCAGAAAGCTTCTTTCCAGTTTTGAACGGAAGATATTTCCTTTTTCAGCCTAGCCCTCTATGGGCTTCCAAATATCCCTTTGCCAATTCCACAAGAACAGACTTAGCAAAAGACTTCTTGATGGGAAAGAAGTAACTCTGTGAGATGAATTAACAGAACACAGAGCAGTTTTTCAGGTAGCTTCCTTCCGGTTTTGAACGGAAGATATGTCCTTATTCACCATATCCCTCTATGGACTTCCAAATATCCCTTTGCCAATTCCACAACAACAGCCTTAGCGAAAGGCTTCTTGGAGTGAAAGATGTAACTCTGTGAGATGAATTGACAGAACACAGAGCAGTTTCTCAGAAAGCTTCTTTCCAGTTTTGAACGGAAGATATTTCCTTTTTCACCATAGCCCTCTATGGGCTTCCAAATATCCCTTTGCCTGTTCCACATGAACAGCCTTAGCGAAAGGCTTCTTGAAGGGAAAGATGTAACTCTGTGAGATGAATTAACAGAACACAGAGCAGTTTCTCAGAAAGCTTCTTTCCAGTTTTGACGGAAGATATTTTCTTTTTCACCATAGCCCTCTATGGGCTTCCAAATATCCCTTTGCCAATTCCCCAGAACAGCCTTAGCGAAAGGCTTCTTGAAGGGAAAGATGTAACTCTGTGAGATGAATTAACAGAACACAGAGCAGTTTCTCCGAAAGCTTCTTTCCAGTTTTGAACGGAAGATATTTCCTTTTTCACCATAGCCCTCTATGGGCTTCCAAATATCCCTTTGCGAATTCCACAAGAACAGCCTTAGTGAAAGGCTTCTTGAAGGGAAAGATGTAACTCTGTGAGATGAATTAACAGAACACAGAGTAGTTTCTAAGAAAACTTCTTTCCGGTTTTGAACGGAAGATATTTCGTTTTTCACCATAGCCCTCTATGGGCTTCCAAATATCCCTTTGCCAATTCCACAAGAACAGCCTTAGCGAAAGGATTCCTGAAGGGAAAGATGTAACTCTGTGAGATGAATTAACAGAACACAGAGCAGTTTCTCAGAAAGCTTCTTTCCGGTTTTCAACGGAAGATATTTCCTTTTTCAGCCTAGCCCTCTATGGGCTTCCAAATATCCCTTTGCCAATTCCACAAGAACAGCCTTAGCGAAAGGCTTCTTGAAGGGAAAGATGTAACTCTGTGAGATGTATTAACAGAACACAGAGCAGTTTCTCAGAAAGATTCCTTCCGGTTTTGAACGGAAGATATTTCCTTTTTCACCATATCCCTCTATGGAATTCCAAATATCCCTTTGAAAGTTCCGCAAGAACAGCCTTAGCGAAAGGCTTCTTGGAGGGAAAGATGTAACTCTGTGAGATGAATTAACAGAACACAGAGCAGTTTCTCAGAAAGCTTCTTTCCAGTTTTGAACGGAAGATATGTCCTTTTTCACCATAGCCCTCTATGGGCTTCCAAATATCCCTTTGCCAACTCCACAAGAACAGCCTTAGCGAAAGGCTTCTTGAAGGGAAAGATGTAAGTCTGTGAGATGAATTAACAGAACACAGAGGAGTTTCTCAGAAAACTTCTTTCCAGTTTTGAACGGAAGATATTTCCTTTTTCACCATACTACTCTATGGGCTTCCAAATATCCCTTTGCCAATTCCACAAGAACAGCCTCAGCGAAAGGCCTCTTGAAGGGAAAGATGTAACTCTGTGAGATGAATTAACACAACACAGATCAGTTTCTCAGAAAGCTTCTTTCCAGTTTTGAACGGAAGATATTTCCTTTTTCACCATAGCCCTCTATGGGCTTCCAAATATCCCATTGCGAATTCCACAAGAACAGCTTTAGCGAAAGGCTTCTTGAAGAGAAAGATGGAACTCTGTGAGATGAATTAACAGAACACAGAGCAGTTTCTCAGGAAGCTTCTTTCCAGTTTTGAACGGAAGATATTTCCTTTTTCAGCCTAGCCCTCTATGGGCTTCCAAATATCCCTTTGCGAACTCCACAAGAACAGCCTTAGCGAAAGGCTTCTTGAAGGGAAAGATGGAACTCTGTGAGATAAATTAACAAAACACAGAGAAGTTTCTCAGAAAGCTTCTTTCCAGTTTTGAACGGAAGATATTTCCTTTTTCCCCATAGTCCTCTATGGGCTTCCGATTATCCCTTTGCCAATTCCACAAGAACAACCTTAGCGAATGGTTTCTTGAAGTGAAAGATGTAACTCTGTGAGATCAATTAAGAGAAGTGTTCTGTTAATTCATCTCACAGAGTTACATCTTTCCCTTCAGGAGGCCTTTCGCTAAGGCTGTTCTTGTGGAACTGGCAAAGGGATATTTGGAAGCCCATTGAGGGCTATGGTGAAAAAGGATATATCTTCCGTTCAAAACCGGAAAGAAGCTTTGTGAGAAACTGCTCTGTGTTCTGTTAATTCATCTCACAGAGTTACATCTTTCCCTTCCAGAAGCCGTTCGCTAAGGCTGTTGTTGTAGAATTGGCAAAGGGATATTTGGAAGCCCATAGAGGGCTATGGTGAAAAAGGAAATATCTTCTGTTCAAAGCTGGAAAGAAGCTTTCTGAGACACTGCTCTGTGTTCTGTTAATTCATCTCACAGAGTTACATCTTTCCCTTCAGGAAGCCTTTCGCTAAGGCTTTTGTTGTGGAATCGGCAAAGGGATATTTGAAAGCCCATAGACGGCTATTGTGAAAAAGGAAATATCTTCCTTTCAAAACTGGAAAAAAGCTTTTTGAGAAACTGCTCTGTGTTCTGTTAATTTTTCTCACAGAGTTAAATCTTTCCCTTCAGGAAGCCTTTCGCTAAGCTTGTTCTTATGGAATTGGCAAAGGGATATTTGGAAGCCCATAGAGGGCTATGCTGAAAAAGGAAATATCTTCCGTTCAAAACTGGAAAGAAGCTTTCTGAGAGACTTCTATGTGTTCTGTTAATTCATCTCACAGAGTTACATCTTTCCCTTCAAGAATCCTTTCGCTAAGGCTGTTCTTGTGGAATAGGTAAAGGGATATTTGGAAGCCCATAGAGGGCTATGGTGAAAAAGGAAATATCTTCCGTTAAAAACTGGAAAGAAGCTTTCTGAGAAACTGCTATGTGTTCTGTTAATTCATCTCACAGAATTACATCTTTCCCTGGAGGAGGCCTTTCGCTAAGGCTGTTCTTGTGGAATTGGCAAAGTGATATTTGGAAGCCGATAGAGGTCTACGGTGACAAAGGAAATATCTTCCTTTCAAAACTGGAAAGAAGCTTTCTGAGAAACTGCTCTGTGTTCTGTTAATTCATCTCACAGAGTTACATCTTTCCCTTCAGGAAGCCTTTCGCTAAGGCTGTTCTTGTGGAATTTGCAAAGGGATATTTGGAAGCCCGTAGAGGGCTATGGTGAAAAAAGAAATATCTTCCTTTCAAAACTGGAAAGAAGCTTTCTGAGAAACTGCTCTGTGTTCTGTTAATTCATCTCACAGAGTTACATCTTTCCCTTCAGGAAGCCTTTCGCTAAGGCTGTTCTTGTGGAACTGGCAAAGGGATATTTGGAACCCCTTTGAGGGCTATGGTGAAAAAGGAAATATCTTCCGTTCAAAACTGGAAAGAAGCTTTCTGAGAAACTGCTCTGTGTTCTGTTAATTCTTCTGAGAGAGTTACATCTTTCCCTTCAAGAAGCCTTTGGCTAAGGCTCTTCTTGTGGAATTGGCAAAATGATATTTGGAAGCCCTTAGAGGGCTATGGTGAAAAAGGATATATCTTCCGTTCAAAACTGGAAAGAAGCTTTCTGAAAGACTGCTCTGTGTTCTGTTAAATCATCTCACAGAGTTACATCGTTTCCTTCAAGAATCCTTTCGCTAAGGCTGTTCTTGGAGAATTCGCAAAGGGATATTTGGAAGCCCATAGAGGGCTATGGTGAAAAAGGAAATATCTTCCGTTCAACACTGGAAAGAAGCTTTTTGAGAAACTGCTCTGTGTTCTGTTAATTCATATCACAGAGTTACATCTTTCCCTTCAAGAAGCCTTTTGTTAGGACTGTTCTTGTGGAATTCGCAAAGGGATATTTGAAACGCATAAGGGGCTATGGTGAAAAAGGAAATATCTTCCGTTCAAAACTGGAAAGAAGCTTTCTGAGAAACTGCTCTGTGTTCTGTAAATTCATCTCACAGAGTTACATCTTTCCCTTCAAGAAGCCTTTTGCTAGGACTGTTCTTGTGGAATTGGCAAAGTGATATTTGGAAGCCCATAGAGGGCTATGGTGAAAAAGGAAATATCTTCCGTTCAAAACTGGAAAGAAGCTTTCTGAGAAACGGCTCTGTGTTCTGTTAATTCATCTCCCAGACTTACATCTTTCCCTTCCAGAAGCCGTTCGCTAAGGCTGTTCTTGTAGAATTGGCAAAGGGATATTTGGAGGCCCATAGAGGGCTATGGTGAAAAAGGAAATATCTTCCGTTCAAAACTGGAAAGAAGCTTTTTGAGAAACTGCTCTGTGTTCTGTTAATTCATCTCACAGAGTTACATCTTTCCCTTCAAGAATCCTTTTGCTAAGGCTGTTCTTGTGTAATTGGCAAAGTGATATTTGGATGCCCATAGAGGGCTATGGTGAAAAAGGAAATATCTTCCGTTCAAAACTGGAAAGAAGCTATGTGAGAAACTGGTCTGTGTTCTGTTAATTCATCTCACAGAGTTACATCTTTCCCTTCAAGAAACCTTTAGCTTAGGCTGTTCTTGTGGAATTGGCAAAGTGATATTTGGAAGTCCATAGAGGGCAATGCTGAAAAAGGAAATATCTTCCGGTCAAAACTGGAAAGAAGCTTTCTGAGAGACTGCTCTGCGTTCTGTTAATTCATCTCACAGAGTTATATCTTTCCCTTCAAGAAGCCTTTCGCTAAGGCTGTTTCTGTGGAATTGGCAAAGGGATATTTGGAAGCCCTTAGAGGGCTATGGTGAAAAACGAAATATCTTCCGTTCAAAAATGGAAAGAAGCTTTCTGAGAGACTGCTCTGTGTTCTGTTAATTCATCTCACAGAGTTACATCTTTCCCTTCAAAAATCCTTTCGCTAAGGCTGTACTTGTGGAATTCGCAAAGGGATATTTGGAAGCCCATAGAGGGCTATGGTGAAAAAGGAAATATCTTCCGTTCAAAACTGGAAAGAAGCTTTCTGAGAAACTGCTCTGTGTTCTGTTAATTCATCTCACAGAGTTGCATCTTTCCGTTCAGGAAGCCTTTCGCTAATGCTGTTCCTTTGGAATTGGCAAAGGGATATTTGGACGCCCATAGAGGGCTATGGTGAAAAAGGAAATATCTTCGGTTAAAAACTTTAAAGAAGCTTTCTGAGAAACTGCTCTGTGTTCTGTTAATTCATGTCACAGAGTTACATCTTTCCCTTCAAGAAGCCTTTCACTAAGGCCGTTCTTGTGAAATAGGCAAAGTGATATTTGTAAGCCCATAGAAGGCTAAGGTGAAAAAGGAAATATCTTCCGTTCAAAACGGGAGAAAAACTTTCTGAGAAACTGCTCTGTGTTCTGTTAATTCATCTCACAGAGTTACATCTTTCCCTTCAAGAAACCTTTCGCTAAGGCTGTTCTTGTGGTATTGACAAAGGCATATTTGGAAGCCCATAGAGGGCTATGGTGAAAAAGGAAATATCTTCCGTTCAAAACTGGAAAGAAGCTTTCTGAGAAACTGCTCTGTGTTCTGTTAATTCATCTCACAGAGTTACATCTTTCCCTTCAAGAAGCCTTTCGCTAAGGCTGTTCTTGTGGAATTGGCAAAGGGATATTTGGAAGCCCATAGAGGGCTATGGTGAAAAAGGAAATATATTCCGTTCAAAACTGGAAAGAAGCTTTCTGAGAAACTGCTCTGTGTTCTGTTAATTCATCTCACAGAGTTACGTCTTTCCCTTTAAGAAGCCTTTCGCTAAGGCAGTTCTTGTGGAATTGGGAAAAGGATATTAGGAAGCCCATAGAGGGGTATGGTGAAAAAGAAAATATCTTCCGTTCAAAACTGGAAAGAAGCTTTCTGAGAAACTGCTCTGTGTTCTGTTAATTCATCTCACAGAGTTACATCTTTCCCTTCCAGAAGCCTTTCGCTAAGGCTGTTCTTGTGGAATTGGCAAAGGGATATTTGGAAGCCCATAGAGGGCTATGGTGAAAAAGGAAATAACTTCCGTTCAAAACTGGAAAGAACCTTTCTGAGAAACTGCTCTGTGTTCTATTAATTCATCTCACAGAGATACATCTTTCCCTTCAAGAAGCGTTTCGCTAAGGCTGTTCTTGTGGAATTGGCAAAGGGATAGTTGGAAGCCCCTAGAGGGCTATGGTGAAAAAGGAAATATCTTCCGTTGAAAACTGGAAAGAAGCTTTCTGAGAAACTGCTCTGTGTTCTGTTAATTCATCTCACAGAGTTACATCTTTCCCTTCAGGAAGCCTTTCGCTAAGGCTGTTATTGAGGAATTGGCAAAGGGATATTTGGAAGCCCATAGAGGGCTATGGTGAAAAAGGAAATAACTTCCGTTCAAAACTGGAAAGAACCTTTCTGGGAAACTACTCTGTGTTCTGTTAATTCATCTCACAGAGATACATCTTTCCCTTCAAGAAGCCTTTCGCTAAGGCTGTTCTTGTGGAATTCGCAAAGTGACATTAGGAAGCCCATAGGGGGCTATGGTGAAAAAGGAAATATCTTCCGTTCAAAACTGGAAAGAAGCTTTCTGAGAAACTGCTCTGTGTTCTGTTAATTCATCTCGCAGAGTGACATCTTTCCCTTCAAGAAGCCCTTCGCTAAGGCTGTTCTTGTGGAATTGGCAAAGGGATATTTGCAAGCCCCTAGAGGGCTATGGTGAAAAAGGAAATATCTGCCGTTCAAAACTGGAAAGAAGCTTTCTGAGAAACTGCTCTGTGTTCTGTTAATTCATCTCACAGAGTTACATCTTTCCCTTCAAGAAGCCTTTCGCTAATGCTGTTCTTTTGGAATTGGCAAAGGGATATTTGGACGCCCATAGAGGGCAATGGTGAAAAAGGAAATATCTTCCGTTCAAAACTGGAAAGAAGCTTTCTGAGAAACTGCTCTGTGTTCTGTTAATTCATGTCACAGATTTACATCTTTCCCTTCAAGAAGCCTTTCGCTAAGGCTGTTCTTGTGGAATTGGCAAAGGGATATTTGGAAGCCCCTAGAGGGCTATGGTGAAAAAGGAAATATCTTCCCTTCAAAACTGGAAAGAAGCTTTCTGAGAAACTACTCCGTGTTCTGTTAATTCATCTCACAGAATTACATCTTTCCTTCAAGAAGCCTTTCGCTAAAGCTGTTCTTGTGGAATTGGCAAAAGGATATTCGGTAGCCCATAGAGGGCTATGGTGAAAAAGGAAATATCTTCCGTTCAAAACTGGAAAGTAGCTTTCAGAGAAACTGCTCTGTGTTCTGTTAATTCATCTCACAGAGTTACATCTTTCCCTTCAAGAAGCCTTTCGCTAAGGCTGTTCTTGTGGAATTGGCAAAGGGATATATGGAAGCCCATAGAGGGCTATGGCGAAAAAGGAAATATCTTCCGTTCAAAACTGGAAAGAAGCTTTCTGAGAAACTGCTCTGTGTTCTGTTAATTCATCTCACAGAGTTACATCTTTCCCTTCAAGAAGCCTTTCGCTGATGCTGTTCTTTTGGAATTGGCAAAGGGATATTTGGACGCCCATAGAGGGCTATGGTGAAAAAGGAAATATCTTCCGTTCAAAACTGGAAAGAAACTTTCTGAGAAACTGCTCTGCGTTCTGTTAATTCATGTCACAGAGTTACATCTTTCCCTTCAAGAAGCCTTTCGCTAAGGCTGTTCTTGTGGAATTGGCAAAGGGATATTTGGAACCCATGGAGGGCTATTGTGACTAAGGAAATATCTTCCGTTCAAAACTGATGAAGCTTTCAGAGAAACTGCTCTGTGTTCTGTTAATTCACCTCACAGAGTTACATCTTTCCCTTCAAGAAGCCATTCGCTACGGCTGTTCTGGTGGAATTGGCAAAGGGATATTTGGAAGCCCCCAGAGGGCTATGGTGAAAAAGGAATTATCTTCCGTTCAAAACTGGAAAGAAGCTTTCTGAGAAACTGCTCTGTGTTCTGTAAATTCATCTCACAGAGTTACATCTTTCCCTTCAAGAAGCCTTTCGCTAAGGCTGTTCTTGTGGAATTGGCAAAGGGATATTTGGAAGCCCATAGAGTTCTATGGTGAAAAAGGAAGTATCTTCCGTTCAAAACTGGAAAGAAGCTTTCTGAGAAACTGCTCTGTGTTCTGTTAATTCATCTCACAGAGTTACATCTTTCCGTTCAAGAAGCCTTTCGCTAAGGCTGTTCTTGTGGAATTGGCAAAGGGATATTTGGAAGCCCATAGAGGGCTATGGTGAAAAAGGAAATAACTTCCGTTCAAAACTGGAAAGAACCTTTCTGAGAAACTGCTCTGTGTTCTATTAATTCATCTCACAGAGATACATCTTTCCCTTCAAGAAGCGTTTCGCTAAGGCTGTTCTTGTGGAATTGGCAAAGGGATAGTTGGAAGCCCCTAGAGGGCTAGGGTGAAAAAGGAAATATCTTCCGTTGAAAACTGGAAAGAAGCTTTCTGAGAAACTGCTCTGTGTTCTGTTAATTCATCTCACACAGTTACATCTTTCCCTTCAGGAAGACTTTCGCTAAGGCTGTTATTGAGGAATTGGCAAAGGGATATTTGGAAGCCCAAAGAGGGCTATGGTGAAAAAGGAAATAACTTCCGTTCAAAACTGGAAAGAACCTTTCTGGGAAATTACACTGTGTTCTGTTAATTCATCTCACAGAGATACATCTTTCCCTTCAAGAAGCCTTTCGGTAAGGCTGTTCTTGTGGAATTCGCAAAGTGATATTAGGAAGCCCATAGGGGGCTATGGTGAAAAAGGAAATATCTTCCGTTCAAAACTGGAAAGAAGCTTTCTGAGAAACTGCTCTGTGTTCTGTTAATTCATCTCACAGAGTTACATCTTTCCCTTCAAGAAGCCTTTCGCTAAGGCTGTTCTTGTTGAATTCGCGAAGTGATATTTGGAAGCCTATAGAGGGCTATGGTGAAAAAGGAAATATCTTCCGTTCAAAACTGGAAAGAAGCTTTCTGAGAAACTGCTCTGTGTTCTGTTAATTCACCTCGCAGAGTTACATCTTTCCCTTCAATAAGCCCTTCGCTAAGGCTGTTCTTGTGGAATTGGCAAAGGGATATTTGGAAGCCCCTAGAGGGCTATGGTGAAAAAGGAAATATCTTCCGTTCAAAACTGGAAAGAAGCTTTCTGAGAAACTGCTCTGTGTTCTGTTAATTCATCTCACAGAGTTACATCTTTCCCTTCAAGAAGCCTTTCGCTAATGCTGTTCTTTTGGAATTGGCAAAGGGATATTTGGAAGCCCATAGAGGGCTATGGCGAAAAGGGAAATATCTTCCGTTCAAAACTGGAAAGAAGCTTTCTGAGAAACTGCTCTGTGTTCTGTTAATTCATGTCACAGAGTTACATCTTTCCCTTCAAGAAGCCTTTCGCTAAGACTGTTCTTGTGGAATTGGAAAAGGGATATTTGGAAGCCCCTAGAGGGCTATGGTGAAAAAGGAAATATCTTCCCTTCAAAACTGGAAAGAAGCCTTCTGAGAAACTACTCTGTGTTCTTTTAATTCATCTCACAGAGTTACATCTTTCCCTTCAAGAAGCCTTTCGCTAAAGCTGTTCTTGTGGAATTGGCAAAGGGATATTCGGAAGCCCCTGGAGGGCTAAGTTGAAAAAGGAAATTTCTTCCGTTCAAAACTGGAAAGAAGCTTTCAGAGAAACTGCTCTGTGTTCTGTTAATTCATCTCACAGAGTTACATCTTTCCCTTCAAGGAGCCCTTCGCTAAGGCTGTTCTTGTGGAATTGGGAAAGGGATATTTGGAAGCCCGTGGAGGGCTAGGGTGAAAAAGGAAATATCTTCCGTTCAAAACTGGAAAGAAGCTTTCTGAGAAACTGCTCTGTGTTCTGTTAATTCATCTCACAGAGTTACATCTTTCCCTTCAAGAAGCCTTTCGCTAATGCTGTTCTTTTGGAATTGGCAAAGGGATATTTGGACGCCCATAGAGGGCAAAGGTGAAAAAGGAAATATCTTCCGTTCAAAACTGGAAAGAAGCTTTCTGAGAAACTGCTCTGTGTTCTGTTAATTCATCTCACAGAGTTACATCTTTCCCTTCAGGAAGCCTTTCGCTAAGGCTGTTCTTGTGGAATTGGCAAAGGGATATTTGGAAGCCCCTATAGGGCTATGGTGAAAAAGGAAATATCTTCCCTTCAAAACTGGAAAGAAGCTTTCTGAGAAAGTACTCTGTGTTCTGTTAGTTCATCTCACAGAATTACATCTTTCCTTCAAGAAGCCTTTCGCTAAAGCTGTTCTTGTGGAATTGGCAAAAGGATATTCGGTAGCCCATAGAGGGCTACGGTGAAAAAGGAAATATCTTCCGTTCAAAACTGGAAAGTAGCTTTCAGAGAAACTGCTCTGTGTTCTGTTAATTCATCTCACAGAGTTACATCTTTCCCTTCAAGAAGCCTTTCGCTAAGGCTGTTCTTGTGGAATTGGCAAAGGGATATATGGAAGCCCATAGAGGGCTATGGCGAAAAAGGAAATATCTTCCGTTCAAAACTGGAAAGAAGCTTTCTGAGAAACTGCTCTGTGTTCTGTTAATTCATCTCACAGAGTTACATCTTTCCCTTCAAGAAGCCTTTCGCTGATGCTGTTCTTTTGGAATTGGCAAAGGGATGTTTGGACGCCCATAGAGGGCTATGGTGAAAAAGGAAATATCTTCCGTTCAAAACTGGAAAGAAGCTTTCTGAGAAACTGCTCTGTGTTCTGTTAATTCATGTCACAGAGTTACATCTTTCCCTTCAAGAAGCCTTTCGCTAAGGCTGTTCTTGTGGAATTGGCAAAGGGATATTTGGAAGCCCATAGAGGGCTACGGTGAAAAAGGAAATATTTTCCGTTCAAAACTATAAAGAAGCTTTATGAGAAACTGCTCTGTGTTCTGTTAATTCATCTCACAGTGTTACATCTTTCCCTTCAAGAAGCCTTTCACTACGGCTGTTCTTGTGGAATTGGCAAAGGGATATTTGGAAGCCCATAGAGGGCTATGGTGAAAAAGGAAATATCTTCCTTTCAAAACTGAAAAGAAGCTTTCTGACAAACTGCTCTGTGTTCTGTTAATTTATCTCACAGAGTTACATCTTTCCCTTCAGGAAGCCTTTCGCTAAGTCTGTTCTTGTGGAATTGGCAAAGGGATATTTGGAAGCCCATAGAGGGCTATGGTGAAAAAGGAAATATCTTCCGTTCAAAACTGGAGAGAAGCTTTCTGATAGACTGCTCTGTGTTCTGTTAATTCATCTCACAGAGTTACATCTTTTCCTTCAAGAAGCCTTTCTCTAAGGCTGTTCTTGTGGAATTGGCAAAGGGATATTTGGAATTTCAAAACTAGAAAGAAGCTTTCTGAGAAACTGCTCTGTGTTCCGTTAATTCATCTCACAGAGTTGCATCTTTCCCTTCAGGAAGCCTTTCGCTAAGGCTGTTCTTGTGGAATTGGCAAAGGGATATTTGGAAGCCCATAGAGGGCTATGGTGAAAAAGGAAATATCTTCCGTTCAAAACTGGAAAGATGCTTTCTGAGAAACTGCTCTGTTTTCTGTTAATTCATCTCACAGAGTTACGTCTTTCCCTTCAAGAAGCCTTTCGCTAAGGCAGTTCTTGTGCAATTGGGAAAGGGATATTAGGAAGCCCATAGAGGGGTATGGTGAAAAAGAAAATATCTTCCCTTCAAAACTGGAAAGAAGCTTTCTGAGAAACTGCTCTGTGTTCTGTTAATTCATCTCACAGAGTTACATCTTTCCCTTCCAGAAGCTTTTCGCTAAGGCTGTTCTTGTGGAATTGGCAAAGGGATATTTGGAAGCCCATAGAGGGCTATGGTGAAAAAGGAAATAACTTCCGTTCAAAACTGGAAAGAACCTTTCTGAGAAACTGCTCTGTGTTCTGTTAATTCATCTCACAGAGTTACATCTTTCCCTTCAAGAAGCCTTTCGCTAAGGCTGTTCTTGTGGAATTCGCAAAGTGATATTAGGAAGCCCATAGGCGGCTATGGTGAAAAAGGAAATATCTTCCGTTCAAAACTGGAAAGAAGCTTTCTGAGAAACTGCTCTGTGTTCTGTTAATTCATCTCACAGAGTTACATCTTTCCCTTCAAGAAGCCTTTCGCTAAGGCTGTTCTTGTGGAATTCGCGAAGTGATATTTGGAAGCCCATAGATGGCTATGGTGAAAAAGGAAATATCTTCCGTTCAAAACTGGAAAGAAGCTTTCTGAGAAACTGCTCTGTGTTCTGTTAATTCATCTCGCAGAGTTACATCTTTCCCTTTAAGAAGCCCTTCGCTAAGGCTGTTCTTGTGGAATTGGCAAAGGGATATTTGCAAGCCCCTAGAGGGCTATGGTGAAAAAGGAAATATCTTCCGTTCAAAACTGGAAAGAAGCTTTCTGAGAAACTGCTCTGTGTTCTGTTAATTCATCTCACAGAATTACATCTTTCCCTTCAAGAAGCCTTTCGCTAAAGCTGTTCTTGTAGAATTGGCAAAAGGATATTCGGTAGCCCATAGAGGGCTGTGGTGAAAAAGGAAATATCTTCCGTTCAAAACTAGAAAGAAGCTGTCAGAGAAACTGCTCTGTGTTCTGTTAATTCATCTCACAGAGTTACATCTTTCCCTTCAAGAAGCCTTTCGCTGAGGCTGTTCTTGTGGAATTGGCAAAGGGATACTTGGAAGCCCGTAGAGGGCTATGGTGAAAAAGGAAATATCTTCCCTTCAAAACTGGAAAGAAGCTTTCTGAGAAACTACTCTGTGTTCTGTTAATTCATCTCAAAGAGTTACATCTTTCCCTTCAAGAAGCCTTTCGCTAAAGCTGTTCTTGTGGAATTGGCAACGGGATATTCGGAAGCCCCTGGAGGGCTAAGGTGAATAAGGAAATTTCTTCCGTTCAAAACTGGAAAGAAGCTTTCAGAGAAACTGCTCTGTGTTCTGTTAATTCATCTCACAGAGTTACATCTTTCCCTTCAAGGAGCCCTTCGCTAAGGCTGTTCTTGTGGAATTGGGAAAGGGATATTTGGAAGCCCGTGGAGGGCTAGGGTGAAAAAGGAAATATCTTCCGTTCAAAACAGGAAAGAAGCTTTCTGAGAAACTGCTCTGTGTTCTGTTAATTCATCTCACAGAGTTACATCTTTCCCTTCAAGAAGCCTTTCGCTAATGCTGTTCTTTTGGAATTGGCGAAGGGATATTTGGACGCCCATAGAGGGCAAAGGTGAAAAAGGAAATATCTTCCGTTCAAAACTGGAAAGAAGCTTTCTGAGAAACTGCTCTGTGTTATGTTAATTCATCTCACAGAGTTACATCTTTCCCTTCAGGAAGCCTTTCGCTAAGGCTGTTCTTGTGGAATTGGCAAAGGGATATTTGGAAGCCCCTATAGGGCTATGGTGAAAAAGGAAATATCTTCCCTTCAAAACTGGAAAGAAGCTTTCTGAGAAACTACTCTGTGTTCTGTTAGTTCATCTCACAGAATTACATCTTTCCTTCAAGAAGCCTTTCGCTAATGCTGTTCTTGTGGAATTGGCAAAGGGATATTTGGAAGACCCTAGAGGGCTATGGTGAAAAAGGAAATATCTTCCGTTCAAAACTGGAAAGAAGCATTCTGAGAATCTGCTCTGTGTTCTGTTAAATCATCTCACAGAGTTACATCTTTCCCTTCAAGAAGCCTTTCGCTGATGCTGTTCTTTTGGAATTGGCAAAGGGATGTTTGGACGCCCATAGAGGGCTATGGTGAAAAAGGAAATATCTTCCGTTCAAAAGTGGAAAGAAGCTTTCTGAGAAACTGCTCTGTGTTCTGTTAATTCATGTCACAGAGTTACATCTTTCCCTTCAAGAAGCCTTTCGCTAAGGCTGTTCTTGTGGAATTGGCAAAGGGATATTTGGAACCCATGGAGGGCTATTGTGTCTAAGGAAATATCTTCCGTTCAAAACTGATGAAGCTTTCAGAGAAACTGCTCTGTGTTCTGTTAATTCATCTCACAGAGTTACATCTTTCCCTTCAAGAAGCCTTTCGCTAAGGCAGTTCTTGTGGAATGGGGAAAAGGATATTAGGAAGCCCACAGAGGGGTATGGTGAAAAAGGAAATATCTTCCGTTCAAAACTGGAAAGAAGCTTTCTGAGAAAATGCTCTGTGTTCTGTTAATTCATCTCACAGAGTTACATCTTTCCCTTCCAGAAGCGTTTCGTTAAGGCTGTTCTTGTGGAATTGGGAAAGGGATATTTGGAAGCCCATAGAGGGCTATGGTGAAAAAGGAAATAACTTCCGTTCAAAACTGGAAAGAACCTTTCTGAGAAAGTGCTCTGTGTTCTGTTAATTCATCTCACAGAGTTACATCTTTCCCTTCAAGAAGCCTTTCGCTAAGGCTGTTCCTGTGGAATTCGCAAAGTGATATTAGGAAGCCCATAGGGGGCTATGGTGAAAAAGGAAATATCTTCCGTTCAAAACTGGAAAGAAGCTTTCTGAGAAACTGCTCTGTGTTCTGTTAATTCATCTCACAGAGTTACATCTTTCCCTTCAAGAAGCCTTTCGCTAAGGCTGTTCTTGTTGAATTCGCGAAGTGATATTTGGAAGCCCATAGAGGGCTATGGCGAAAAAGGAAATATCTTCCGTTCAAAACTGGAAAGAAGCTTTCTGAGAAACTGCTCTGTGTTCTGTTAATTCATCTCACAGAGTAACATCTTTCCCTTCAAGAAGCCTTTCGCTAATGCTGTTCTTTTGGAATTGGCAAAGGGATATTTGGACGCCCATAGAGGGCTATGGTGAAAAAGGTAATATCTTCCGTTCAAAACTTTAAAGAAGCTTTCTGAGAAACTGCTCTGTGTTCTGTTAATTCATCTCACAGAGTTACATCTTTCCCTTCAAGAAGCCTTTCGCTAAGGCTGTTCTTGTGGAATTGGCAAAGGGATATTTGGAAGCCCATAGAGGGCTACGGTGAAAAAGGAAATATTTTCCGTTCAAAACTATAAAGAAGCTTTCTGAGATACTGCTCTGTGTTCTGTTAATTCATCTCACAGTGTTACATCTTTCCCTTCAGGAAGCCTTTCACTACGGCTGTTCATGTGGAATTGGCAAAGGGATATTTGGAAGCCCATAGAGGGCTATGGTGAAAAAGGAAATATCTTCCTTTCAAAACTGAAAAGAAGCTTTCTGACAAACTGCTCTGTGTTCTGTTAATTTATCTCACAGAGTTACATCTTTCCCTTCAGGAAGCCTTTCGCTAAGTCTGTTCTTGTGGAATTGGCAAAGGGATATTTGGAAGCCCATAGAGGGCTATGGTGAAAAAGGAAATATCTTCCGTTCAAAACTGGAGAGAAGCTTTCTGATAGACTGCTCTGTGTTCTGTTAATTCATCTCACAGAGTTACATCTTTTCCTTCAAGAAGCCTTTCTCTAAGGCTGTTCTTGTGGAATTGGCAAAGGGATATTTGGAATTTCAAAACTAGAAAGAAGCTTTCTGAGAAACTGCTCTGTGTTCCGTTAATTCATCTCACAGAGTTGCATCTTTCCCTTCAGGAAGCCTTTCGCTAAGGCTGTTCTTGTGGAATTGGCAAAGGGATATTTGGAAGCCCATAGAGGGCTATGGTGAAAAAGGAAATATCTTCCGTTGAAAACTGGAAAGAT
Source organism: Chlorocebus sabaeus (assembly GCF_047675955.1). Classification (NCBI taxonomy): domain Eukaryota; kingdom Metazoa; phylum Chordata; class Mammalia; order Primates; family Cercopithecidae; genus Chlorocebus; species Chlorocebus sabaeus. The sequence goes on from NC_132911.1 coordinate 48,931,310, forward strand.
GCTTTCTGAGAAACTGCTCTGTGTTCTGTTAATTCATCTCACGGAGTTACATCTTTCCCTTCAAGAAGCCTTTCGCTGATGCTGTTCTTTTGGAATTGGCAAAGGGATGTTTGGACGCCCATAGAGGGCTATGGTGAAAAAGGAAATATCTTCCGTTCAAAACTGGAAAGAAGCTTTCTGAGAAACTGCTCTGTGTTCTGTTAATTCATGTCACAGAGTTACATCTTTCCCTTCAAGAAGCCTTTCGCTAAGGCTGTTCTTGTGGAATTGGCAAAGGGATATTTGGAACCCATGGAGGGCTATTGTGACTAAGGAAATATCTTCCGTTCAAAACTGATGAAGCTTTCAGAGAAACTGCTCTGTGTTCTGTTAATTCATCTCACAGAGTTACATCTTTCCCTTCAAGAAGCCTTTCGCTAAGGCAGTTCTTGTGGAATGGGGAAAAGGATATTAGGAAGCCCACAGAGGGGTATGGTGAAAAAGGAAATATCTTCCGTTCAAAACTGGAAAGAAGCTTTCTGAGAAAATGCTCTGTGTTCTGTTAATTCATCTCACAGAGTTACATCTTTCCCTTCCAGAAGCGTTTCGTTAAGGCTGTTCTTGTGGAATTGGGAAAGGGATATTTGGAAGCCCATAGAGGGCTATGGTGAAAAAGGAAATAACTTCCGTTCAAAACTGGAAAGAACCTTTCTGAGAAAGTGCTCTGTGTTCTGTTAATTCATCTCACAGAGTTACATCTTTCCCTTCAAGAAGCCTTTCGCTAAGGCTGTTCTTGTTGAATTCGCGAAGTGATATTTGGAAGCCCATAGAGGGCTATGGCGAAAAAGGAAATATCTTCCGTTCAAAACTGGAAAGAAGCTTTCTGAGAAACTGCTCTGTGTTCTGTTAATTCATCTCACAGAGTAACATCTTTCCCTTCAAGAAGCCTTTCGCTAATGCTGTTCTTTTGGAATTGGCAAAGGGATATATGGACGCCCATAGAGGGCTATGGTGAAAAAGGAAATATCTTCCGTTCAAAACTTTAAAGAAGCTTTCTGAGAAACTGCTCTGTGTTCTGTTAATTCATCTCACAGAGTTACATCTTTCCCTTCAAGAAGCCTTTCGCTAAGGCTGTTCTTGTGGAATTGGCAAAGGGATATTTGGAAGCCCATAGAGGGCTACGGTGAAAAAGGAAATATTTTCCGTTCAAAACTATAAAGAAGCTTTCTGAGAAACTGCTCTGTGTTCTGTTAATTCATCTCACAGTGTTACATCTTTCCCTTCAAGAAGCCTTTCACTACGGCTGTTCTTGTGGAATTGGCAAAGGGATATTTGGAAGCCCATAGAGGGCTATGGTGAAAAAGGAAATATCTTCCTTTCAAAACTGAAAAGAAGCTTTCTGACAAACTGCTCTGTGTTCTGTTAATTTATCTCACAGAGTTACATCTTTCCCTTCAGGAAGCCTTTCGCTAAGTCTGTTCTTGTGGAATTGGCAAAGGGATATTTGGAAGCCCATAGAGGGCTATGGTGAAAAAGGAAATATCTTCCGTTCAAAACTGGAGAGAAGCTTTCTGATAGACTGCTCTGTGTTCTGTTAATTCATCTCACAGAGTTACATCTTTTCCTTCAAGAAGCCTTTCTCTAAGGCTGTTCTTGTGGAATTGGCAAAGGGATATTTGGAATTTCAAAACTAGAAAGAAGCTTTCTGAGAAACTGCTCTGTGTTCCGTTAATTCATCTCACAGAGTTGCATCTTTCCCTTCAGGAAGCCTTTCGCTAAGGCTGTTCTTGTGGAATTGGCAAAGGGATATTTGGAAGCCCATAGAGGGCTATGGTGAAAAAGGAAATATCTTCCGTTCAAAACTGGAAAGATGCTTTCTGAGAAACTGCTCTGTTTTCTGTTAATTCATCTCACAGAGTTACGTCTTTCCCTTCAAGAAGCCTTTCGCTAAGGCAGTTCTTGTGCAATTGGGAAAGGGATATTAGGAAGCCCATAGAGGGGTATGGTGAAAAAGAAAATATCTTCCCTTCAAAACTGGAAAGAAGCTTTCTGAGAAACTGCTCTGTGTTCTGTTAATTCATCTCACAGAGTTACATCTTTCCCTTCAAGAAGCCTTTCGCTAAGGCTGTTCTTGTGGAATTCGCAAAGGGATATTTGGAAGCCCAAAGAGGGCTATGGTGAAAAAGGAAATATCTTCCGTTCAAAACTGGAAAGAAGCTTTCTGAGAAACTGCTCTGTGTTCTGTTAATTCATCTCACAGAGTTACATCTTTCCCTTCAAGAAGCCTTTCGCTAAGGCTGTTCTTGTGGAATTCGCGAAGTGATATTTGGAAGCCCATAGATGGATATGGTGAAAAAGGAAATATCTTCCGTTCAAAACTGGAAAGAAGCTTTCTGAGAAACTGCTCTGTGTTCTGTTAATTCATCTCGCAGAGTTACATCTTTCCCTTTAAGAAGCCCTTCGCTAAGGCTGTTCTTGTGGAATTGGCAAAGGGATATTTGCAAGCCCCTAGAGGGCTATGGTGAAAAAGGAAATATCTTCCGTTCAAAACTGGAAAGAAGCTTTCTGAGAAACTGCTCTGTGTTCTGTTAATTCATCTCACAGAATTACATCTTTCCCTTCAAGAAGCCTTTCGCTAAAGCTGTTCTTGTAGAATTGGCAAAAGGATATTCGGTAGCCCATAGAGGGCTGTGGTGAAAAAGGAAATATCTTCCGTTCAAAACTAGAAAGAAGCTGTCAGAGAAACTGCTCTGTGTTCTGTTAATTCATCTCACAGAGTTACATCTTTCCCTTCAAGAAGCCTTTCGCTGAGGCTGTTCTTGTGGAATTGGCAAAGGGATACTTGGAAGCCCGTAGAGGGCTATGGTGAAAAAGGAAATATCTTCCCTTCAAAACTGGAAAGAAGCTTTCTGAGAAACTACTCTGTGTTCTGTTAATTCATCTCAAAGAGTTACATCTTTCCCTTCAAGAAGCCTTTCGCTAAAGCTGTTCTTGTGGAATTGGCAACGGGATATTCGGAAGCCCCTGGAGGGCTAAGGTGAATAAGGAAATTTCTTCCGTTCAAAACTGGAAAGAAGCTTTCAGAGAAACTGCTCTGTGTTCTGTTAATTCATCTCACAGAGTTACATCTTTCCCTTCAAGGAGCCCTTCGCTAAGGCTGTTCTTGTGGAATTGGGAAAGGGATATTTGGAAGCCCGTGGAGGGCTAGGGTGAAAAAGGAAATATCTTCCGTTCAAAACAGGAAAGAAGCTTTCTGAGAAACTGCTCTGTGTTCTGTTAATTCATCTCACAGAGTTACATCTTTCCCTTCAAGAAGCCTTTCGCTAATGCTGTTCTTTTGGAATTGGCGAAGGGATATTTGGACGCCCATAGAGGGCAAAGGTGAAAAAGGAAATATCTTCCGTTCAAAACTGGAAAGAAGCTTTCTGAGAAACTGCTCTGTGTTATGTTAATTCATCTCACAGAGTTACATCTTTCCCTTCAGGAAGCCTTTCGCTAAGGCTGTTCTTGTGGAATTGGCAAAGGGATATTTGGAAGCCCCTATAGGGCTATGGTGAAAAAGGAAATATCTTCCCTTCAAAACTGGAAAGAAGCTTTCTGAGAAACTACTCTGTGTTCTGTTAGTTCATCTCACAGAATTACATCTTTCCTTCAAGAAGCCTTTCGCTAATGCTGTTCTTGTGGAATTGGCAAAGGGATATTTGGAAGACCCTAGAGGGCTATGGTGAAAAAGGAAATATCTTCCGTTCAAAACTGGAAAGAAGCATTCTGAGAATCTGCTCTGTGTTCTGTTAAATCATCTCACAGAGTTACATCTTTCCCTTCAAGAAGCCTTTCGCTGATGCTGTTCTTTTGGAATTGGCAAAGGGATGTTTGGACGCCCATAGAGGGCTATGGTGAAAAAGGAAATATCTTCCGTTCAAAAGTGGAAAGAAGCTTTCTGAGAAACTGCTCTGTGTTCTGTTAATTCATGTCACAGAGTTACATCTTTCCCTTCAAGAAGCCTTTCGCTAAGGCTGTTCTTGTGGAATTGGCAAAGGGATATTTGGAACCCATGGAGGGCTATTGTGACTAAGGAAATATCTTCCGTTCAAAACTGATGAAGCTTTCAGAGAAACTGCTCTGTGTTCTGTTAATTCATCTCACAGAGTTACATCTTTCCCTTCAAGAAGCCTTTCGCTAAGGCAGTTCTTGTGGAATGGGGAAAAGGATATTAGGAAGCCCACAGAGGGGTATGGTGAAAAAGGAAATATCTTCCGTTCAAAACTGGAAAGAAGCTTTCTGAGAAAATGCTCTGTGTTCTGTTAATTCATCTCACAGAGTTACATCTTTCCCTTCCAGAAGCGTTTCGTTAAGGCTGTTCTTGTGGAATTGGGAAAGGGATATTTGGAAGCCCATAGAGGGCTATGGTGAAAAAGGAAATAACTTCCGTTCAAAACTGGAAAGAACCTTTCTGAGAAAGTGCTCTGTGTTCTGTTAATTCATCTCACAGAGTTACATCTTTCCCTTCAAGAAGCCTTTCGCTAAGGCTGTTCTTGTTGAATTCGCGAAGTGATATTTGGAAGCCCATAGAGGGCTATGGCGAAAAAGGAAATATCTTCCGTTCAAAACTGGAAAGAAGCTTTCTGAGAAACTGCTCTGTGTTCTGTTAATTCATCTCACAGAGTAACATCTTTCCCTTCAAGAAGCCTTTCGCTAATGCTGTTCTTTTGGAATTGGCAAAGGGATATATGGACGCCCATAGAGGGCTATGGTGAAAAAGGAAATATCTTCCGTTCAAAACTTTAAAGAAGCTTTCTGAGAAACTGCTCTGTGTTCTGTTAATTCATCTCACAGAGTTACATCTTTCCCTTCAAGAAGCCTTTCGCTAAGGCTGTTCTTGTGGAATTGGCAAAGGGATATTTGGAAGCCCATAGAGGGCTACGGTGAAAAAGGAAATATTTTCCGTTCAAAACTATAAAGAAGCTTTCTGAGAAACTGCTCTGTGTTCTGTTAATTCATCTCACAGTGTTACATCTTTCCCTTCAAGAAGCCTTTCACTACGGCTGTTCTTGTGGAATTGGCAAAGGGATATTTGGAAGCCCATAGAGGGCTATGGTGAAAAAGGAAATATCTTCCTTTCAAAACTGAAAAGAAGCTTTCTGACAAACTGCTCTGTGTTCTGTTATTTTATCTCACAGAGTTACATCTTTCCCTTCAGGAAGCCTTTCGCTAAGTCTGTTCTTGTGGAATTGGCAAAGGGATATTTGGAAGCCCATAGAGGGCTATGGTGAAAAAGGAAATATCTTCCGTTCAAAACTGGAGAGAAGCTTTCTGATAGACTGCTCTGTGTTCTGTTAATTCATCTCACAGAGTTACATCTTTTCCTTCAAGAAGCCTTTCTCTAAGGCTGTTCTTGTGGAATTGGCAAAGGGATATTTGGAATTTCAAAACTAGAAAGAAGCTTTCTGAGAAACTGCTCTGTGTTCCGTTAATTCATCTCACAGAGTTGCATCTTTCCCTTCAGGAAGCCTTTCGCTAAGGCTGTTCTTGTGGAATTGGCAAAGGGATATTTGGAAGCCCATAGAGGGCTATGGTGAAAAAGGAAATATCTTCCGTTCAAAACTGGAAAGATGCTTTCTGAGAAACTGCTCTGTTTTCTGTTAATTCATCTCACAGAGTTACGTCTTTCCCTTCAAGAAGCCTTTCGCTAAGGCAGTTCTTGTGCAATTGGGAAAGGGATATAAGGAAGCCCATAGAGGGGTATGGTGAAAAAGAAAATATCTTCCCTTCAAAACTGGAAAGAAGCTTTCTGAGAAACTGCTCTGTGTTCTGTTAATTCATCTCACAGAGTTACATCTTTCCCTTCCAGAAGCTTTTCGCTAAGGCTGTTCTTGTGGAATTGGCAAAGGGATATTTGGAAGCCCTTAGAGGGCTATGGTGAAAAAGGAAATAACTTCCGTTCAAAACTGGAAAGAACCTTTCTGAGAAACTGCTCTGTGTTCTGTTAATTCATCTCACAGAGTTACATCTTTCCCTTCAAGAAGCCTTTCGCTAAGGCTGTTCTTGTGGAATTCGCAAAGTGATATTAGGAAGCCCATAGGCGGCTATGGTGAAAAAGGAAATATCTTCCGTTCAAAACTGGAAAGAAGCTTTCTGAGAAACTGCTCTGTGTTCTGTTAATTCATCTCACAGAGTTACATCTTTCCCTTCAAGAAGCCTTTCGCTAAGGCTGTTCTTGTGGAATTCGCGAAGTGATATTTGGAAGCCCATAGATGGCTATGGTGAAAAAGGAAATATCTTCCGTTCAAAACTGGAAAGAAGCTTTCTGAGAAACTGCTCTGTGTTCTGTTAATTCATCTCGCAGAGTTACATCTTTCCCTTTAAGAAGCCCTTCGCTAAGGCTGTTCTTGTGGAATTGGCAAAGGGATATTTGCAAGCCCCTAGAGGGCTATGGTGAAAAAGGAAATATCTTCCGTTCAAAACTGGAAAGAAGCTTTCTGAGAAACTGCTCTGTGTTCTGTTAATTCATCTCACAGAATTACATCTTTCCCTTCAAGAAGCCTTTCGCTAAAGCTGTTCTTGTAGAATTGGCAAAAGGATATTCGGTAGCCCATAGAGGGCTGTGGTGAAAAAGGAAATATCTTCCGTTCAAAACTAGAAAGAAGCTGTCAGAGAAACTGCTCTGTGTTCTGTTAATTCATCTCACAGAGTTACATCTTTCCCTTCAAGAAGCCTTTCGCTGAGGCTGTTCTTGTGGAATTGGCAAAGGGATACTTGGAAGCCCGTAGAGGGCTATGGTGAAAAAGGAAATATCTTCCCTTCAAAACTGGAAAGAAGCTTTCTGAGAAACTACTCTGTGTTCTGTTAATTCATCTCAAAGAGTTACATCTTTCCCTTCAAGAAGCCTTTCGCTAAAGCTGTTCTTGTGGAATTGGCAACGGGATATTCGGAAGCCCCTGGAGGGCTAAGGTGAATAAGGAAATTTCTTCCGTTCAAAACTGGAAAGAAGCTTTCAGAGAAACTGCTCTGTGTTCTGTTAATTCATCTCACAGAGTTACATCTTTCCCTTCAAGGAGCCCTTCGCTAAGGCTGTTCTTGTGGAATTGGGAAAGGGATATTTGGAAGCCCGTGGAGGGCTAGGGTGAAAAAGGAAATATCTTCCGTTCAAAACAGGAAAGAAGCTTTCTGAGAAACTGCTCTGTGTTCTGTTAATTCATCTCACAGAGTTACATCTTTCCCTTCAAGAAGCCTTTCGCTAATGCTGTTCTTTTGGAATTGGCGAAGGGATATTTGGACGCCCATAGAGGGCAAAGGTGAAAAAGGAAATATCTTCCGTTCAAAACTGGAAAGAAGCTTTCTGAGAAACTGCTCTGTGTTATGTTAATTCATCTCACAGAGTTACATCTTTCCCTTCAGGAAGCCTTTCGCTAAGGCTGTTCTTGTGGAATTGGCAAAGGGATATTTGGAAGCCCCTATAGGGCTATGGTGAAAAAGGAAATATCTTCCCTTCAAAACTGGAAAGAAGCTTTCTGAGAAACTACTCTGTGTTCTGTTAGTTCATCTCACAGAATTACATCTTTCCTTCAAGAAGCCTTTCGCTAATGCTGTTCTTGTGGAATTGGCAAAGGGATATTTGGAAGACCCTAGAGGGCTATGGTGAAAAAGGAAATATCTTCCGTTCAAAACTGGAAAGAAGCATTCTGAGAATCTGCTCTGTGTTCTGTTAAATCATCTCACAGAGTTACATCTTTCCCTTCAAGAAGCCTTTCGCTGATGCTGTTCTTTTGGAATTGGCAAAGGGATGTTTGGACGCCCATAGAGGGCTATGGTGAAAAAGGAAATATCTTCCGTTCAAAAGTGGAAAGAAGCTTTCTGAGAAACTGCTCTGTGTTCTGTTAATTCATGTCACAGAGTTACATCTTTCCCTTCAAGAAGCCTTTCGCTAAGGCTGTTCTTGTGGAATTGGCAAAGGGATATTTGGAACCCATGGAGGGCTATTGTGTCTAAGGAAATATCTTCCGTTCAAAACTGATGAAGCTTTCAGAGAAACTGCTCTGTGTTCTGTTAATTCATCTCACAGAGTTACATCTTTCCCTTCAAGAAGCCTTTCGCTAAGGCAGTTCTTGTGGAATGGGGAAAAGGATATTAGGAAGCCCACAGAGGGGTATGGTGAAAAAGGAAATATCTTCCGTTCAAAACTGGGAAGAAGCTTTCTGAGAAAATGCTCTGTGTTCTGTTAATTCATCTCACAGAGTTACATCTTTCCCTTCCAGAAGCGTTTCGTTAAGGCTGTTCTTGTGGAATTGGGAAAGGGATATTTGGAAGCCCATAGAGGGCTATGGTGAAAAAGGAAATAACTTCCGTTCAAAACTGGAAAGAACCTTTCTGAGAAAGTGCTCTGTGTTCTGTTAATTCATCTCACAGAGTAACATCTTTCCCTTCAAGAAGCCTTTCGCTAATGCTGTTCTTTTGGAATTGGCAAAGGGATATTTGGACGCCCATAGAGGGCTATGGTGAAAAAGGTAATATCTTCCGTTCAAAACTTTAAAGAAGCTTTCTGAGAAACTGCTCTGTGTTCTGTTAATTCATCTCACAGAGTTACATCTTTCCCTTCAAGAAGCCTTTCGCTAAGGCTGTTCTTGTGGAATTGGCAAAGGGATATTTGGAAGCCCATAGAGGGCTACGGTGAAAAAGGAAATATTTTCCGTTCAAAACTATAAAGAAGCTTTCTGAGATACTGCTCTGTGTTCTGTTAATTCATCTCACAGTGTTACATCTTTCCCTTCAGGAAGCCTTTCACTACGGCTGTTCATGTGGAATTGGCAAAGGGATATTTGGAAGCCCATAGAGGGCTATGGTGAAAAAGGAAATATCTTCCTTTCAAAACTGAAAAGAAGCTTTCTGACAAACTGCTCTGTGTTCTGTTAATTTATCTCACAGAGTTACATCTTTCCCTTCAGGAAGCCTTTCGCTAAGTCTGTTCTTGTGGAATTGGCAAAGGGATATTTGGAAGCCCATAGAGGGCTATGGTGAAAAAGGAAATATCTTCCGTTCAAAACTGGAGAGAAGCTTTCTGATAGACTGCTCTGTGTTCTGTTAATTCATCTCACAGAGTTACATCTTTTCCTTCAAGAAGCCTTTCTCTAAGGCTGTTCTTGTGGAATTGGCAAAGGGATATTTGGAATTTCAAAACTAGAAAGAAGCTTTCTGAGAAACTGCTCTGTGTTCCGTTAATTCATCTCACAGAGTTGCATCTTTCCCTTCAGGAAGCCTTTCGCTAAGGCTGTTCTTGTGGAATTGGCAAAGGGATATTTGGAAGCCCATAGAGGGCTATGGTGAAAAAGGAAATATCTTCCGTTGAAAACTGGAAAGATGCTTTCTGAGAAACTGCTCTGTGTTCTGTTAATTCATCTCACAGAGTTACGTCTTTCCCTTCAAGAAGCCTTTCGCTAAGGCAGTTCTTGTGCAATTGGGAAAGGGATATTAGGAAGCCCATAGAGGGGTATGGTGAAAAAGAAAATATCTTCCCTTCAAAACTGGAAAGAAGCTTTCTGAGAAACTGCTCTGTGTTCTGTTAATTCATCTCACAGAGTTACATCTTTCCCTTCCAGAAGCTTTTCGCTAAGGCTGTTCTTGTGGAATTGGCAAAGGGATATTTGGAAGCCCCTAGAGGGCTATGGTGAAAAAGGAAATATCTTCCGTTGAAAACTGGAAAGAAGCTTTCTGAGAAACTGCTCTGTGTTCTGTTAATTCATCTCACACAGTTACATCTTTCCCTTCAGGAAGACTTTCGCTAAGGCTGTTATTGAGGAATTGGCAAAGGGATATTTGGAAGCCCAAAGAGGGCTATGGAGAAAAAGGAAATAACTTCCGTTCAAAACTGGAAAGAACCTTTCTGGGAAATTACTCTGTGTTCTGTTAATTCATCTCACAGAGATACATCTTTCCCTTCAAGAAGCCTTTCGCTAAGGCTGTTCTTGTGGAATTCGCAAAGTGATATTAGGAAGCCCATAGGGGGCTATGGTGAAAAAGGAAATATTTTCCGTTCAAAACTGGAAAGAAGCTTTCTGAGAAACTGCTCTGTGTTCTGTTAATTCATCTCACAGAGTTACATCTTTCCCTTCAAGAAGCCTTTCGCTAAGGCTGTTCTTGTTGAATTCGCGAAGTGATATTTGGAAGCCTATAGAGGGCTATGGTGAAAAAGGAAATATCTTCCGTTCAAAACTGGAAAGAAGCTTTCTGAGAAACTGCTCTGTGTTCTGTTAATTCACCTCGCAGAGTTACATCTTTCCCTTCAATAAGCCCTTCGCTAAGGCTGTTCTTGTGGAATTGGCAAAGGGATATTTGGAAGCCCCTAGAGGGCTATGGTGAAAAAGGAAATATCTTCCGTTCAAAACTGGAAAGAAGCTTTCTGAGAAACTGCTCTGTGTTCTGTTAATTCATCTCACAGAGTTACATCTTTCCCTTCAAGAAGCCTTTCGCTAATGCTGTTCTTTTGGAATTGGCAAAGGGATATTTGGAAGCCCATAGAGGGCTATGGTGAAAAGGGAAATATCTTCCGTTCAAAACTGGAAAGAAGCTTTCTGAGAAACTGCTCTGTGTTCTGTTAATTCATGTCACAGAGTTATATCTTTCCCTTCAAGAAGCCTTTCGCTAAGGCTGTTCTTGTGGAATTGGAAAAGGGATATTTGGAAGCCCCTAGAGGGCTATGGTGAAAAAGGAAATATCTTCCCTTCAAAACTGGAAAGAAGCCTTCTGAGAAACTACTCTGTGTTCTGTTAATTCATCTCACAGAGTTACATCTTTCCCTTCAAGAAGCCTTTCGCTAAAGCTGTTCTTGTGGAATTGGCAACGGGATATTCGGAAGCCCCTGGAGGGCTAAGGTGAAAAAGGAAATTTCTTCCGTTCAAAACTGGAAAGAAGCTTTCTGAGAAACTGCTCTGTGTTCTGTTAATTCATCTCACAGAGTTACATCTTTCCCTTCAAGGAGCCCTTCGCTAAGGCTGTTCTTGTGGAATTGGGAAAGGGATATTTGGAAGCCCGTGGAGGGCTAGGGTGAAAAAGGAAATATCTTCCGTTCAAAACTGGAAAGAAGCTTTCTGAGAAACTGCTCTGTGTTCTGTTAATTCATCTCACAGAGTTACATCTTTCCCTTCAAGAAGCCTTTCGATAAGGCTGTTCTTGTGGAATTGGCAAAGGGATATTTGGAAGCCCCTAGAGGGCTATGGTGAAAAAGGAAATATCTTCCGTTGAAAACTGGAAAGAAGCTTTCTGAGAAACTGCTCTGTGTTCTGTTAATTCATCTCACAGAGTTACATCTTTCCCTTCAAGAAGCCTTTCGTTAATGCTGTTCTTTTGGAATTGGCAAAGGGATATTTGGACGCCCATAGAGGGCAAAGGTGAAAAAGGAAATATCTTCCGTTCAAAACTGGAAAGAAGCTTTCTGAGAAACTGCTCTGTGTTATGTTAATTCATCTCACAGAGTTACATCTTTCCCTTCAGGAAGCCTTTCGCTAAGGCTGTTCTTGTGGAATTGGCAAAGGGATATTTGGAAGCCCCTATAGGGCTATGGTGAAAAAGGAAATATCTTCCCTTCAAAACTGGAAAGAAGCTTTCTGAGAAACTACTCTGTGTTCTGTTAGTTCATCTCACAGAATTACATCTTTCCTTCAAGAAGCCTTTCGCTAAAGCTGTTCTTGTGGAATTGGCAAAAGGATATTCGGTAGTCCATAGAGGGCTATGGTGAAAAAGGAAATATCTTCCGTTCAAAACTGGAAAGTAGCTTTCATAGAAACTGCTCTGTGTTCTGTTAATTCATCTCACAGAGTTACATCTTTCCCTTCAAGAAGCCTTTCGCTAAGGCTGTTCTTGTGGAATTGGCAAAGGGATATATGGAAGCCCATAGAGGGCTATGGCGAAAAAGGAAATATCTTCCGTTCAAAACTGGAAAGAAGCTTTCTGAGAAACTGCTCTGTGTTCTGTTAATTCATCTCACAGAGTTACATCTTTCCCTTCAAGAAGCCTTTCGCTGATGCTGTTCTTTTGGAATTGGCAAAGGGATGTTTGGACGCCCATAGAGGGCTATGGTGAAAAAGGAAATATCTTCCGTTCAAAAGTGGAAAGAAGCTTTCTGAGAAACTGCTCTGTGTTCTGTTAATTCATGTCACAGAGTTACATCTTTCCCTTCAAGAAGCCTTTCGCTAAGGCTGTTCTTGTGGAATTGGCAAAGGGATATTTGGAACCCATGGAGGGCTATTGTGACTAAGGAAATATCTTCCGTTCAAAACTGATGAAGCTTTCAGAGAAACTGCTCTGTGTTCTGTTAATTCATCTCACAGAGTTACATCTTTCCCTTCAAGAAGCCTTTCGCTAAGGCAGTTCTTGTGGAATGGGGAAAAGGATATTAGGAAGCCCACAGAGGGGTATGGTGAAAAAGGAAATATCTTCCGTTCAAAACTGGAAAGAAGCTTTCTGAGAAAATGCTCTGTGTTCTGTTAATTCATCTCACAGAGTTACATCTTTCCCTTCCAGAAGCGTTTCGTTAAGGCTGTTCTTGTGGAATTGGAAAAGGGATATTTGGAAGCCCATAGAGGGCTATGGTGAAAAAGGAAATAACTTCCGTTCAAAACTGGAAAGAACCTTTCTGAGAAAGTGCTCTGTGTTCTGTTAATTCATCTCACAGAGTTTCATCTTTCCCTTCAAGAAGCCTTTCGCTAAGGCTGTTCCTGTGGAATTCGCAAAGTGATATTAGGAAGCCCATAGGGGGCTATGGTGAAAAAGGAAATATCTTCCGTTCAAAACTGGAAAGAAGCTTTCTGAGAAACTGCTCTGTGTTCTGTTAATTCATCTCACAGAGTTACATCTTTCCCTTCAAGAAGCCTTTCGCTAAGGCTGTTCTTGTTGAATTCGCGAAGTGATATTTGGAAGCCCATAGAGGGCTATGGCGAAAAAGGAAATATCTTCCGTTCAAAACTGGAAAGAAGCTTTCTGAGAAACTGCTCTGTGTTCTGTTAATTCATCTCACAGAGTAACATCTTTCCCTTCAAGAAGCCTTTCGCTAATGCTGTTCTTTTGGAATTGGCAAAGGGATATTTGGACGCCCATAGAGGGCTATGGTGAAAAAGGTAATATCTTCCGTTCAAAACTTTAAAGAAGCTTTCTGAGAAACTGCTCTGTGTTCTGTTAATTCATCTCACAGAGTTACATCTTTCCCTTCAAGAAGCCTTTCGCTAAGGCTGTTCTTGTGGAATTGGCAAAGGGATATTTGGAAGCCCATAGAGGGCTACGGTGAAAAAGGAAATATTTTCCGTTAAAAACTATAAAGAAGCTTTCTGAGAAACTGCTCTGTGTTCTGTTAATTCATCTCACAGTGTTACATCTTTCCCTTCAGGAAGCCTTTCACTACGGCTGTTCATGTGGAATTGGCAAAGGGATATTTGGAAGCCCAAAGAGGGCTATGGTGAAAAAGGAAATATCTTCCTTTCAAAACTGAAAAGAAGCTTTCTGACAAACTGCTCTGTGTTCTGTTAATTTATCTCACAGAGTTACATCTTTCCCTTCAGGAAGCCTTTCGCTAAGTCTGTTCTTGTGGAATTGGCAAAGGGATATTTGGAAGCCCATAGAGGGCTATGGTGAAAAAGGAAATATCTTCCGTTCAAAACTGGAGAGAAGCTTTCTGATAGACTGCTCTGTGTTCTGTTAATTCATCTCACAGAGTTACATCTTTTCCTTCAAGAAGCCTTTCTCTAAGGCTGTTCTTGTGGAATTGGCAAAGGGATATTTGGAATTTCAAAACTAGAAAGAAGCTTTCTGAGAAACTGCTCTGTGTTCCGTTAATTCATCTCACAGAGTTGCATCTTTCCCTTCAGGAAGCCTTTCGCTAAGGCTGTTCTTGTGGAATTGGCAAAGGGATATTTGGAAGCCCATAGAGGGCTATGGTGAAAAAGGAAATATCTTCCGTTGAAAACTGGAAAGATGCTTTCTGAGAAACTGCTCTGTGTTCTGTTAATTCATCTCACAGAGTTACGTCTTTCCCTTCAAGAAGCCTTTCGCTAAGGCAGTTCTTGTGCAATTGGGAAAGGGATATTAGGAAGCCCATAGAGGGGTATGGTGAAAAAGAAAATATCTTCCGTTCAAAACTGGAAAGAAGCTTTCTGAGAAACTGCTCTGTGTTCTGTTAATTCATCTCACAGAGTTACATCTTTCCCTTCCAGAAGCTTTTCGCTAAGGCTGTTCTTGTGGAATTGGCAAAGGGATATTTGGAAGCCCATAGATGGCTATGGTGAAAAAGGAAATAACTTCCGTTCAAAACTGGAAAGAACCTTTCTGAGAAACTGCTCTGTGTTCTGTTAATTCATCTCACAGAGTTACATCTTTCCCTTCAAGAAGCCTTTCGCTAAGGCTGTTCTTGTGGAATTCGCAAAGTGATATTAGGAAGCCCATAGGCGGCTATGGTGAAAAAGGAAATATCTTCCGTTCAAAACTGGAAAGAAGCTTTCTGAGAAACCGCTCTGTGTTCTGTTAATTCATCTCACAGAGTTACGTCTTTCCCTTCAAGAAGCCTTTCGCTAAGGCTGTTCTTGTGGAATTCGCGAAGTGATATTTGGAAGCCCATAGATGGCTATGGTGAAAAAGGAAATATCTTCCGTTCAAAACTGGAAAGAAGCTTTCTGAGAAACTGCTCTGTGTTCTGTTAATTCATCTCGCAGAGTTACATCTTTCCCTTTAAGAAGCCCTTCGCTAAGGCTGTTCTTGTGGAATTGGCAACGGGATATTCGGAAGCCCCTGGAGGGCTAAGGTGAATAAGGAAATTTCTTCCGTTCAAAACTGGAAAGAAGCTTTCAGAGAAACTGCTCTGTGTTCTGTTAATTCATCTCACAGAGTTACATCTTTCCCTTCAAGGAGCCCTTCGCTAAGGCTGTTCTTGTGGAATTGGGAAAGGGATATTTGGAAGCCCGTGGAGGGCTAGGGTGAAAAAGGAAATATCTTCCGTTCAAAACTGGAAAGAAGCTTTCTGAGAAACTGCTCTGTGTTCTGTTAATTCATCTCACAGAGTTACATCTTTTCCTTCAAGAAGCCTTTCGCTAAGGCTGTTCTTGTGGAATTGGCAAAGGGATATTTGGAAGCCCATAGAGTTCTATGGTGAAAAAGGAAGTATCTTCCGTTCAAAACTGGAAAGAAGCTTTCTGAGAAACTGCTCTGTGTTCTGTTAATTCATCTCACAGAGTTACATCTTTCCGTTCAAGAAGCCTTTCGCTAAGGCTGTTCTTGTGGAATTGGCAAAGGGATATTTGGAAGCCCATAGAGGGCTATGGTGAAAAAGGAAATAACTTCCGTTCAAAACTGGAAAGAACCTTTCTGAGAAACTGCTCTGTGTTCTGTTAATTCATCTCACAGAGATACATCTTTCCCTTCAAGAAGCGTTTCGCTAAGGCTGTTCTTGTGGAATTGGCAAAGGGATAGTTGGAAGCCCCTAGAGGGCTATGGTGAAAAAGGAAATATCTTCCGTTGAAAACTGGAAAGAAGCTTTCTGAGAAACTGCTCTGTGTTCTGTTAATTCATCTCACACAGTTACATCTTTCCCTTCAGGAAGACTTTCGCTAAGGCTGTTATTGAGGAATTGGCAAAGGGATATTTGGAAGCCCAAAGAGGGCTATGGTGAAAAAGGAAATAACTTCCGTTCAAAACTGGAAAGAACCTTTCTGGGAAATTACTCTGTTTTCTGTTAATTCATCTCACAGAGATACATCTTTCCCTTCAAGATGCCTTTCGCTAAGGCTGTTCTTGTGGAATTCGCAAAGTGATATTAGGAAGCCCATAGGGGGCTATGGTGAAAAAGGAAATATCTTCCGTTCAAAACTGGAAAGAAGCTTTCTGAGAAACTGCTCTGTGTTCTGTTAATTCATCTCACAGAGTTACATCTTTCCCTTCAAGAAGCCTTTCGCTAAGGCTGTTCTTGTTGAATTCGCGAAGTGATATTTGGAAGCCTATAGAGGGCTATGGTGAAAAAGGAAATATCTTCCGTTCAAAACTGGAAAGAAGCTTTCTGAGAAACTGCTCTGTGTTCTGTTAATTCACCTCGCAGAGTTACATCTTTCCCTTCAATAAGCCCTTCGCTAAGGCTGTTCTTGTGGAATTGGCAAAGGGATATTTGGAAGCCCCTAGAGGGCTATGGTGAAAAAGGAAATATCTTCCGTTCAAAACTGGAAAGAAGCTTTCTGAGAAACTGCTCTGTGTTCTGTTAATTCATCTCACAGAGTTACATCTTTCCCTTCAAGAAGCCTTTCGCTAATGCTGTTCTTTTGGAATTGGCAAAGGGATATTTGGAAGCCCATAGAGGGCTATGGTGAAAAGGGAAATATCTTCCGTTCAAAACTGGAAAGAAGCTTTCTGAGAAACTGCTCTGTGTTCTGTTAATTCATCTCACAGAGTTACATCTTTCCCTTCAAGAAGCCTTTCGCTAAAGCTGTTCTTGTGTAATTGGCAACGGAATATTCGGAAGCCCCTGGAGGGCTAAGGTGAAAAAGGAAATTTCTTCCGTTCAAAACTGGAAAGAAGCTTTCAGAGAAACTGCTCTGTGTTCTGTTAATTCATCTCACAGAGTTACATCTTTCCCTTCAAGGAGCCCTTCGCTAAGGCTGTTCTTGTGGAATTGGGAAAGGGATATTTGGAAGCCCGTGGAGGGCTAGGGTGAAAAAGGAAATATCTTCCGTTCAAAACTGGAAAGAAGCTTTCTGAGAAACTGCTCTGTGTTCTGTTAATTCATCTCACAGAGTTACATCTTTCCCTTCAAGAAGCCTTTCGCTAAGGCTGTTCTTGTGGAATTGGCAAAGGGATATTTGGAAGCCCATAGAGGGCTATGGCGAAAAAGGAAATATCTTCCGTTCAAAACTGGAAAGAAGCTTTCTGAGAAACTGCTCTGTGTTCTGTTAATTCATCTCAAAGAGTTACATCTTTCCCTTCAAGAAGCCTTTCGCTGATGCTGTTCTTTTGGAATTGGCAAAGGGATGTTTGGACGCCCATAGAGGGCTATGGTGAAAAAGGAAATATCTTCCGTTCAAAAGTGGAAAGAAGCTTTCTGAGAAACTGCTCTGTGTTCTGTTAATTCATGTCACAGAGTTACATCTTTCCCTTCAAGAAGCCTTTCGCTAAGGCTGTTCTTGTGGAATTGGCAAAGGGATATTTGGAACCCATGGAGGGCTATTGTGACTAAGGAAATATCTTCCGTTCAAAACTGATGAAGCTTTCAGAGAAACTGCTCTGTGTTCTGTTAATTCATCTCACAGAGTTACATCTTTCCCTTCAAGAAGCCTTTCCCTAAGGCAGTTCTTGTGGAATGGGGAAAAGAATATTAGGAAGCCCACAGAGGGGTATGGTGAAAAAGGAAATATCTTCCGTTCAAAACTGGAAAGAAGCTTTCTGAGAAAATGCTCTGTGTTCTGTTAATTCATCTCACAGAGTTACATCTTTCCCTTCCAGAAGCGTTTCGTTAAGGCTGTTCTTGTGGAATTGGGAAAGGGATATTTGGAAGCCCATAGAGGGCTATGGTGAAAAAGGAAATAACTTCCGTTCAAAACTGGAAAGAACCTTTCTGAGAAAGTGCTCTGTGTTCTGTTAATTCATCTCACAGAGTTACATCTTTCCCTTCAAGAAGCCTTTCGCTAAGGCTGTTCTTGTTGAATTCGCGAAGTGATATTTGGAAGCCCATAGAGGGCTATGGCGAAAAATGAAATATCTTCCGTTCAAAACTGGAAAGAAGCTTTCTGAGAAACTGCTCTGTGTTCTGTTAATTCATCTCACAGAGTAACATCTTTCCCTTCAAGAAGCCTTTCGCTAATGCTGTTCTTTTGGAATTGGCAAAGGGATATTTGGACACCCATAGAGGGCTATGGTGAAAAAGGTAATATCTTCCGTTCAAAACTTTAAAGAAGCTTTCTGAGAAACTGCTCTGTGTTCTGTTAATTCATCTCACAGAGTTACATCTTTCCCTTCAAGAAGCCTTTCGCTAAGGCTGTTCTTGTGGAATTGGCAAAGGGATATTTGGAAGCCCATAGAGGGCTACGGTGAAAAAGGAAATATTTTCCGTTCAAAACTATAAAGAAGCTTTCTGAGAAACTGCTCTGTGTTCTGTTAATTCATCTCACAGTGTTACATCTTTCCCTTCAGGAAGCCTTTCACTACGGCTGTTCTTGTGGAATTGGCAAAGGGATATTTGGAAGCCCATAGAGGGCTATGGTGAAAAAGGAAATATCTTCCTTTCAAAACTGAAAAGAAGCTTTCTGACAAACTGCTCTGTGTTCTGTTAATTTATCTCACAGAGTTACATCTTTCCCTTCAGGAAGCCTTTCGCTAAGTCTGTTCTTATGGAATTGGCAAAGGGATATTTGGAAGCCCATAGAGGGCTATGGTGAAAAAGGAAATATCTTCCGTTCAAAACTGGAGAGAAGCTTTCTGATAGACTGCTCTGTGTTCTGTTAATTCATCTCACAGAGTTACATCTTTTCCTTCAAGAAGCCTTTCTCTAAGGCTGTTCTTGTGGAATTGGCAAAGGGATATTTGGAATTTCAAAACTAGAAAGAAGCTTTCTGAGAAACTGCTCTGTGTTCCGTTAATTCATCTCACAGAGTTGCATCTTTCCCTTCAGGAAGCCTTTCGCTAAGGCTGTTCTTGTGGAATTGGCAAAGGGATATTTGGAAGCCCATAGAGGGCTATGGTGAAAAAGGAAATATCTTCCGTTGAAAACTGGAAAGATGCTTTCTGAGAAACTGCTCTGTGTTCTGTTAATTCATCTCACAGAGTTACGTCTTTCCCTTCAAGAAGCCTTTCGCTAAGGCAGTTCTTGTGCAATTGGGAAAGGGATATTAGGAAGCCCATAGAGGGTTATGGTGAAAAAGAAAATATCTTCCCTTCAAAACTGGAAAGAAGCTTTCTGAGAAACTGCTCTGTGTTCTGTTAATTCATCTCACAGAGTTACATCTTTCCCTTCAAGAAGCCTTTCGCTAAAGCTGTTCTTGTGGAATTGGCAACGGGATATTCGGAAGCCCCTGGAGGGCTAAGGTGAAAAAGGAAATTTCTTCCGTTCAAAACTGGAAAGAAGCTTTCAGAGAAACTGCTCTGTGTTCTGTTAATTCATCTCACAGAGTTACATCTTTCCCTTCAAGGAGCCCTTCGCTAAGGCTGTTCTTGTGGAATTGGGAAAGGGATATTTGGAAGCCCGTGGAGGGCTAGGGTGAAAAAGGAAATATCTTCCGTTCAAAACTGGAAAGAAGCTTTCTGAGAAACTGCTCTGTGTTCTGTTAATTCATCTCACAGAGTTACATCTTTCCCTTCAAGAAGCCTTTCGATAAGGCTGTTCTTGTGGAATTGGCAAAGGGATATTTGGAAGCCCCTAGAGGGCTATGGTGAAAAAGGAAATATCTTCCGTTGAAAACTGGAAAGAAGCTTTCTGAGAAACTGCTCTGTGTTCTGTTAATTCATCTCACAGAGTTACATCTTTCCCTTCAAGAAGCCTTTCGCTAATGCTGTTCTTTTGGAATTGGCAAAGGGATATTTGGACGCCCATAGAGGGCAAAGGTGAAAAAGGAAATATCTTCCGTTCAAAACTGGAAAGAAGCTTTCTGAGAAACTGCTCTGTGTTCTGTTAATTCATCTCACAGAGTTACATCTTTCCCTTCAGGAAGCCTTTCGCTAAGGCTGTTCTTGTGGAATTGGCAAAGGGATATTTGGAAGCCCCTATAGGGCTATGGTGAAAAAGGAAATATCTTCCCTTCAAAACTGGAAAGAAGCTTTCTGAGAAACTACTCTGTGTTCTGTTAGTTCATCTCACAGAATTACATCTTTCCTTCAAGAAGCCTTTCGCTAAAGCTGTTCTTGTGGAATTGGCAAAAGGATATTCGGTAGCCCATAGAGGGCTATGGTGAAAAAGGAAATATCTTCCGTTCAAAACTGGAAAGTAGCTTTCAGAGAAACTGCTCTGTGTTCTGTTAATTCATCTCACAGAGTTACATCTTTCCCTTCAAGAAGCCTTTCGCTAAGGCTGTTCTTGTGGAATTGGCAAAGGGATATTTGGAAGCCCATAGAGGGCTATGGCGAAAAAGGAAATATCTTCCGTTCAAAACTGGAAAGAAGCTTTCTGAGAAACTGCTCTGTGTTCTGTTAATTCATCTCAAAGAGTTACATCTTTCCCTTCAAGAAGCCTTTCGCTGATGCTGTTCTTTTGGAATTGGCAAAGGGATGTTTGGACGCCCATAGAGGGCTATGGTGAAAAAGGAAATATCTTCCGTTCAAAAGTGGAAAGAAGCTTTCTGAGAAACTGCTCTGTGTTCTGTTAATTCATCTCACAGAGTTACATCTTTCCCTTCAAGAAGCCTTTCGCTAAGGCTGTTCTTGTGGAATTGGCAAAGGGATATTTGGAACCCATGGAGGGCTATTGTGACTAAGGAAATATCTTCCGTTCAAAACTGATGAAGCTTTCAGAGAAACTGCTCTGTGTTCTGTTAATTCATCTCACAGAGTTACATCTTTCCCTTCAAGAAGCCTTTCGCTAAGGCAGTTCTTGTGGAATGGGGAAAAGGATATTAGGAAGCCCACAGAGGGTTATGGTGAAAAAGGAAATATCTTCCGTTCAAAACTGGAAAGAAGCTTTCTGAGAAAATGCTCTGTGTTCTGTTAATTCATCTCACAGAGTTACATCTTTCCCTTCCAGAAGCGTTTCGTTAAGGCTGTTCTTGTGGAATTGGGAAAGGGATATTTGGAAGCCCATAGAGGGCTATGGTGAAAAAGGAAATAACTTCCGTTCAAAACTGGAAAGAACCTTTCTGAGAAAGTGCTCTGTGTTCTGTTAATTCATCTCACAGAGTTACATCTTTCCCTTCAAGAAGCCTTTCGCTAAGGCTGTTCCTGTGGAATTCGCAAAGTGATATTAGGAAGCCCATAGGGGGCTATGGTGAAAAAGGAAATATCTTCCGTTCAAAACTGGAAAGAAGCTTTCTGAGAAACTGCTCTGTGTTCTGTTAATTCATCTCACAGAGTTACATCTTTCCCTTCAAGAAGCCTTTCGCTAAGGCTGTTCTTGTTGAATTCGCGAAGTGATATTTGGAAGCCCATAGAGGGCTATGGCGAAAAAGGAAATATCTTCCGTTCAAAACTGGAAAGAAGCTTTCTGAGAAACTGCTCTGTGTTCTGTTAATTCATCTCACAGAGTAACATCTTTCCCTTCAAGAAGCCTTTCGCTAATGCTGTTCTTTTGGAATTGGCAAAGGGATATTTGGACGCCCATAGAGGGCTATGGTGAAAAAGGTAATATCTTCCGTTCAAAACTTTAAAGAAGCTTTCTGAGAAACTGCTCTGTGTTCTGTTAATTCATCTCACAGAGTTACATCTTTCCCTTCAAGAAGCCTTTCGCTAAGGCTGTTCTTGTGGAATTGGCAAAGGGATATTTGGAAGCCCATAGAGGGCTACGGTGAAAAAGGAAATATTTTCCGTTCAAAACTATAAAGAAGCTTTCTGAGAAACTGCTCTGTGTTCTGTTAATTCATCTCACAGTGTTACATCTTTCCCTTCAGGAAGCCTTTCACTACGGCTGTTCTTGTGGAATTGGCAAAGGGATATTTGGAAGCCCATAGAGGGCTATGGTGAAAAAGGAAATATCTTCCTTTCAAAAGTGAAAAGAAGCTTTCTGACAAACTGCTCTGTGTTCTGTTAATTTATCTCACAGAGTTACATCTTTCCCTTCAGGAAGCCTTTCGCTAAGTCTGTTCTTGTGGAATTGGCAAAGGGATATTTGGAAGCCCATAGAGGGCTATGGTGAAAAAGGAAATATCTTCCGTTCAAAACTGGAGAGAAGCTTTCTGATAGACTGCTCTGTGTTCTGTTAATTCATCTCACAGAGTTACATCTTTTCCTTCAAGAAGCCTTTCTCTAAGGCTGTTCTTGTGGAATTGGCAAAGGGATATTTGGAATTTCAAAACTAGAAAGAAGCTTTCTGAGAAACTGCTCTGTGTTCCGTTAATTCATCTCACAGAGTTGCATCTTTCCCTTCAAGAAGCCTTTCGCTAAGGCTGTTCTTGTGGAATTGGCAAAGGGATATTTGGAAGCCCATAGAGGGCTATGGTGAAAAAGGAAATAACTTCCGTTCAAAACTGGAAAGAACCTTTCTGAGAAACTGCTCTGTGTTCTGTTAATTCATCTCACAGAGTTACATCTTTCCCTTGAAGAAGCCTTTCGCTAAGGCTGTTCTTGTGGAATTCGCAAAGTGATATTAGGAAGCACATAGGGGGCTATGGTGAAAAAGGAAATATCTTCCGTTCAAAACTGGAAAGAAGCTTTCTGAGAAACTGCTCTGTGTTCTGTTAATTCATCTCACAGAGTTACATCTTTCCCTTCAAGAAGCCTTTCGCTAAGGCTCTTCTTGTGGAATTGGCAAAGGGATATTTGGAAGACCCTAGAGGGCTATGGTGAAAAAGGAAATATCTTCCGTTCAAAACTGGAAAGAAGCTTTCTGAGAAACTGCTCTGTGTACTGTTAATTCATCTCACAGAATTACATCTTTCCCTTCAAGAAGCCTTTCGCTAAGGCTGTTCTTGTGGAATTGGCAAAGGGATATTTGGAAGCCCTTAGAGGGCTATGGTGAAAAAGGAATTATCTTCCGTTCAAAACTGGAAAGAAGCTTTCTGAGAAACTGCTCTGTGTTCTGTTAATTCATCTCACAGAATTACATCTTTCCCTTCAAGAAGCCTTTCGCTAAAGCTGTTCTTGTGGAATTGGCAAAAGGATATTCGGTAGCCCATAGAGGGCTATGGTGAAAAAGGAAATATCTTCCGTTCAAAACTGGAAAGAAGCTTTCAGAGAAACTGCTCTGTGTTCTGTTAATTCATCTCACAGAGTTACATCTTTCCCTTCAAGAAGCCTTTCGCTAAGGCTGTTCTTGTGGAATTGGCAAAGGGATATTTGGAAGCCCATAGAGGTCTATGGCGAAAAAGGAAATATCTTCCGATCGAAACTGGAAAGAAGCTTTCTGAGAAACTGCTCTGTGTTCTGTTAATTCATCTAACAGAGTTACATCTTTCCCTTCAAGAAGCCTTTCGCTAAGGCTGTTCTTGTGGAATTGGCAAAGGGATATTTGGAACCCTTAGAGGGCTATGGTGACAAAGGAAATATCTTCCGTTCAAAACTGGAAGAAGCATTCAGAGAAACTGCTCTGTGTTCTGTTAATTCATCTCACAGAGTTACATCTTTCGCTTCAAGAAGCCTTTCGCTAAGGCTGTTCTTGTGGAATTGGCAAAGGGATACTTGGAAGCCCGTAGAGGGCTATGGTGAAAAAGGAAATAACTTCCGTTCAAAACTGGAAAGAACCTTTCTGAGAAACTGCTCTGTGTTCTGTTAATTCATCTCACAGAGTTACATCTTTCCCTTCAAGAAGCCTTTCGCTAAGGCAGTTCTTGTGGAATTGGCAAAGGGATATTTGGAAGCCCTAGAGGGCTATGGTGAAAAAGGAAATATATTCCGTTCAAATCTGGAAAGAAGCTTTCTGAGAAACTGCTCTGTGTTCTGTTAATTCATCTCACAGAGTTACGTCTTTCCCTTCAAGAAGCCTTTCGCTAAGGCAGTTCTTGTGCAATTGGGAAAGGGATATTAGGAAGCCCATAGAGGGGTATGGTGAAAAAGAAAATATCTTCCCTTCAAAACTGGAAAGAAGCTTTCTGAGAAACTGCTCTGTGTACTGTTAATTCATCTCACAGAATTACATCTTTCCCTTCAAGAAGCCTTTCGCTAAGGCTGTTCTTGTGGAATTGGCAAAGGGATATTTGGAAGCCCTTAGAGGGCTATGGTGAAAAAGGAATTATCTTCCGTTCAAAACTGGAAAGAAGCTTTCTGAGAAACTGCTCTGTGTTCTGTTAATTCATCTCACAGAGTTACATCTTTCCCTTCAAGAAGCCTTTCGCTAAGGCTGTTCTTGTGGAATTGGCAAAGAGATATTTGGAAGTCCATAGAGCGCTATGGTGAAAAAGGAAATATCTTCCCTTCAAAACTGGAAAGAAGCTTTCTGAGAAACTGCTCTGTGTTCTCTTAGTTCATCTCACAGAGTTACATCTTTCCCTTCAAGAAGCCATTCGCTACGGCTGTTCTGGTGGAATTGGCAAAGGGATATTTGGAAGCCCCCAGAGGGCTATGGTGAAAAAGGAAATATCTTCCGTTCAAAACTGGAAAGAAGCTTTCTGAGAAACTGCTCTGTGTTCTGTTAATTCATCTCACAGAGTTACATCTTTCCCTTCAAGAAGCCTTTCGCTAAGGCTGTTCTTGTGGAATTGGCAAAGGGATACTTGGAAGCCCGTAGAGGGCTATGGTGAAAAAGGAAATAACTTCCGTTCAAAACTGGAAAGAACCTTTCTGAAAAACTGCTCTGTGTTCTGTTAATTCATCTCACAGAGTTACATCTTTCCCTTCAAGAAGCCTTTCGCTAAGGCAGTTCTTGTGGAATTGGCAAAGGGATATTTGGAAGCCCTAGAGGGCTATGGTGAAAAAGGAAATATATTCCGTTCAAAACTGGAAAGAAGCTTTCTGAGAAACTGCTCTGTGTTCTGTTAATTCATCTCACAGAGTTACGTCTTTCCCTTCAAGAAGCCTTTCGCTAAGGCAGTTCTTGTGCAATTGGGAAAGGGATATTAGGAAGCCCATAGAGGGGTATGGTGAAAAAGAAAATATCTTCCCTTCAAAACTGGAAAGAAGCTTTCTGAGAAACTGCTCTGTGTTCTGTTAATTCATCTCACAGAGTTACATCTTTCCCTTCCAGAAGCTTTTCGCTAAGGCTGTTCTTGTGGAATTGGCAAAGGGATATTTGGAAGCCCATAGAGGGCTATGGTGAAAAAGGAAATAACTTCCGTTCAAAACTGGAAAGAACCTTTCTGAGAAACTGCTCTGTGTACTGTTAATTCATCTCACAGAGTTACATCTTTCCCTTCAAAAAGCCTTTCGCTAAGGCTGTTCTTGTGGAATTCGCAAAGTGATATTAGGAAGCCCATAGGCGGCTATGGTGAAAAAGGAAATATCTTCCGTTCAAAACTGGAAAGAAGCTTTCTGAGAAACTGCTCTGTGTTCTGTTAATTCATCTCACAGAGTTACATCTTTCCCTTCAAGAAGCCTTTCGCTAAGGCTGTTCTTGTGGAATTCGCGAAGTGATATTTGGAAGCCCATAGATGGCTATGGTGAAAAAGGAAATATCTTCCGTTCAAAACTGGAAAGAAGCTTTCTGAGAAACTGCTCTGTGTTCTGTTAATTCATCTCGCAGAGTTACATCTTTCTCTTTAAGAAGCCCTTCGATAAGGCTGTTCTTGTGGAATTGGCAAAGGGATATTTGCAAGCCCCTAGAGGGCTATGGTGAAAAAGGAAATATCTTCCGTTCAAAACTGGAAAGAAGCTTTCTGAGAAACTGCTCTGTGTTCTGTTAATTCATCTCACAGAGTTACATCTTACCCTTCAAGAAGCCTTTCGCTAATGCTGTTATTTTGGAATTGGCAAAGGGATATTTGGACGCCCATAGAGGGCTACGGTGAAAAAGGAAATATCTTCCGTTCAAAACTGGAAAGAAGCTTTCTGAGAAACTGCTCTGTGTTCTGTTAATTCATCTCACAGAGTTACATCTTTCCCTTCAAGAAGCCTTTCGCTAAGGCTGTTCTTGAGGAATTGGCAAAGGGATATTTGGAAGCCCATAGAGGGCTATGGTGAAAAAGCCAATATCTTCCGTTCAAAACTGGAAAGAAGCTTTCTGAGAAACTGCTCTGTGTTCTGTTAATTCATCTCACAGAATTACATCTTTCCCTTCAAGAAGCCTTTCGCTAAAGCTGTTCTTGTGGAATTGGCAAAAGGATATTCGGTAGCCCATAGAGGGCTATGGTGAAAAAGGAAATATCTTCCGTTCAAAACTAGAAAGAAGCTGTCAGAGAAACTGCTCTGTGTTCTGTTAATTCATCTCACAGAGTTACATCTTTCCCTTCAAGAAGCCTTTCGCTAAGGCTGTTCTTGTGGAATTGGCAAAGGGATACTTGGAAGCCCGTAGAGGGCTATGGTGAAAAAGGAAATATCTTCCCTTCAAAACTGGAAAGAAGCTTTCTGAGAAACTACTCTGTGTTCTGTTAATTCATCTCAAAGAGTTTTATCTTTCCCTTCAAGAAGCCTTTCGCTAAAGCTGTTCTTGTGGAATTGGCAACGGGATATTCGGAAGCCCCTGGAGGGCTAAGGTGAATAAGGAAATTTCTTCCGTTCAAAACTGGAAAGAAGCTTTCAGAGAAACTGCTCTGTGTTCTGTTAATTCATCTCACAGAGTTACATCTTTCCCTTCAAGGAGCCCTTCGCTAAGGTTGTTCTTGTGGAATTGGGAAAGGGATATTTGGAAGCCCGTGGAGGGCTAGGGTGAAAAAGGAAATATCTTCCGTTCAAAACTGGAAAGAAGCTTTCTGAGAAACTGCTCAGTGTTCTGTTAATTCATCTCACAGAGTTACAACTTTCCCTTCAAGAAGCCTTTCGCTAAGGCAGTTCTTGTGGAATTGGCAAAGGGATATTTGGAAGCCCTAGAGGGCTATGGTGAAAAAGGAAATATATTCCGTTCAAAACTGGAAAGAAGCTTTCTGAGAAACTGCTCTGTGTTCTGTTAATTCATCTCACAGAGTTACGTCTTTCCCTTCAAGAAACCTTTCGCTAAGGCAGTTCTTGTGCAATTGGGAAAGGGATATTAGGAAGCCCATAGAGGGTTATGGTGAAAAAGAAAATATCTTCCCTTCAAAACTGGAAAGAAGCTTTCTGAGAAACTGCTCTGTGTTCTGTTAATTCATCTCACAGAGTTACATCTTTCCCTTCAAGAAGCCTTTCGCTAAGGCTGTTCTTGTGGAATTCGCGAAGTGATATTTGGAAGCCCATAGATGGCTATGGTGAAAAAGGAAATATCTTCCGTTCAAAACTGGAAAGAAGCTTTCTGAGAAACTGCTCTGTGTTCTGTTAATTCATCTCACAGAGTTACATCTTTCCCTTCAAGAAGCCTTTCGCTAAGGCTGTTCTTGTGGAATTGGCAAAGGGATATTTGGAAGCCCATAGAGGGCTATGGTGAAAAAGCCAATATCTTCCGTTCAAAACTGGAAATAAGCTTTCTGAGAAACTGCTCTGTGTTCTGTTAATTCATCTCACAGAGTTACATCTTTCCCTTCAAGAAGCCTTTCGCTAAAGCTGTTCTTGTGGAATTGGCAAAAGGATATTCGGTAGCCCATAGAGGGCTATGGTGAAAAAGGAAATATCTTCCGTTCAAAACTAGAAAGAAGCTTTCAGAGAAACTGCTCTGTGTTCTGTTAATTCATCTCACAGAGTTACATCTTTCCCTTCAAGAAGCCTTTCGCTAAGGCTGTTCTTGTGGAATTGGAAAAGGGATACTTGGAAGCCCGTAGAGGGCTATGGTGAAAAAGGAAATATCTTCCCTTCAAAACTGGAAAGAAGCTTTCTGAGAAACTACTCTGTGTTCTGTTAATTCATCTCAAAGAGTTACATCTTTCCCTTCAAGAAGCCTTTCGCTAAAGCTGTTCTTGTGGAATTGGCAACGGGATATTCGGAAGCCCCTGGAGGGCTAAGGTGAATAAGGAAATTTCTTCCGTTCAAAACTGGAAAGAAGCTTTCAGAGAAACTGCTCTGTGTTCTGTTAATTCATCTCACAGAGTTACATCTTTCCCTTCAAGGAGCCCTTCGCTAAGGCTGTTCTTGTGGAATTGGGAAAGGGATATTTGGTAGCCCGTGGAGGGCTAGGGTGAAAAAGGAAATATATTCCGTTCAAAACTGGAAAGAAGCTTTCTGAGAAACTGCTCTGTGTTCTGTTAATTCATCTCACAGAGTTACGTCTTTCCCTTCAAGAAACCTTTCGCTAAGGCAGTTCTTGTGCAATTGGGAAAGGGATATTAGGAAGCCCATAGAGGGGTATGGTGAAAAAGAAAATATCTTCCCTTCAAAACTGGAAAGAAGCTTTCTGAGAAACTGCTCTGTGTTCTGTTAATTCATCTCACAGAGTTACATCTTTCCCTTCAGGAAGCCATTCGCTACGGCTGTTCTGGTGGAATTAGCCAAGGGATATTTGGAAGCCCATAGAGGGCTATGGTGAAAAAGGAAATAACTTCCGTTCAAAACTGGAAAGAACCTTTCTGAGAAACTGCTCTGTGTTCTGTTAATTCATCTCACAGAGTTACATCTTTCCCTTCAAGAAGCCTTTCATAAGGCTGTTCTTGTGGAATTCGCAAAGTGATATTAGGAAGCCCATAGGCGGCTATGGTGAAAAAGGAAATATCTTCCGTTCAAAACTGGAAAGAAGCTTTCTGAGAAACTGCTCTGTGTTCTGTTAATTCATCTCACAGAGTTACATCTTTCCCTTCAAGAAGCCTTTCGCTAAGGCTGTTCTTGTGGAATTCGCGAAGTGATATTTGGAAGCCCATAGATGGCTATGGTGAAAAAGGAAATATCTTCCGTTCAAAACTGGAAAGAAGCTTTCTGAGAAACTGCTCTGTGTTCTGTTAATTCATCTCACAGAGTTACATCTTTCCCTTCAAGAAGCCTTTCGCTAAGGCTGTTCTTGTGGAATTGGCAAAGGGATATTTGGAAGCCCATAGAGGGCTATGGTGAAAAAGCCAATATCTTCCGTTCAAAACTGGAAAGAAGCTTTCTGAGAAACTGCTCTGTGTTCTGTTAATTCATCTCACAGAATTACATCTTTCCCTTCAAGAAGCCTTTCGCTAAAGCTGTTCTTGTGGAATTGGGAAAAGGATATTCGGTAGCCCATAGAGGGCTATGGTGAAAAAGGAAATATCTTCCGTTCAAAACTAGAAAGAAGCTTTCAGAGAAACTGCTCTGTGTTCTGTTAATTCATCTCACAGAGTTACATCTTTCCCTTCAAGAAGCCTTTCGCTAAGGCTGTTCTTGTGGAATTGGCAAAGGGATACTTGGAAGCCCGTAGAGGGCTATGGTGAAAAAGGAAATATCTTCCCTTCAAAACTGGAAAGAAGCTTTCTGAGAAACTACTCTGTGTTCTGTTAATTCATCTCAAAGTGTTACATCTTTCCCTTCAAGAAGCCTTTCGCTAAAGCTGTTCTTTTGGAATTGGCAACGGGATATTCGGAAGCCCCTGGAGGGCTAAGGTGAATAAGGAAATTTCTTCCGTTCAAAACTGGAAAGAAGCTTTCAGAGAAACTGCTCTGTGTTCTGTTAATTCATCTCACAGAGTTACATCTTTCCCTTCAAGGAGCCCTTCGCTAAGGCTGTTCTTGTGGAATTGGGAAAGGGATATTTGGAAGCCCGTGGAGGGCTAGGGTGAAAAAGGAAATATCTTCCGTTCAAAACTGGAAAGAAGCTTTCTGAGAAACTGCTCTGTGTTCTGTTAATTCATCTCACAGAGTTACAACTTTCCCTTCAAGAAGCCTTTCGCTAAGGCAGTTCTTGTGGAATTGGCAAAGGGATATTTGGAAGCCCTAGAGGGCTATGGTGAAAAAGGAAATATATTCCGTTCAAAACTGGAAAGAAGCTTTCTGAGAGACTGCTCTGTGTTCTGTTAATTCATCTCACAGAGTTACATCTTTCCCTTCAAGAAGCCTTTCGCTAAGGCTGTTCTTGTGGAATTCGCAAAGTGATATTAGGAAGCCCATAGGCGGCTATGGTGAAAAAGGAAATATCTTCCGTTCAAAACTGGAAAGAAGCTTTCTGAGAAACTGCTCTGTGTTCTGTTAATTCATCTCACAGAGTTACATCTTTCCCTTCAAGAAGCCTTTCGCTAAGGCTGTTCTTGTGGAATTCGCGAAGTGATATTTGGAAGCCCATAGATGGCTATGGTGAAAAAGGAAATATCTTCCGTTCAAAACTGGAAAGAAGCTTTCTGAGAAACTGCTCTGTGTTCTGTTAATTCATCTCACAGAGTTACATCTTTCCCTTCAAGAAGCCTTTCGCTAAAGCTGTTCTTGTGGAATTGGCAAAGGGATATTTGGAAGCCCATAGAGGGCTATGGTGAAAAAGCCAATATCTTCCGTTCAAAACTGGAAAGAAGCTTTCTGAGAAACTGCTCTGTGTTCTGTTAATTCATCTCACAGAGTTACATCTTTCCCTTCAAGAAGCCTTTCGCTAAAGCTGTTCTTGTGGAATTGGCAAAAGGATATTCGGTAGCCCATAGAGGGCTATGGTGAAAAAGGAAATATCTTCCGTTCAAAACTAGAAAGAAGCTTTCAGAGAAACTGCTCTGTGTTGTGTTAATTCATCTCACAGAGTTACATCTTTCCCTTCAAGAAGCCTTTCGCTAAGGCTGTTCTTGTGGAATTGGCAAAGGGATACTTGGAAGCCCGTAGAGGGCTATGGTGAAAAAGGAAATATCTTCCCTTCAAAACTGGAAAGAAGCTTTCTGAGAAACTACTCTGTGTACTGTTAATTCATCTCAAAGAGTTTTATCTTTCCCTTCAAGAAGCCTTTCGCTAAAGCTGTTCTTGTGGAATTGGCAACGGGATATTCGGAAGCCCCTGGAGGGCTAAGGTGAATAAGGAAATTTCTTCCGTTCAAAACTGGAAAGAAGCTTTCAGAGAAACTGCTCTGTGTTCTGTTAATTCATCTCACAGAGTTACATCTTTCCCTTCAAGGAGCCCTTCGCTAAGGTTGTTCTTGTGGACTTGGGAAAGGGATATTTGGAAGCCCGTGGAGGGCTAGGGTGAAAAAGGAAATATCTTCCGTTCAAAACTGGAAAGAAGCTTTCTGAGAAACTGCTCAGTGTTCTGTTAATTCATCTCACAGAGTTACAACTTTCCCTTCAAGAAGCCTTTCGCTAAGGCAGTTCTTGTGGAATTGGCAATGGGATATTTGGAAGCCCTAGAGGGCTATGGTGAAAAAGGAAATATATTCCGTTCAAAACTGGAAAGAAGCTTTCTGAGAAACTGCTCTGTGTTCTGTTAATTCATCTCACAGAGTTACGTCTTTCCCTTCAAGAAACCTTTCGCTAAGGCAGTTCTTGTGCAATTGGGAAAGGGATATTAGGAAGCCCACAGAGGGTTATGGTGAAAAAGAAAATATCTTCCCTTCAAAACTGGAAAGAAGCTTTCTGAGAAACTGCTCTGTGTTCTGTTAATTCATCTCACAGAGTTACATCTTTCCCTTCAAGAAGCCTTTCGCTAAGGCTGTTCTTGTGGAATTCGCGAAGTGATATTTGGATGCCCATAGATGGCTATGGTGAAAAAGGAAATATCTTCCGTTCAAAACTGGAAAGAAGCTTTCTGAGAAACTGCTCTGTGTTCTGTTAATTCATCTCACAGAGTTACATCTTTCCCTTCAAGAAGCCTTTCGCTAAGGCTGTTCTTGTGGAATTGGCAAAGGGATATTTGGAAGCCCATAGAGGGCTATGGTGAAAAAGCCAATATCTTCCGTTCAAAACTGGAAAGAAGCTTTCTGAGAAACTGCTCTGTGTTCTGTTAATTCATCTCACAGAATTACATCTTTCCCTTCAAGAAGCCTTTCGCTAAAGCTGTTCTTGTGGAATTGGCAAAAGGATATTCGGTAGCCCATAGAGGGCTATGGTGAAAAAGGAAATATCTTCCGTTCAAAACTAGAAAGAAGCTTTCAGAGAAACTGCTCTGTGTTCTGTTAATTCATCTCACAGAGTTACATCTTTCCCTTCAAGAAGCCTTTCGCTAAGGCTGTTCTTGTGGAATTGGCAAAGGGATACTTGGAAGCCCGTAGAGGGCTATGGTGAAAAAGGAAATATCTTCCCTTCAAAACTGGAAAGAAGCTTTCTGAGAAACTACTCTGTGTTCTGTTAATTCATCTCAAAGAGTTACATCTTTCCCTTCAAGAAGCCTTTCGCTAAAACTGTTCTTGTGGAATTGGCAACGGGATATTCGGAAGCCCCTGGAGGGCTAAGGTGAATAAGGAAATTTCTTCCGTTCAAAACTGGAAAGAAGCTTTCAGAGAAACTGCTCTGTGTTCTGTTAATTCATCTCACAGAGTTACATCTTCTCCTTCAAGGAGCCCTTCGCTAAGGCTGTTCTTGTGGAATTGGGAAAGGGATATTTGGAAGCCCGTGGAGGGCTAGGGTGAAAAAGGAAATATCTTCCGTTCAAAACTGGAAAGAAGCTTTCTGAGAAACTGCTCTGTGTTCTGTTAATTCATCTCACAGAGTTACATCTTTCCCTTCAAGAAGCCTTTCGCTAAGGCAGTTCTTGTGGAATTGGCAAAGGGATATTTGGAAGCCCTAGAGGGCTATGGTGAAAAAGGAAATATATTCCGTTCAAAACTGGAAAGAAGCTTTCTGAGAAACTGCTCTGTGTTCTGTTAATTCATCTCACAGAGTTACGTCTTTCCCTTCAAGAAACCTTTCGCTAAGGCAGTTCTTGTGCAATTGGGAAAGGGATATTAGGAAGCCCATAGAGGGTTATGGTGAAAAAGAAAATATCTTCCCTTCAAAACTGGAAAGAAGCTTTCTGAGAAACTGCTCTGTGTTCTGTTAATTCATCTCACAGAGTTACATCTTTCCCTTCAAGAAGCCTTTCGCTAAGGCTGTTCTTGTGGAATTCGCGAAGTGATATTTGGAAGCCCATAAATGGCTATGGTGAAAAAGGAAATATCTTCCGTTCAAAACTGGAAAGAAGCTTTCTGAGAAACTGCTCTGTGTTCTGTTAATTCATCTCACAGAGTTACATCTTTCCCTTCAAGAAGCCTTTCGCTAAGGCTGTTCTTGTGGAATTGGCAAAGGGATATTTGGAAGCCCATAGAGGGCTACGGTGAAAAAGCCAATATCTTCCGTTCAAAACTGGAAAGAAGCTTTCTGAGAAACTGCTCTGTGTTCTGTTAATTCATCTCACAGAATTACATCTTTCCCTTCAAGAAGCCTTTCGCTAAAGCTGTTCTTGTGGAATTGGCAAAAGGATATTCGGTAGCCCATAGAGGGCTATGGTGAAAAAGGAAATATCTTCCGTTCAAAACTAGAAAGAAGCTTTCAGAGAAACTGCTCTGTGTTCTGTTAATTCATCTCACAGAGTTACATCTTTCCCTTCAAGAAGCCTTTCGCTAAGGCTGTTCTTGTGGAATTGGCAAAGGGATACTTGGAGCCCGTAGAGGGCTATGGTGAAAAAGGAAATATCTTCCCTTCAAAACTGGAAAGAAGCTTTCTGAGAAACTACTCTGTGTTCTGTTAATTCATCTCAAAGAGTTACATCTTTCCCTTCAAGAAGCCTTTCGCTAAAGCTGTTCTTGTGGAATTGGCAACGGGATATTCGGAAGCCCCTGGAGGGCTAAGGTGAATAAGGAAATTTCTTCCGTTCAAAACTGGAAAGAAGCTTTCAGAGAAACTGCTCTGTGTTCTGTTAATTCATCTCACAGAGTTACATCTTTCCCTTCAAGGAGCCCTTCGCTAAGGCTGTTCTTGTGGAATTGGGAAAGGGATATTTGGAAGCCCGTGGAGGGCTAGGGTGAAAAAGGAAATATCTTCCGTTCAAAACTGGAAAGAAGCTTTCTGAGAAACTGCTCTGTGTTCTGTTAATTCATCTCACAGAGTTACATCTTTCCCTTCAAGAAGCCTTTCGCTAAGGCTGTTCTTGTGGAATTCGCAAAGTGATATTAGGAAGCCCCTAGAGGGCTATGGTGAAAAAGAAAATATCTTCCGTTCAAAACTGGAAAGAAGCTTTCTGAGAAACTGCTCTGTGTTCTGTTAATTCATCTCACAGAGTTACATCTTTCACTTCAGGAAGCCATTCGCTACGGCTGTTCTCTTGGAATTAGCAAAGGGATATTTGGACGCCCCCAGAGGGCTATGGTGAAAAAGGAAATATCTTCCGTTCAAAACTGGAAAGAAGCTTTCTGAGAAACTGCTCTGTGTTCTGTTAATTCATCTCACAGAGTTACATCTTTCCCTTCAAGAAGCCTTTCGCTAAGGCTGTTCTTGTGGAATTCGCAAAGTGATATTAGGAAGCCCATAGGCGGCTATGGTGAAAAAGGAAATATCTTCCGTTCAAAACTGGAAAGAAGCTTTCTGAGAAACTGCTCTGTGTTCTGTTAATTCATCTCACAGAGTTACATCTTTCCCTTCAAGAAGCCTTTCGCTAAGGCTGTTCTTGTGGAATTCGCGAAGTGATATTTGGAAGCCCATAGATGGCTATGGTGAAAAAGGAAATATCTTCCGTTCAAAACTGGAAAGAAGCTTTCTGAGAAACTGCTCTGTGTTCTGTTAATTCATCTCACAGAGTTACATCTTTCCCTTCAAGAAGCCTTTCGCTAAAGCTGTTCTTGTGGAATTGGCAAAGGGATATTTGGAAGCCCATAGAGGGCTATGGTGAAAAAGCCAATATCTTCCGTTCAAAACTGGAAAGAAGCTTTCTGAGAAACTGCTCTGTGTTCTGTTAATTCATCTCACAGAGTTACATCTTTCCCTTCAAGAAGCCTTTCGCTAAAGCTGTTCTTGTGGAATTGGCAAAAGGATATTCGGTAGCCCATAGAGGGCTATGGTGAAAAAGGAAATATCTTCCGTTCAAAACTAGAAAGAAGCTTTCAGAGAAACTGCTCTGTGTTGTGTTAATTCATCTCACAGAGTTACATCTTTCCCTTCAAGAAGCCTTTCGCTAAGGCTGTTCTTGTGGAATTGGCAAAGGGATACTTGGAAGCCCGTAGAGGGCTATGGTGAAAAAGGAAATATCTTCCCTTCAAAACTGGAAAGAAGCTTTCTGAGAAACTACTCTGTGTACTGTTAATTCATCTCAAAGAGTTTTATCTTTCCCTTCAAGAAGCCTTTCGCTAAAGCTGTTCTTGTGGAATTGGCAACGGGATATTCGGAAGCCCCTGGAGGGCTAAGGTGAATAAGGAAATTTCTTCCGTTCAAAACTGGAAAGAAGCTTTCAGAGAAACTGCTCTGTGTTCTGTTAATTCATCTCACAGAGTTACATCTTTCCCTTCAAGGAGCCCTTCGCTAAGGTTGTTCTTGTGGACTTGGGAAAGGGATATTTGGAAGCCCGTGGAGGGCTAGGGTGAAAAAGGAAATATCTTCCGTTCAAAACTGGAAAGAAGCTTTCTGACAAACTGCTCAGTGTTCTGTTAATTCATCTCACAGAGTTACAACTTTCCCTTCAAGAAGCCTTTCGCTAAGGCAGTTCTTGTGGAATTGGCAAAGGGATATTTGGAAGCCCTAGAGGGCTATGGTGAAAAAGGAAATATATTCCGTTCAAAACTGGAAAGAAGCTTTCTGAGAAACTGCTCTGTGTTCTGTTAATTCATCTCACAGAGTTACGTCTTTCCCTTCAAGAAACCTTTCGCTAAGGCAGTTCTTGTGCAATTGGGAAAGGGATATTAGGAAGCCCACAGAGGGTTATGGTGAAAAAGAAAATATCTTCCCTTCAAAACTGGAAAGAAGCTTTCTGAGAAACTGCTCTGTGTTCTGTTAATTCATCTCACAGAGTTACATCTTTCCCTTCAAGAAGCCTTTCGCTAAGGCTGTTCTTGTGGAATTCGCGAAGTGATATTTGGAATCCCATAGATGGCTATGGTGAAAAAGGAAATATCTTCCGTTCAAAACTGGAAAGAAGCTTTCTGAGAAACTGCTCTGTGTTCTGTTAATTCATCTCACAGAGTTACATCTTTCCCTTCAAGAAGCCTTTCGCTAAGGCTGTTCTTGTGGAATTGGCAAAGGGATATTTGGAAGCCCATAGAGGGCTATGGTGAAAAAGCCAATATCTTCCGTTCAAAACTGGAAAGAAGCTTTCTGAGAAACTGCTCTGTGTTCTGTTAATTCATCTCACAGAATTACATCTTTCCCTTCAAGAAGCCTTTCGCTAAAGCTCTTCTTGTGGAATTGGCAAAAGGATATTCGGTAGCCCATAGAGGGCTATGGTGAAAAAGGAAATATCTTCCGTTCAAAACTAGAAAGAAGCTTTCAGAGAAACTGCTCTGTGTTCTGTTAATTCATCTCACAGAGTTACATCTTTCCCTTCAAGAAGCCTTTCGCTAAGGCTGTTCTTGTGGAATTGGCAAAGGGATACTTGGAAGCCCGTAGAGGGCTATGGTGAAAAAGGAAATATCTTCCCTTCAAAACTGGAAAGAAGCTTTCTGAGAAACTACTCTGTGTTCTGTTAATTCATCTCAAAGAGTTACATCTTTCCCTTCAAGAAGCCTTTCGCTAAAGCTGTTCTTGTGGAATTGGCAACGGGATATTCGGAAGCCCCTGGAGGGCTAAGGTGAATAAGGAAATTTCTTCCGTTCAAAACTGGAAAGAAGCTTTCAGAGAAACTGCTCTGTGTTCTGTTAATTCATCTCACAGAGTTACATCTTTCCCTTCAAGGAGCCCTTCGCTAAGGCTGTTCTTGTGGAATTGGGAAAGGGATATTTGGAAGCCCGTGGAGGGCTAGGGTGAAAAAGGAAATATCTTCCGTTCAAAACTGGAAAGAAGCTTTCTGAGAAACTGCTCTGTGTTCTGTTAATTCATCTCACAGAGTTACATCTTTCCCTTCAAGAAGCCTTTCGCTAAGGCTGTTCTTGTGGAATTCGCAAAGTGATATTAGGAAGCCCCTAGAGGGCTATGGTGAAAAAGAAAATATCTTCCGTTCAAAACTGGAAAGAAGCTTTCTGAGAAACTGCTCTGTGTTCTGTTAATTCATCTCACAGAGTTACATCTTTCCCTTCAGGAAGCCATTCGCTACGGCTGTTCTGGTGGAATTAGCAAAGGGATATTTGGACGCCCCCAGAGGGCTATGGTGAAAAAGGAAATATCTTCCGTTCAAAACTGGAAAGAAGCTTTCTGAGAAACTGCTCTGTGTTCTGTTAATTCATCTCACAGAGTTACATCTTTCCCTTCAAGAAGCCTTTCGCTAAGGCTGTTCTTGTGGAATTCGCAAAGTGATATTAGGAAGCCCATAGGCGGCTATGGTGGAAAAGGAAATATCTTCCGTTCAAAACTGGAAAGAAGCTTTCTGAGAAACTGCTCTGTGTTCTGTTAATTCATCTCACAGAGTTACATCTTTCCCTTCAAGAAGCCTTTCGCTAAGGCTGTTCTTGTGGAATTCGCGAAGTGATATTTGGAAGCCCATAGATGGCTATGGTGAAAAAGGAAATATCTTCCGTTCAAAACTGGAAAGAAGCTTTCTGAGAAACTGCTCTGTGTTCTGTTAATTCATCTCACAGAGTTACATCTTTCCCTTCAAGAAGCCTTTCGCTAAGGCTGTTCTTGTGGAATTGGCAAAGGGATATTTGGAAGCCCATAGAGGGCTATGGTGAAAAAGCCAATATCTTCCGTTCAAAACTGGAAAGAAGCTTTCTGAGAAACTGCTCTGTGTTCTGTTAATTCATCTCACAGAGTTACATCTTTCCCTTCAAGAAGCCTTTCGCTAAAGCTGTTCTTGTGGAATTGGCAAAAGGATATTCGGTAGCCCATAGAGGGCTATGGTGAAAAAGGAAATATCTTCCGTTCAAAACTAGAAAGAAGCTTTCAGAGAAACTGCTCTGTGTTCTGTTAATTCATCTCACAGAGTTACATCTTTCCCTTCAAGAAGCCTTTCGCTAAGGCTGTTCTTGTGGAATTGGAAAAGGGATACTTGGAAGCCCGTAGAGGGCTATGGTGAAAAAGGAAATATCTTCCGTTCAAAACTAGAAAGAAGCTTTCAGAGAAACTGCTCTGTGTTCTGTTAATTCATCTCACAGAGTTACATCTTTCCCTTCAAGAAGCTTTTCGCTAAGGCTGTTCTTGTGGAATTGGAAAAGGGATACTTGGAAGCCCGTAGAGGGCTATGGTGAAAAAGGAAATATCTTCCCTTCAAAACTGGAAAGAAGCTTTCTGAGAAACTACTCTGTGTTCTGTTAATTCATCTCAAAGAGTTACATCTTTCCCTTCAAGAAGCCTTTCGCTAAAGCTGTTCTTGTGGAATTGGCAACGGGATATTCGGAAGCCCCTGGAGGGCTAGGGTGAAAAAGGAAATATATTCCGTTCAAAACTGGAAAGAAGCTTTCTGAGAAACTGCTCTGTGTTCTGTTAATTCATCTCACAGAGTTACGTCTTTCCCTTCAAGAAACCTTTCGCTAAGGCAGTTCTTGTGCAATTGGGAAAGGGATATTAGGAAGCCCATAGAGGGGAATGGTGAAAAAGAAAATATCTTCCCTTCAAAACTGGAAAGAAGCTTTCTGAGAAACTGCTCTGTGTTCTGTTAATTCATCTCACAGAGTTACATCTTTCCCTTCAGGAAGCCATTCGCTACGGCTGTTCTGGTGGAATTAGCAAAGGGATATTTGGAAGCCCATAGAGGGCTATGGTGAAAAAGGAAATAACTTCCGTTCAAAACTGGAAAGAACCTTTCTGAGAAACTGCTCTGTGTTCTGTTAATTCATCTCACAGAGTTACATCTTTCCCTTCAAGAAGCCTTTCGCTAAGGCTGTTCTTGTGGAATTCGCAAAGTGATATTAGGAAGCCCATAGGCGGCTATGGTGAAAAAGGAAATATCTTCCGTTCAAAACTGGAAAGAAGCTTTCTGAGAAACTGCTCTGTGTTCTGTTAATTCATCTCACAGAGTTACATCTTTCCCTTCAAGAAGCCTTTCGCTAAGGCTGTTCTTGTGGAATTCGCGAAGTGATATTTGGAAGCCCATAGATGGCTATGGTGAAAAAGGAAATATCTTCCGTTCAAAACTGGAAAGAAGCTTTCAGAGAAACTGCTCTGTGTTCTGTTAATTCATCTCACAGAGTTACATCTTTCCCTTCAAGAAGCCTTTCGCTAAGGCTGTTCTTGTGGAATTGGCAAAGGGATATTTGGAAGCCCATAGAGGGCTATGGTGAAAAAGCCAATATCTTCCGTTCAAAACTGGAAAGAAGCTTTCTGAGAAACTGCTCTGTGTTCTGTTAATTCATCTCACAGAATTACATCTTTCCCTTCAAGAAGCCTTTCGCTAAAGCTGTTCTTGTGGAATTGGCAAAAGGATATTCGGTAGCCCATAGAGGGCTATGGTGAAAAAGGAAATATCTTCCGTTCAAAACTAGAAAGAAGCTTTCAGAGAAACTGCTCTGTGTTGTGTTAATTCATCTCACAGAGTTACATCTTTCCCTTCAAGAAGCCTTTCGCTAAGGCTGTTCTTGTGGAATTGGCAAAGGGATACTTGGAAGCCCGTAGAGGGCTATGGTGAAAAAGGAAATATCTTCCCTTCAAAACTGGAAAGAAGCTTTCTGAGAAACTACTCTGTGTTCTGTTAATTCTTCTCAAAGTGTTACATCTTTCCCTTCAAGAAGCCTTTCGCTAAACCTGTTCTTTTGGAATTGGCAACGGGATATTCGGAAGCCCCTGGAGGGCTAAGGTGAATAAGGAAATTTCTTCCGTTCAAAACTGGAAAGAAGCTTTCAGAGAAACTGCTCTGTGTTCTGTTAATTCATCTCACAGAGTTACATCTTTCCCTTCAAGGAGCCCTTCGCTAAGGCTGTTCTTGTGGAATTGGGAAAGGGATATTTGGAAGCCCGTGGAGGGCTAGGGTGAAAAAGGAAATATCTTCCGTTCAAAACTGGAAAGAAGCTTTCTGAGAAACTGCTCTGTGTTCTGTTAATTCATCTCACAGAGTTACAACTTTCCCTTCAAGAAGCCTTTCGCTAAGGCAGTTCTTGTGGAATTGGCAAAGGGATATTTGGAAGCCCTAGAGGGCTATGGTGAAAAAGGAAATATATTCCGTTCAAAACTGGAAAGAAGCTTTCTGAGAAACTGCTCTGTGTTCTGTTAATTCATCTCACAGAGTTACGTCTTTCCCTTCAAGAAACCTTTCGCTAAGGCAGTTCTTGTGCAATTGGGAAAGGGATATTAGGAAGCCCATAGAGGGTTATGGTGAAAAAGAAAATATCTTCCCTTCAAAACTGGAAAGAAGCTTTCTGAGAAACTGCTCTGTGTTCTGTTAATTCATCTCACAGAGTTACATCTTTCCCTTCAAGAAGCCTTTCGCTAAGGCTGTTCTTGTGGAAATCGCGAAGTGATATTTGGAAGCCCATAGATGGCTATGGTGAAAAAGGAAATATCTTCCGTTCAAAACTGGAAAGAAGCTTTCTGAGAAACTGCTCTGTGTTCTGTTAATTCATCTCACAGAGTTACATCTTTCCCTTCAAGAAGCCTTTCGCTAAGGCTGTTCTTGTGGAATTGGCAAAGGGATATTTGGAAGCCCATAGAGGGCTATGGTGAAAAAGCCAATATCTTCCGTTCAAAACTGGAAAGAAGCTTTCTGAGAAACTGCTCTGTGTTCTGTTAATTCATCTCACAGAATTACATCTTTCCCTTCAAGAAGCCTTTCGCTAAAGCTGTTCTTGTGGAATTGGCAAAAGGATATTCGGTAGCCCATAGAGGGCTATGGTGAAAAAGGAAATATCTTCCGTTCAAAACTAGAAAGAAGCTTTCAGAGAAACTGCTCTGTGTTCTGTTAATTCATCTCACAGAGTTACATCTTTCCCTTCAAGAAGCCTTTCGCTAAGGCTGTTCTTGTGGAATTGGCAAAGGGATACTTGGAGCCCGTAGAGGGCTATGGTGAAAAAGGAAATATCTTCCCTTCAAAACTGGAAAGAAGCTTTCTGAGAAACTACTCTGTGTTCTGTTAATTCATCTCAAAGAGTTACATCTTTCCCTTCAAGAAGCCTTTCGCTAAAGCTGTTCTTGTGGAATTGGCAACGGGATATTCGGAAGCCCCTGGAGGGCTAAGGTGAATAAGGAAATTTCTTCCGTTCAAAACTGGAAAGAAGCTTTCAGAGAAACTGCTCTGTGTTCTGTTAATTCATCTCACAGAGTTACATCTTTCCCTTCAAGGAGCCCTTCGCTAAGGCTGTTCTTGTGGAATTGGGAAAGGGATATTTGGAAGCCCGTGGAGGGCTAGGGTGAAAAAGGAAATATCTTCCGTTCAAAACTGGAAAGAAGCTTTCTGAGAAACTGCTCTGTGTTCTGTTAATTCATCTCACAGAGTTACATCTTTCCCTTCAAGAAGCCTTTCGCTAAGGCTGTTCTTGTGGAATTCGCAAAGTGATATTAGGAAGCCCCTAGAGGGCTATGGTGAAAAAGAAAATATCTTCCGTTCAAAACTGGAAAGAAGCTTTCTGAGAAACTGCTCTGTGTTCTGTTAATTCATCTCACAGAGTTACATCTTTCCCTTCAGGAAGCCATTCGCTACGGCTGTTCTCTTGGAATTAGCAAAGGGATATTTGGACGCCCCCAGAGGGCTATGGTGAAAAAGGAAATATCTTCCGTTCAAAACTGGAAAGAAGCTTTCTGAGAAACTGCTCTGTGTTCTGTTAATTCATCTCACAGAGTTACATCTTTCCCTTCAAGAAGCCTTTCGCTAAGGCTGTTCTTGTGGAATTCGCAAAGTGATATTAGGAAGCCCATAGGCGGCTATGGTGAAAAAGGAAATATCTTCCGTTCAAAACTGGAAAGAAGCTTTCTGAGAAACTGCTCTGTGTTCTGTTAATTCATCTCACAGAGTTACATCTTTCCCTTCAAGAAGCCTTTCGCTAAGGCTGTTCTTGTGGAATTCGCGAAGTGATATTTGGAAGCCCATAGATGGCTATGGTGAAAAAGGAAATATCTTCCGTTCAAAACTGGAAAGAAGCTTTCTGAGAAACTGCTCTGTGTTCTGTTAATTCATCTCACAGAGTTACATCTTTCCCTACAAGAAGCCTTTCGCTAAAGCTGTTCTTGTGGAATTGGCAAAGGGATATTTGGAAGCCCATAGAGGGCTATGGTGAAAAAGCCAATATCTTCCGTTCAAAACTGGAAAGAAGCTTTCTGAGAAACTGCTCTGTGTTCTGTTAATTCATCTCACAGAGTTACATCTTTCCCTTCAAGAAGCCTTTCGCTAAAGCTGTTCTTGTGGAATTGGCAAAAGGATATTCGGTAGCCCATAGAGGGCTATGGTGAAAAAGGAAATATCTTCCGTTCAAAACTAGAAAGAAGCTTTCAGAGAAACTGCTCTGTGTTGTGTTAATTCATCTCACAGAGTTACATCTTTCCCTTCAAGAAGCCTTTCGCTAAGGCTGTTCTTGTGGAATTGGAAAAGGGATACTTGGAAGCCCGTAGAGGGCTATGGTGAAAAAGGAAATATCTTCCCTTCAAAACTGGAAAGAAGCTTTCTGAGAAACTACTCTGTGTTCTGTTAATTCATCTCAAAGAGTTACATCTTTCCCTTCAAGAAGCCTTTCGCTAAAGCTGTTCTTGTGGAATTGGCAACGGGATATTCGGAAGCCCCTGGAGGGCTAAGGTGAATAAGGAAATTTCTTCCGTTCAAAACTGGAAAGAAGCTTTCAGAGAAACTGCTCTGTGTTCTGTTAATTCATCTCACAGAGTTACATCTTTCCCTTCAAGGAGCCCTTCGCTAAGGCTGTTCTTGTGGAATTGGGAAAGGGATATTTGGAAGCCC
Source organism: Chlorocebus sabaeus (assembly GCF_047675955.1). NCBI lineage: Eukaryota > Metazoa > Chordata > Mammalia > Primates > Cercopithecidae > Chlorocebus > Chlorocebus sabaeus. The sequence goes on from NC_132911.1 coordinate 48,973,651, forward strand.
GTGGAGGGCTAGGTTGAAAAAGGAAATATATTCCGTTCAAAACTGGAAAGAAGCTTTCTGAGAAACTGCTCTGTGTTCTGTTAATTCATCTCACAGAGTTACGTCTTTCCCTTCAAGAAACCTTTCACTAAGGCAGTTCTTGTGCAATTGGGAAAGGGATATTAGGAAGCCCATAGAGGGGTATGGTGAAAAAGAAAATATCTTCCCTTCAAAACTGGAAAGAAGCTTTCTGAGAAACTGCTCTGTGTTCTGTTAATTCATCTCACAGAGTTACATCTTTCCCTTCAGGAAGCCATTCGCTACGGCTGTTCTGGTGGAATTAGCAAAGGGATATTTGGAAGCCCATAGAGGGCTATGGTGAAAAAGGAAATAACTTCCGTTCAAAACTGGAAAGAACCTTTCTGAGAAACTGCTCTGTGTTCTGTTAATTCATCTCACAGAGTTACATCTTTCCCTTCAAGAAGCCTTTCGCTAAGGCTGTTCTTGTGGAATTCGCAAAGTGATATTAGGAAGCCCATAGGCGGCTATGGTGAAAAAGGAAATATCTTCCGTTCAAAACTGGAAAGAAGCTTTCTGAGAAACTGCTCTGTGTTCTGTTAATTCATCTCACAGAGTTACATCTTTCCCTTCAAGAAGCCTTTCGCTAAGGCAGTTCTTGTGGAATTCGCGAAGTGATATTTGGAAGCCCATAGATGGCTATGGTGAAAAAGGAAATATCTTCCGTTCAAAACTGGAAAGAAGCTTTCTGAGAAACTGCTCTGTGTTCTGTTAATTCATCTCACAGAGTTACATCTTTCCCTTCAAGAAGCCTTTCGCTAAGGCTGTTCTTGTGGAATTGGCAAAGGGATATTTGGAAGCCCATAGAGGGCTATGGTGAAAAAGCCAATATCTTCCGTTCAAAACTGGAAAGAAGCTTTCTGAGAAACTGCTCTGTGTTCTGTTAATTCATCTCACAGAATTACATCTTTCCCTTCAAGAAGCCTTTCGCTAAAGCTGTTCTTGTGGAATTGGCAAAAGGATATTCGGTAGCCCATAGAGGGCTATGGTGAAAAAGGAAATATCTTCCGTTCAAAACTAGAAAGAAGCTTTCAGAGAAACTGCTCTGTGTTCTGTTAATTCATCTCACAGAGTTACATCTTTCCCTTCAAGAAGCCTTTCGCTAAGGCTGTTCTTGTGGAATTGGCAAAGGGATACTTGGACGCCCGTAGAGGGCTATGGTGAAAAAGGAAATATCTTCCCTTCAAAACTGGAAAGAAGCTTTCTGAGAAACTACTCTGTGTTCTGTTAATTCATCTCAAAGAGTTACATCTTTCCCTTCAAGAAGCCTTTCGCTAAAGCTGTTCTTGTGGAATTGGCAACGGGATATTCGGAAGCCCCTGGAGGGCTAAGGTGAATAAGGAAATTTCTTCCGTTCAAAACTGGAAAGAAGCTTTCAGAGAAACTGCTCTGTGTTCTGTTAATTCATCTCACAGAGTTACATCTTTCCCTTCAAGGAGCCCTTCGCTAAGGCTGTTCTTGTGGAATTGGGAAAGGGATATTTGGAAGCCCGTGGAGGGCTAGGGTGAAAAAGGAAATATCTTCCGTTCAAAACTGGAAAGAAGCTTTCTGAGAAACTGCTCTGTGTTCTGTTAATTCATCTCACAGAGTTACATCTTTCCCTTCAGGAAGCCTTTCGCTAAGGCTGTTATTGAGGAATTGGCAAAGGGATATTTGGAAGCCCATAGAGGGCTATGGTGAAAAAGGAAATAACTTCCGTTCAAAACCGGAAAGAACCTTTCTGGGAAACTACTCTGTGTTCTGTTAATTCATCTCACAGAGATACATCTTTCCCTTCAAGAAGCCGTTCGCTAAGGCTGTTCTTGTGGAATTCGCAAAGTGATATTAGGAAGCCCATAGGGGGCTATGGTGAAAAAGGAAATATCTTCCGTTCAAAACTGGAAAGAAGCTTTCTGAGAAACTGCTCTGTGTTCTGTTAATTCATCTCGCAGAGTGACATCTTTCCCTTCAAGAAGCCCTTCGCTAAGGCTGTTCTTGTGGAATTGGCAAAGGGATATTTGCAAGCCCCTAGAGGGCTATGGTGAAAAAGGAAATATCTGCCGTTCAAAACTGGAAAGAAGCTTTCTGAGAAACTGCTCTGTGTTCTGTTAATTCATCTCACAGAGTTACATCTTTCCCTTCAAGAAGCCTTTCGCTAATGCTGTTCTTTTGGAATTGGCAAAGGGATATTTGGACGCCCATAGAGGGCAATGGTGAAAAAGGAAATATCTTCCCTTCAAAACTGGAAAGAAGCTTTCTGAGAAACTACTCCGTGTTCTGTTAATTCATCTCGCAGAATTACATCTATCCTTCAAGAAGCCTTTCGCTAAAGCTGTTCTTGTGGAATTGGCAAAAGGATATTCGGTAGCCCATAGAGGGCTATGGTGAAAAAGGAAATATCTTCCGTTCAAAACTGGAAAGTAGCTTTCAGAGAAACTGCTCTGTGTTCTGTTAATTCATCTCACAGAGTTACATCTTACCCTTCAAGAAGCCTTTCGCTAAGGCTGTTCTTGTGGAATTGGCAAAGGGATATTTGGAAGCCCATAGAGGGCTATGGCGAAAAAGGAAATATCTTCCGTTCAAAACTGGAAAGAAGCTTTCTGAGAAACTGCTCTGTGTTCTGTTAATTCATCTCACAGAGTTACATCTTTCCCTTCAAGAAGCCTTTCGCTGATGCTGTTCTTTTGGAATTGGCAAAGGGATATTTGGACGCCCATAGAGGGCTATGGTGAAAAAGGAAATATCTTCCGTTCAAAACTGGAAAGAAACTTTCTGAGAAACTGCTCTGCGTTCTGTTAATTCATGTCACAGAGTTACATCTTTCCCTTCAAGAAGCCTTTCGCTAAGGCTGTTCTTGTGGAATTGGCAAAGGGATATTTGGAACCCATGGAGGGCTATTGTGACTAAGGAAATATCTTCCGTTCAAAACTGATGAAGCTTTCAGAGAAACTGCTCTGTGTTCTGTTAATTCATCTCACAGAGTTACATCTTTCCCTTCAAGAAGCCTTTCGCTAAGGCAGTTCTTGTGGAATTGGGAAAAGGATATTAGGAAGCCCATAGAGGGGTATGGTGAAAAAGGAAATATCTTCCGTTCAAAACTGGAAAGAAGCTTTCTGAGAAACTGCTCTGTGTTCTGTTAATTCATCTCACAGAGTTACATCTTTCCCTTCCAGAAGCCTTTCGCTAAGGCTGTTCTTGTGGAATTGGGAAAGGGATATTTGGAAGCCCATAGAGGGCTGTGGTGAAAAAGGAAATAACTTCCGTTCAAAACTGGAAAGAACATTTCTGAGAAACTGCTCTGTGTTCTGTTAATTCATCTCACAGAGTTACATCTTTCCCTTCAAGAAGCCTTTCGCTAAGGCTGTTCTTGAGGAATTGGCATAGGGATATTTGGAAGCCCATAGAGGGCTATGGCGAAAAAGGAAATATCTTCCGTTCGAAACTGGAAAGAAGCTTTCTGAGAAATTGCTCTGTGTTCTGTTAATGCATCTAACAGAGTTACATCTTTCCCTTCAAGAAGCCTTTCGCTAAGGCTGTTCTTGTGGAATTGGCAAAGGGATATTTGGAACCAATAGAGGGCTATGGTGACAAAGGAAATGTCTTCCGTTCAAAACTGGAAAGAAGCATTCAGAGAAACAGCTCTGTGTTCTGTTAATTCATCTCACAGAGTTACATCTTTCCCTTCAAGAAGCCTTTCGGTAAGGCTGTTCTTGTGGAATTGGCAAAGGGATATTTGGAAGCCCATAGAGGGCTATGGTGAAAAAGGAAATATCTTACCTTCAAAACTGGAAAGAAGCCTTCTGAGAAACTGCTCTGTGTTATGTTAATTCATCTCACAGAGTTACATCTTTCCCTTCAAGAAGCCATTCGCTACGGCTGTTCTGGTGGAATTGGCAAAGGGATATTTGGAAGCCCCCAGAGGGCTATGGTGAAAAAGGAAATATCTTCCGTTCAAAACTGGAAAGAAGCTTTCTGAGAAACTGCTCTGTGTTCTGTAAATTCATCTCACAGAGTTACATCTTTCCCTTCAAGAAGCCTTTCGCTAAGGCTGTTCTTGTGGAATTGGCAAAGGGATATTTGGAAGCCCATAGAGTTCTATGGTGAAAAAGGAAGTATCTTCCGTTCAAAACTGGAAAGAAGCTTTCTGAGAAACTGCTCTGTGTTCTGTTAATTCACCTCGCAGAGTTACATCTTTCCCTTCAATAAGCCCTTCGCTAAGGCTGTTCTTGTGGAATTGGCAAAGGGATATTTGGAAGCCCCTAGAGGGCTATGGTGAAAAAGGAAATATCTTCCGTTCAAAACTGGAAAGAAGCTTTCTGAGAAACTGCTCTGGGTTCTGTTAATTCATCTCACAGAGTTACATCTTTCCCTTCAAGAAGCCTTTCGCTAATGCTGTTCTTTTGGAATTGGCAAAGGGATATTTGGAAGCCCATAGAGGGCTATGGTGAAAAGGGAAATATCTTCCGTTCAAAACTGGAAAGAAGCTTTCTGAGAAACTGCTCTGTGTTCTGTTAATTCATGTCACAGAGTTACATCTTTCCCTTCAAGAAGCCTTTCGCTAAGGCTGTTCTTGTGGAATTGGAAAAGGGATATTTGGAAGCCCCTAGAGGGCTATGGTGAAAAAGGAAATATCTTCCCTTCAAAACTGGAAAGAAGCTTTCTGAGAAACTACTCTGTGTTCTGTTAATTCATCTCACAGAGTTACATCTTTCACTTCAAGAAGCCTTTCGCTAAAGCTGTTCTTGTGGAATTGGCAACGGGATATTCGGAAGCCCCTGGAGGGCTAAGGTGAAAAAGGAAATTTCTTCCGTTCAAAACTGGAAAGAAGCTTTCAGAGAAACTGCTCTCTGTTCTGTTAATTCATCTCACAGAGTTACATCTTTCCCTTCAAGGAGCCCTTCGCTAAGGCTGTTCTTGTGGAATTGGGAAAGGGATATTTGGAAGCCCGTGGAGGGCTAGGGTGAAAAAGGAAATATCTTCCGTTCCAAACTGGAAAGAAGCTTTCTGAGAAACTGCTCTGTGTTCTGTTAATTCATCTCACAGAGTTACATCTTTCCCTTCAAGAAGCCTTTCGATAAGGCTGTTCTTGTGGAACTGGCAAAGGGATATTTGGAAGCCCCTAGAGGGCTATGGTGAAAAAGGAAATATCTTCCGTTGAAAACTGGAAAGAAGCTTTCTGAGAAACTGCTCTGTGTTCTGTTAATTCATCTCACAGAGTTACATCTTTCCCTTCAAGAAGCCTTTCGCTAATGCTGTTCTTTTGGAATTGGCAAAGGGATATTTGGACGCCCATAGAGGGCAAAGGTGAAAAAGGAAATATCTTCCGTTCAAAACTGGAAAGAAGCTTTCTGAGAAACTGCTCTGTGTTCTGTTAATTCATCTCACAGAGTTACATCTTTCCCTTCAGGAAGCCTTTCGCTAAGGCTGTTCTTGTGGAATTGGCAAAGGGATATTTGGAAGCCCTATAGGGCTATGGTGAAAAAGGAAATATCTTCCCTTCAAAACTGGAAAGAAGCTTTCTGAGAAACTATTCTGTGTTCTGTTAGTTCATCTCACAGAATTACATCTTTCCTTCAAGAAGCCTTTCGCTAAAGCTGTTCTTGTGGAATTGGCAAAAGGATATTCGGTAGCCCATAGAGGGCTATGGTGAAAAAGGAAATATCTTCCGTTCAAAACTGGAAAGTAGCTTTCTGAGAAACTGCTCTGTGTTCTGTTAATTCATCTCACAGAGTTACATCTTTCCCTTCAAGAAGCCTTTCGCTAAGGCTGTTCTTGTGGAATTGGCAAAGGGATATATGGAAGCCCATAGAGGGCTATGGCGAAAAAGGAAATATCTTCCGTTCAAAACTGGAAAGAAGCTTTCTGAGAAACTGCTCTGTGTTCTGTTAATTCATCTCACAGAGTTACATCTTTCCCTTCAAGAAGCGTTTCGTTAAGGCTGTTCTTGTGGAATTGGGAAAGGGATATTTGGAAGCCCTTAGAGGGCTATGGTGAAAAAGGAAATAACTTCCGTTCAAAACTGGAAAGAACCTTTCTGAGAAAGTGCTCTGTGTTCTGTTAATTCATCTCACAGAGTTACATATTTCCCTTCAAGAAGCCTTTCGCTAAGGCTGTTCCTGTGGAATTCGCAAAGTGATATTAGGAAGCCCATAGGGGGCTATGGTGAAAAAGGAAATATCTTCCGTTCAAAACTGGAAAGAAGCTTTCTGAGAAACTGCTCTGTGTTCTGTTAATTCATCTCACAGAGTTACATCTTTCCCTTCAAGAAGCCTTTCGCTAAGGCTGTTCTTGTTGAATTCGCGAAGTGATATTTGGAAGCCCATAGAGGGCTATGGCGAAAAAGGAAATATCTTCCGTTCAAAACTGGAAAGAAGCTTTCTGAGAAACTGCTCTGTGTTCTGTTAATTCATCTCACAGAGTAACATCTTTCCCTTCAAGAAGCCTTTCGCTAATGCTGTTCTTTTGGAATTGGCAAAGGGATATTTGGACGCCCATAGAGGGCTATGGTGAAAAAGGAAATATCTTCCGTTCAAAACTTTAAAGAAGCTTTCTGAGAAACTGCTCTGTGTTCTGTTAATTCATCTCACAGAGTTACATCTTTCCCTTCAAGAAGCCTTTCGCTAAGGCTGTTCTTGTGGAATTGGCAAAGGGATATTTGGAATTTCAAAACTAGAAAGAAGCTTTCTGAGAAACTGCTCTGTGTTCCGTTAATTCATCTCACAGAGTTACATCTTTCCCTTCAAGAAGCCTTTCGCTAAGGCTGTTCTTGTGGAATTCGCAAAGTGATATTAGGAAGCCCCTAGAGGGCTATTGTGAAAAAGGAAATATCTTCCGTTCAAAACTGGAAAGAAGCTTTCTGAGAAACTGCTCTGTGTTCTGTTAATTCATCTCACAGAGTTACATCTTTCCCTTCAGGAAGCCATTCGCTACGGCTGTTCTGGTGGAATTGGCAAAGGGATATTTGGACGCCCCCAGAGGGCTATGATGAAAAAGGAAATATCTTCCGTTCAAAACTGGAAAGAAGCTTTCTGAGAAACTGCTCTGTGTTCTGTTAATTCATATGACAGAGTTACATCTTTCCCTTCAAGAAGCCTTTCGCTAAGGCTGTTCTTGTGGAATTGGCAAAGGGAGATTTGGAAGCCCATAGAGGGCTATGGGGAAAAAGGAATTATCTTCCGTTCAAAACTGGAAAGAAGCTTTCTGAGAAACTGCTCTGTGTTCTGTTAATTCATCTCACAGAGTTACAACTTTCCCTTCAAGAAGCCTTTCGCTAAGGCTGTTCTTGTGGAATTGGCAAAGGGATACTTGGAAGCCCGTAGAGGGCTACGGTGAAAAAGGAAATAACTTCGGTTCAAAACTGGAAAGAACCTATCTGAGAAACTTCTCTGTGTTCTGTTAATTCATCTCACAGAGTTACGTCTTTCCCTTCAAGAAGCCTTTCGCTAAGGCTGTTCTTGTGGAATTGGCAAAGGGATATTTGGAAGCCCATAGAGGGCTATGGTGAAAAAGGAAATAACTTCCGTTCAAAACTGGAAAGAACCTTTCTGAGAAACTGCTCTGTGTTCTGTTAATTCATCTCACAGAGTTACATCTTTCCCTTCAAGAAGCCTTTCGCTAAGGCTGTTCTTGTGGAATTCGCAAAGTGATATTAGGAAGCCCATAGGGGGCTATGGTGAAAAAGGAAATATCTTCCGTTCAAAACTGGAAAGAAGCTTTCTGAGAAACTGCTCTGTGTTCTGTTAATTCATCTCACAGAGTTACATCTTTCCCTTCAAGAAGCCTTTCGCTAAGGCTCTTCTTGTGGAATTGGCAAAGGGATATTTGGAAGACCCTAGAGGGCTATGGTGAAAAAGGAAATATCTTCCGTTCAAAACTGGAAAGAAGTTTTCTGAGAAACTGCTCTGTGTACTGTTAATTCATCTCACAGAATTACATCTTTCCCTTCAAGAAGCCTTTCGCTAAGGCTGTTCTTGTGGAATTGGCAAAGGGATATTTGGAAGCCCTTAGAGGGCTATGGTGAAAAAGGAATTATCTTCCGTTCAAAACTGGAAAGAAGCTTTCTGAGAAACTGCTCTGTGTTCTGTTAATTCATCTCACAGAGGTACATCTTTCCCTTCAAGAAGCCTTTCGCTAAAGCTGTTCTTGTAGAATTGGCAAAAGGATATTCGGTAGCCCATAGAGGGCTATGGTGAAAAAGGAAATATCTTCCGTTCAAAACTGGAAAGAAGCTTTCAGAGAAACTGCTCTGTGTTCTGTTAATTCATCTCACAGAGTTACACCTTTCCCTGCAAGAAGCCTTTCGCTAAGGCTGTTCTTGTGGAATTGGCAAAGGGATATTTGGAAGCCCATAGAGGTCTGTGGCGAAAAAGGAAATATCTTCCGATCGAAACTGGAAAGAAGCTTTCTGAGAAACTGCTCTGTGTTCTGTTAATTCATCTAACAGAGTTACATCTTTCCCTTCAAGAAGCCTTTCGCTAAGGCTGTTCTTGTGGAATTGGCAAAGGGATATTTGGAACCCTTAGAGGGCTATGGTGACAAAGGAAATATCTTCCGTTCAAAACTGGAAGAAGCATTCAGAGAAACTGCTCTGTGTTCTGTTAGTTCATCTCACAGAGTTACATTTTTCGCTTCAAGAAGCCTTTCGCTAAGTCTGTTCTTGTGGAATTGGCAAAGGGATACTTGGAAGCCCGTAGAGGGCTATGGTGAAAAAGGAAATAACTTCCGTTCAAAACTGGAAAGAACCTTTCTGAGAAACTGCTCTGTGTTCTGTTAATTCATCTCACAGAGTTACATCTTTCCCTTCAAGAAGCCTTTCGCTAAGGCAGTTCTTGTGGAATTGGCAAAGGGATATTTGGAAGCCCTAGAGGGCTATGGTGAAAAAGGAAATATATTCCGTTCAAAACTGGAAAGAAGCTTTCTGAGAAACTGCTCTGTGTTCTGTTAATTCATCTCACAGAGTTACGTCTTTCCCTTCAAGAAGCCTTTCGCTAAGGCAGTTCTTGTGCAATTGGGAAAGGGATATTAGGAAGCCCATAGAGGGGTATGGTGAAAAAGAAAATATCTTCCCTTCAAAACTGGAAAGAAGCTTTCTGAGAAACTGCTCTGTGTACTGTTAATTCATCTCACAGAATTACATCTTTCCCTTCAAGAAGCCTTTCGCTAAGGCTGTTCTTGTGGAATTGGCAAAGGGATATTTGGAAGCCCTTAGAGGGCTATGGTGAAAAAGGAATTATCTTCCGTTCAAAACTGGAAAGAAGCTTTCTGAGAAACTGCTCTGTGTTCTGTTAATTCATCTCACAGAGTTACATCTTTCCCTTCAAGAAGCCTTTCGCTAAGGCTGTTCTTGTGGAATTGGCAAAGGGATATTTGGAAGCCCATAGAGGGCTACGGTGAAAAAGGAAATATTTTCCGTTCAAAACTATAAAGAAGCTTTCTGAGAAACTGCTCTGTGTTCTGTTAATTCATCTCACAGTGTTACATCTTTCCCTTCAAGAAGCCTTTCACTACGGCTGTTCTTGTGGAATTGGCAAAGGGATATTTGGAAGCCCATAGAGGGCTATGGTGAAAAAGGAAATATCTTCCTTTCAAAACTGAAAAGAAGCTTTCTGACAAACTGCTCTGTGTTCTGTTAATTTATCTCACAGAGTTACATCTTTCCCTTCAGGAAGCCTTTCGCTAAGTCTGTTCTTGTGGAATTGGCAAAGGGATATTTGGAAGCCCATAGAGGGCTATGGTGAAAAAGGAAATATCTTCCGTTCAAAACTGGAGAGAAGCTTTCTGAGAGACTGCTCTGTGTTCTGTTAATTCATCTCACAGAGTTACATCTTTTCCTTCAAGAAGCCTTTCTCTAAGGCTGTTCTTGTGGAATTGGCAAAGGGATATTTGGAATTTCAAAACTAGAAAGAAGCTTTCTGAGAAACTGCTCTGTGTTCTGTTAATTCATCTCACAGAGTTACATCTTTCCCTTCCAGAAGCTTTTCGCTAAGGCAGTTCTTGTGGAATTGGCAAAGGGATATTTGGAAGCCCATAGAGGGCTATGGTGAAAAAGGAAATAACTTCCGTTCAAAACTGGAAAGAAGTTTTCTGAGAAACTGCTCTGTGTTCTGTTAATTCATCTCACAGAGTTACATCTTTCCCTTCAAGAAGCCTTTCGCTAAGGCTGTTCTTGTGGAATTCGCAAAGTGATATTAGGAAGCCCCTAGAGGGCTATTGTGAAAAAGGAAATATCTTCCGTTCAAAACTGGAAAGAAGCTTTCTGAGAAACTGCTCTGTGTTCTGTTAATTCATCTCACAGAGTTACATCTTTCCCTTCAGGAAGCCATTCGCTACGGCTGTTCTGGTGGAATTAGCAAAGGGATATTTGGACGCCCCCAGAGGGCTATGATGAAAAAGGAAATATCTTCCGTTCAAAACTGGAAAGAAGCTTTCTGAGAAACTGCTCTGTGTTCTGTTAATTCATATGACAGAGTTACATCTTTCCCTTCAAGAAGCCTTTCGCTAAGGCTGTTCTTGTGGAATTGGCAAAGGGAGATTTGGAAGCCCATAGAGGGCTATGGGGAAAAAGGAATTATCTTCCGTTCAAAACTGGAAAGAAGCTTTCTGAGAAACTGTTCTGTGTTCTGTTAATTCATCTCACAGAGTTACAACTTTTCCTTCAAGAAGCCTTTCGCTAAGGCTGTTCTTGTGGAATTGGCAAAGGGATACTTGGAAGCCCGTAGAGGACTACGGTGAAAAAGGAAATAACTTCCGTTCAAAACTGGAAAGAACCTATCTGAGAAACTTCTCTGTGTTCTGTTAATTCATCTCACAGAGTTACGTCTTTCCCTTCAAGAAGCCTTTCGCTAAGGCTGTTCTTGTGGAATTGGCAAAGGGATATTTGGAAGCCCATAGAGGGCTATGGTGAAAAAGGAAATAACTTCCGTTCAAAACTGGAAAGAACCTTTCTGAGAAACTGCTCTGTGTTCTGTTAATTCATCTCACAGAGTTACATCTTTCCCTTGAAGAAGCCTTTCGCTAAGGCTGTTCTTGTGGAATTCGCAAAGTGATATTAGGAAGCCCATAGGGGGCTATGGTGAAAAAGGAAATATCTTCCGTTCAAAACTGGAAAGAAGCTTTCTGAGAAACTGCTCTGTGTTCTGTTAATTCATCTCACAGAGTTACATCTTTCCCTTCAAGAAGCCTTTCGCTAAGGCTCTTCTTGTGGAATTGGCAAAGGGATATTTGGAAGACCCTAGAGGGCTATGGTGAAAAAGGAAATATCTTCCGTTCAAAACTGGAAAGAAGTTTTCTGAGAAACTGCTCTGTGTACTGTTAATTCATCTCACAGAATTACATCTTTTCCTTCAAGAAGCCTTTCGCTAAGGCTGTTCTTGTGGAATTGGCAAAGGGATATTTGGAACCAATAGAGGGCTATGGTGACAAAGGAAATGTCTTCCGTTCAAAACTGGAAAGAAGCATTCAGAGAAACAGCTCTGTGTTCTGTTAATTCATCTCACAGAGTTACATCTTTCCCTTCAAGAAGCCTTTCGGTAAGGCTGTTCTTGTGGAATTGGCAAAGGGATATTTGGAAGCCCATAGAGGGCTATGGTGAAAAAGGAAATATCTTACCTTCAAAACTGGAAAGAAGCCTTCTGAGAAACTGCTCTGTGTTATGTTAATTCATCTCACAGAGTTACATCTTTCCCTTCAAGAAGCCATTCGCTACGGCTGTTCTGGTGGAATTGGCAAAGGGATATTTGGAAGCCCCCAGAGGGCTATGGTGAAAAAGGAAATATCTTCCGTTCAAAACTGGAAAGAAGCTTTCTGAGAAACTGCTCTGTGTTCTGTAAATTCATCTCACAGAGTTACATCTTTCCCTTCAAGAAGCCTTTCGCTAAGGCTGTTCTTGTGGAATTGGCAAAGGGATATTTGGAAGCCCATAGAGTTCTATGGTGAAAAAGGAAGTATCTTCCGTTCAAAACTGGAAAGAAGCTTTCTGAGAAACTGCTCTGTGTTCTGTTAATTCATCTCACAGAGTTACATCTTTCCCTTCCAGAAGCCTTTCGCTAAGGCTGTTCTTGTGGAATTGGCAAAGGGATATTTGGAAGCCCATAGAGGGCTATGGTGAAAAAGGAAATAACTTCCGTTCAAAACTGGAAAGAACCTTTCTGAGAAACTGCTCTGTGTTCTATTAATTCATCTCACAGAGATACATCTTTCCCTTCAAGAAGCGTTTCGCTAAGGCTGTTCTTGTGGAATTGGCAAAGGGATATATGGAAGCCCCTAGAGGGCTATGGTGAAAAAGGAAATATCTTCCGTTCAAAACTGGAAAGAAGCTTTCTGAGAAACTGCTCTGTGTTCTGTTAATTCATCTCACACAGTTACATCTTTCCCTTCAGGAAGACTTTCGCTAAGGCTGTTCTTGTGGAATTGGCAAAGGGATATTTGGAAGCCCAAAGAGGGCTATGCTGAAAAAGGAAATAACTTCCGTTCAAAACTGGAAAGAACCTTTCTGGGAAACTACTCTGTGTTCTGTTAATTCATCTCACAGAGATACATCTTTCCCTTCAAGAAGCCTTTCGCTAAGGCTGTTCTTGTGGAATTCGCAAAGTGATATTAGGAAGCCCATAGGGGGCTATGGTGAAAAAGGAAATATCTTCCGTTCAAAACTGGAAAGAAGCTTTCTGAGAAACTGCTCTGTGTTCTGTTAATTCATCTCACAGAGTTACATCTTTCCCTTCAAGAAGCCTTTCGCTAAGGCTGTTCTTGTTGAATTCGCGAAGTGATATTTAGAAGCCTATAGAGGGCTAGGGTGAAAAAGGAAATATCTTCCGTTCAAAACTGGAAAGAAGCTTTCTGAGAAACTGCTCTGTGTTCTGTTAATTCACCTCGCAGAGTTACATCTTTCCCTTCAATAAGCCCTTCGCTAAGGCTGTTCTTGTGGAATTGGCAAAGGGATATTTGGAAGCCCCTAGAGGGCTATGGTGAAAAAGGAAATATCTTCCGTTCAAAACTGGAAAGAAGCTTTCTGAGAAACTGCTCTGGGTTCTGTTAATTCATCTCACAGAGTTACATCTTTCCCTTCAAGAAGCCTTTCGCTAATGCTGTTCTTTTGGAATTGGCAAAGGGATATTTGGAAGCCCATAGAGGGCTATGGTGAAAAGGGAAATATCTTCCGTTCAAAACTGGAAAGAAGCTTTCTGAGAAACTGCTCTGTGTTCTGTTAATTCATGTCACAGAGTTACATCTTTCCCTTCAAGAAGCCTTTCGCTAAGGCTGTTCTTGTGGAATTGGAAAAGGGATATTTGGAAGCCCCTAGAGGGCTATGGTGAAAAAGGAAATATCTTCCCTTCAAAACTGGAAAGAAGCTTTCTGAGAAACTACTCTGTGTTCTGTTAATTCATCTCACAGAGTTACATCTTTCACTTCAAGAAGCCTTTCGCTAAAGCTGTTCTTCTGGAATTGGCAACGGGATATTCGGAAGCCCCTGGAGGGCTAAGGTGAAAAAGGAAATTTCTTCCGTTCAAAACTGGAAAGAAGCTTTCAGAGAAACTGCTCTCTGTTCTGTTAATTCATCTCACAGAGTTACATCTTTCCCTTCAAGGAGCCCTTCGCTAAGGCTGTTCTTGTGGAATTGGGAAAGGGATATTTGGAAGCCCGTGGAGGGCTAGGGTGAAAAAGGAAATATCTTCCGTTCCAAACTGGAAAGAAGCTTTCTGAGAAACTGCTCTGTGTTCTGTTAATTCATCTCACAGAGTTACATCTTTCCCTTCAAGAAGCCTTTCGATAAGGCTGTTCTTGTGGAACTGGCAAAGGGATATTTGGAAGCCCCTAGAGGGCTATTGTGAAAAAGGAAATATCTTCCGTTGAAAACTGGAAAGAAGCTTTCTGAGAAACTGCTCTGTGTTCTGTTAATTCATCTCACAGAGTTACATCTTTCCCTTCAAGAAGCCTTTCGCTAATGCTGTTCTTTTGGAATTGGCAAAGGGATATTTGGACGCCCATAGAGGGCAAAGGTGAAAAAGGAAATATCTTCCGTTCAAAACTGGAAAGAAGCTTTCTGAGAAACTGCTCTGTGTTCTGTTAATTCATCTCACAGAGTTACATCTTTCCCTTCAGGAAGCCTTTCGCTAAGGCTGTTCTTGTGGAATTGGCAAAGGGATATTTGGAAGCCCTATAGGGCTATGGTGAAAAAGGAAATATCTTCCCTTCAAAACTGGAAAGAAGCTTTCTGAGAAACTATTCTGTGTTCTGTTAGTTCATCTCACAGAATTACATCTTTCCTTCAAGAAGCCTTTCGCTAAAGCTGTTCTTGTGGAATTGGCAAAAGGATATTCGGTAGCCCATAGAGGGCTATGGTGAAAAAGGAAATATCTTCCGTTCAAAACTGGAAAGTAGCTTTCTGAGAAACTGCTCTGTGTTCTGTTAATTCATCTCACAGAGTTACATCTTTCCCTTCAAGAAGCCTTTCGCTAAGGCTGTTCTTGTGGAATTGGCAAAGGGATATATGGAAGCCCATAGAGGGCTATGGCGAAAAAGGAAATATCTTCCGTTCAAAACTGGAAAGAAGCTTTCTGAGAAACTGCTCTGTGTTCTGTTAATTCATCTCACAGAGTTACATCTTTCCCTTCAAGAAGCGTTTCGTTAAGGCTGTTCTTGTGGAATTGGGAAAGGGATATTTGGAAGCCCTTAGAGGGCTATGGTGAAAAAGGAAATAACTTCCGTTCAAAACTGGAAAGAACCTTTCTGAGAAAGTGCTCTGTGTTCTGTTAATTCATCTCACAGAGTTACATATTTCCCTTCAAGAAGCCTTTCGCTAAGGCTGTTCCTGTGGAATTCGCAAAGTGATATTAGGAAGCCCATAGGGGGCTATGGTGAAAAAGGAAATATCTTCCGTTCAAAACTGGAAAGAAGCTTTCTGAGAAACTGCTCTGTGTTCTGTTAATTCATCTCACAGAGTTACATCTTTCCCTTCAAGAAGCCTTTCGCTAAGGCTGTTCTTGTTGAATTCGCGAAGTGATATTTGGAAGCCCATAGAGGGCTATGGCGAAAAAGGAAATATCTTCCGTTCAAAACTGGAAAGAAGCTTTCTGAGAAACTGCTCTGTGTTCTGTTAATTCATCTCACAGAGTAACATCTTTCCCTTCAAGAAGCCTTTCGCTAATGCTGTTCTTTTGGAATTGGCAAAGGGATATTTGGACGCCCATAGAGGGCTATGGTGAAAAAGGAAATATCTTCCGTTCAAAACTTTAAAGAAGCTTTCTGAGAAACTGCTCTGTGTTCTGTTAATTCATCTCACAGAGTTACATCTTTCCCTTCAAGAAGCCTTTCGCTAAGGCTGTTCTTGTGGAATTGGCAAAGGGATATTTGGAATTTCAAAACTAGAAAGAAGCTTTCTGAGAAACTGCTCTGTGTTCCGTTAATTCATCTCACAGAGTTACATCTTTCCCTTCAAGAAGCCTTTCGCTAAGGCTGTTCTTGTGGAATTCGCAAAGTGATATTAGGAAGCCCCTAGAGGGCTATTGTGAAAAAGGAAATATCTTCCGTTCAAAACTGGAAAGAAGCTTTCTGAGAAACTGCTCTGTGTTCTGTTAATTCATCTCACAGAGTTACATCTTTCCCTTCAGGAAGCCATTCGCTACGGCTGTTCTGGTGGAATTGGCAAAGGGATATTTGGACGCCCCCAGAGGGCTATGATGAAAAAGGAAATATCTTCCGTTCAAAACTGGAAAGAAGCTTTCTGAGAAACTGCTCTGTGTTCTGTTAATTCATATGACAGAGTTACATCTTTCCCTTCAAGAAGCCTTTCGCTAAGGCTGTTCTTGTGGAATTGGCAAAGGGAGATTTGGAAGCCCATAGAGGGCTATGGGGAAAAAGGAATTATCTTCCGTTCAAAACTGGAAAGAAGTTTTCTGAGAAACTGCTCTGTGTTCTGTTAATTCATCTCACAGAGTTACAACTTTCCCTTCAAGAAGCCTTTCGCTAAGGCTGTTCTTGTGGAATTGGCAAAGGGATACTTGGAAGCCCGTAGAGGGCTACGGTGAAAAAGGAAATAACTTCGGTTCAAAACTGGAAAGAACCTATCTGAGAAACTTCTCTGTGTTCTGTTAATTCATCTCACAGAGTTACGTCTTTCCCTTCAAGAAGCCTTTCGCTAAGGCTGTTCTTGTGGAATTGGCAAAGGGATATTTGGAAGCCCATAGAGGGCTATGGTGAAAAAGGAAATAACTTCCGTTCAAAACTGGAAAGAACCTTTCTGAGAAACTGCTCTGTGTTCTGTTAATTCATCTCACAGAGTTACATCTTTCCCTTCAAGAAGCCTTTCGCTAAGGCTGTTCTTGTGGAATTCGCAAAGTGATATTAGGAAGCCCATAGGGGGCTATGGTGAAAAAGGAAATATCTTCCGTTCAAAACTGGAAAGAAGCTTTCTGAGAAACTGCTCTGTGTTCTGTTAATTCATCTCACAGAGTTACATCTTTCCCTTCAAGAAGCCTTTCGCTAAGGCTCTTCTTGTGGAATTGGCAAAGGGATATTTGGAAGACCCTAGAGGGCTATGGTGAAAAAGGAAATATCTTCCGTTCAAAACTGGAAAGAAGTTTTCTGAGAAACTGCTCTGTGTACTGTTAATTCATCTCACAGAATTACATCTTTCCCTTCAAGAAGCCTTTCGCTAAGGCTGTTCTTGTGGAATTGGCAAAGGGATATTTGGAAGCCCTTAGAGGGCTATGGTGAAAAAGGAATTATCTTCCGTTCAAAACTGGAAAGAAGCTTTCTGAGAAACTGCTCTGTGTTCTGTTAATTCATCTCACAGAGGTACATCTTTCCCTTCAAGAAGCCTTTCGCTAAAGCTGTTCTTGTAGAATTGGCAAAAGGATATTCGGTAGCCCATAGAGGGCTATGGTGAAAAAGGAAATATCTTCCGTTCAAAACTGGAAAGAAGCTTTCAGAGAAACTGCTCTGTGTTCTGTTAATTCATCTCACAGAGTTACACCTTTCCCTTCAAGAAGCCTTTCGCTAAGGCTGTTCTTGTGGAATTGGCAAAGGGATATTTGGAAGCCCATAGAGGTCTGTGGCGAAAAAGGAAATATCTTCCGATCGAAACTGGAAAGAAGCTTTCTGAGAAACTGCTCTGTGTTCTGTTAATTCATCTAACAGAGTTACATCTTTCCCTTCAAGAAGCCTTTCGCTAAGGCTGTTCTTGTGGAATTGGCAAAGGGATATTTGGAACCCTTAGAGGGCTATGGTGACAAAGGAAATATCTTCCGTTCAAAACTGGAAGAAGCATTCAGAGAAACTGCTCTGTGTTCTGTTAGTTCATCTCACAGAGTTACATTTTTCGCTTCAAGAAGCCTTTCGCTAAGTCTGTTCTTGTGGAATTGGCAAAGGGATACTTGGAAGCCCGTAGAGGGCTATGGTGAAAAAGGAAATAACTTCCGTTCAAAACTGGAAAGAACCTTTCTGAGAAACTGCTCTGTGTTCTGTTAATTCATCTCACAGAGTTACATCTTTCCCTTCAAGAAGCCTTTCGCTAAGGCAGTTCTTGTGGAATTGGCAAAGGGATATTTGGAAGCCCTAGAGGGCTATGGTGAAAAAGGAAATATATTCCGTTCAAAACTGGAAAGAAGCTTTCTGAGAAACTGCTCTGTGTTCTGTTAATTCATCTCACAGAGTTACGTCTTTCCCTTCAAGAAGCCTTTCGCTAAGGCAGTTCTTGTGCAATTGGGAAAGGGATATTAGGAAGCCCATAGAGGGGTATGGTGAAAAAGAAAATATCTTCCCTTCAAAACTGGAAAGAAGCTTTCTGAGAAACTGCTCTGTGTACTGTTAATTCATCTCACAGAATTACATCTTTCCCTTCAAGAAGCCTTTCGCTAAGGCTGTTCTTGTGGAATTGGCAAAGGGATATTTGGAAGCCCTTAGAGGGCTATGGTGAAAAAGGAATTATCTTCCGTTCAAAACTGGAAAGAAGCTTTCTGAGAAACTGCTCTGTGTTCTGTTAATTCATCTCACAGAGTTACATCTTTCCCTTCAAGAAGCCTTTCGCTAAGGCTGTTCTTGTGGAATTGGCAAAGGGATATTTGGAAGCCCATAGAGGGCTACGGTGAAAAAGGAAATATTTTCCGTTCAAAACTATAAAGAAGCTTTCTGAGAAACTGCTCTGTGTTCTGTTAATTCATCTCACAGTGTTACATCTTTCCCTTCAAGAAGCCTTTCACTACGGCTGTTCTTGTGGAATTGGCAAAGGGATATTTGGAAGCCCATAGAGGGCTATGGTGAAAAAGGAAATATCTTCCTTTCAAAACTGAAAAGAAGCTTTCTGACAAACTGCTCTGTGTTCTGTTAATTTATCTCACAGAGTTACATCTTTCCCTTCAGGAAGCCTTTCGCTAAGTCTGTTCTTGTGGAATTGGCAAAGGGATATTTGGAAGCCCATAGAGGGCTATGGTGAAAAAGGAAATATCTTCCGTTCAAAACTGGAGAGAAGCTTTCTGAGAGACTGCTCTGTGTTCTGTTAATTCATCTCACAGAGTTACATCTTTTCCTTCAAGAAGCCTTTCTCTAAGGCTGTTCTTGTGGAATTGGCAAAGGGATATTTGGAATTTCAAAACTAGAAAGAAGCTTTCTGAGAAACTGCTCTGTGTTCTGTTAATTCATCTCACAGAGTTACATCTTTCCCTTCCAGAAGCTTTTCGCTAAGGCAGTTCTTGTGGAATTGGCAAAGGGATATTTGGAAGCCCATAGAGGGCTATGGTGAAAAAGGAAATAACTTCCGTTCAAAACTGGAAAGAAGTTTTCTGAGAAACTGCTCTGTGTTCTGTTAATTCATCTCACAGAGTTACATCTTTCCCTTCAAGAAGCCTTTCGCTAAGGCTGTTCTTGTGGAATTCGCAAAGTGATATTAGGAAGCCCCTAGAGGGCTATGGTGAAAAAGGAAATATCTTCCGTTCAAAACTGGAAAGAAGCTTTCTGAGAAACTGCTCTGTGTTCTGTTAATTCATCTCACAGAGTTACATCTTTCCCTTCAGGAAGCCATTCGCTACGGCTGTTCTGGTGGAATTAGCAAAGGGATATTTGGACGCCCCCAGAGGGCTATGATGAAAAAGGAAATATCTTCCGTTCAAAACTGGAAAGAAGCTTTCTGAGAAACTGCTCTGTGTTCTGTTAATTCATATGACAGAGTTACATCTTTCCCTTCAAGAAGCCTTTCGCTAAGGCTGTTCTTGTGGAATTGGCAAAGGGAGATTTGGAAGCCCATAGAGGGCTATGGGGAAAAAGGAATTATCTTCCGTTCAAAACTGGAAAGAAGCTTTCTGAGAAACTGTTCTGTGTTCTGTTAATTCATCTCACAGAGTTACAACTTTCCCTTCAAGAAGCCTTTCGCTAAGGCTGTTCTTGTGGAATTGGCAAAGGGATACTTGGAAGCCCGTAGAGGACTACGGTGAAAAAGGAAATAACTTCCGTTCAAAACTGGAAAGAACCTATCTGAGAAACTTCTCTGTGTTCTGTTAATTCATCTCACAGAGTTACGTCTTTCCCTTCAAGAAGCCTTTCGCTAAGGCTGTTCTTGTGGAATTGGCAAAGGGATATTTGGAAGCCCATAGAGGGCTATGGTGAAAAAGGAAATAACTTCCGTTCAAAACTGGAAAGAACCTTTCTGAGAAACTGCTCTGTGTTCTGTTAATTCATCTCACAGAGTTACATCTTTCCCTTGAAGAAGCCTTTCGCTAAGGCTGTTCTTGTGGAATTCGCAAAGTGATATTAGGAAGCCCATAGGGGGCTATGGTGAAAAAGGAAATATCTTCCGTTCAAAACTGGAAAGAAGCTTTCTGAGAAACTGCTCTGTGTTCTGTTAATTCATCTCACAGAGTTACATCTTTCCCTTCAAGAAGCCTTTCGCTAAGGCTCTTCTTGTGGAATTGGCAAAGGGATATTTGGAAGACCCTAGAGGGCTATGGTGAAAAAGGAAATATCTTCCGTTCAAAACTGGAAAGAAGTTTTCTGAGAAACTGCTCTGTGTACTGTTAATTCATCTCACAGAATTACATCTTTCCCTTCAAGAAGCCTTTCGCTAAGGCTGTTCTTGTGGAATTGGCAAAGGGATATTTGGAAGCCCTTAGAGGGCTATGGTGAAAAAGGAATTATCTTCCGTTCAAAACTGGAAAGAAGCTTTCTGAGAAACTGCTCTGTGTTCTGTTAATTCATCTCACAGAGGTACATCTTTCCCTTCAAGAAGCCTTTCGCTAAAGCTGTTCTTGTAGAATTGGCAAAAGGATATTCGGTAGCCCATAGAGGGCTATGGTGAAAAAGGAAATATCTTCCGTTCAAAACTGGAAAGAAGCTTTCAGAGAAACTGCTCTGTGTTCTGTTAATTCATCTCACAGAGTTACACCTTTCCCTTCAAGAAGCCTTTCGCTAAGGCTGTTCTTGTGGAATTGGCAAAGGGATATTTGGAAGCCCATAGAGGTCTGTGGCGAAAAAGGAAATATCTTCCGATCGAAACTGGAAAGAAGCTTTCTGAGAAACTGCTCTGTGTTCTGTTAATTCATCTAACAGAGTTACATCTTTCCCTTCAAGAAGCCTTTCGCTAAGGCTGTTCTTGTGGAATTGGCAAAGGGATATTTGGAACCCTTAGAGGGCTATGGTGACAAAGGAAATATCTTCCGTTCAAAACTGGAAGAAGCATTCAGAGAAACTGCTCTGTGTTCTGTTAGTTCATCTCACAGAGTTACATCTTTCGCTTCAAGAAGCCTTTCGCTAAGTCTGTTCTTGTGGAATTGGCAAAGGGATACTTGGAAGCCCGTAGAGGGCTATGGTGAAAAAGGAAATAACTTCCGTTCAAAACTGGAAAGAACCTTTCTGAGAAACTGCTCTGTGTTCTGTTAATTCATCTCACAGAGTTACATCTTTCCCTTCAAGAAGCCTTTCGCTAAGGCAGTTCTTGTGGAATTGGCAAAGGGATATTTGGAAGCCCTAGAGGGCTATGGTGAAAAGGGAAATATATTCCGTTCAAAACTGGAAAGAAGCTTTCTGAGAAACTGCTCTGTGTTCTGTTAATTCATCTCACAGAGTTACGTCTTTCCCTTCAAGAAGCCTTTCGCTAAGGCAGTTCTTGTGCAATTGGGAAAGGGATATTAGGAAGCCCATAGAGGGGTATGGTGAAAAAGAAAATATCTTCCCTTCAAAACTGGAAAGAAGCTTTCTGAGAAACTGCTCTGTGTACTGTTAATTCATCTCACAGAATTACATCTTTCCCTTCAAGAAGCCTTTCGCTAAGGCTGTTCTTGTGGAATTGGCAAAGGGATATTTGGAAGCCCTTAGAGGGCTATGGTGAAAAAGGAATTATCTTCCGTTCAAAACTGGAAAGAAGCTTTCTGAGAAACTGCTCTGTGTTCTGTTAATTCATCTCACAGAGTTACATCTTTCCCTTCAAGAAGCCTTTCGCTAACGCTGTTCTTGTGGAACTGGCAAAGGGATATTTGGAACCCATAGAGGGCTATGGTGACAAAGGAAATATCTTCCGTTCAAAACTGGAAAGAAGCATTCAGAGAAACTGCTCTGTGTTCTGTTAATTCATCTCACAGAGTTACATCTTTCCCTTCAAGAAGCCTTTCGCTAAGGCTGTTCTTGTGGAATTGGCAAAGGGATATTTGGAAGCCCCCAGAGGGCTATGGTGAAAAAGGAAATATCTTCCGTTCAAAACTGGAAAGAAGCTTTCTGAGAAACTGCTCTGTGTTCTGTTAATTCATCTCACAGAGTTACATCTTTCCCTTCAAGAAGCGTTTCGTTAAGGCTGTTCTTGTGGAATTGGGAAAGGGATATTTGGAAGCCCTTAGAGGGCTATGGTGAAAAAGGAAATAACTTCCGTTCAAAACTGGAAAGAACCTTTCTGAGAAAGTGCTCTGTGTTCTGTTAATTCATCTCACAGAGTTACATATTTCCCTTCAAGAAGCCTTTCGCTAAGGCTGTTCCTGTGGAATTCGCAAAGTGATATTAGGAAGCCCATAGTGGGCTATGGTGAAAAAGGAAATATCTTCCGTTCAAAACTGGAAAGAAGCTTTCTGAGAAACTGCTCTGTGTTCTGTTAATTCATCTCACAGAGTTACATCTTTCCCTTCAAGAAGCCTTTCGCTAAGGCTGTTCTTGTTGAATTCGCGAAGTGATATTTGGAAGCCCATAGAGGGCTATGGCGAAAAAGGAAATATCTTCCGTTCAAAACTGGAAAGAAGCTTTCTGAGAAACTGCTCTGTGTTCTGTTAATTCATCTCACAGAGTAACATCTTTCCCTTCAAGAAGCCTTTCGCTAATGCTGTTCTTTTGGAATTGGCAAAGGGATATTTGGAAGCCCATAGAGGGCTATGGTGAAAAAGGAAATATCTTCCGTTCAAAACTTTAAAGAAGCTTTCTGAGAAACTGCTCTGTGTTCTGTTAATTCATCTCACAGAGTTACATCTTTCCCTTCAAGAAGCCTTTCGCTAAGGCTGTTCTTGTGGAATTGGCAAAGGGATATTTGGAAGCCCATAGAGGGCTACGGTGAAAAAGGAAATATTTTCCGTTCAAAACTATAAAGAAGCTTTCTGAGAAACTGCTCTGTGTTCTGTTAATTCATCTCACAGTGTTACATCTTTCCCTTCAAGAAGCCTTTCACTACGGCTGTTCTTGTGGAATTGGCAAAGGGATATTTGGAAGCCCATAGAGGGCTATGGTGAAAAAGGAAATATCTTCCGTTCAAAACTGTAGAGAAGCTTTCTGAGAGACTGCTCTGTGTTCTGTTAATTCATCTCACAGAGTTACATCTTTTCCTTCAAGAAGCCTTTCTCTAAGGCTGTTCTTGTGGAATTGGCAAAGGGATATTTGGAATTTCAAAACTAGAAAGAAGCTTTCTGAGAAACTGCTCTGTGTTCTGTTAATTCATCTCACAGAGTTACATCTTTCCCTTCCAGAAGCTTTTCGCTAAGGCAGTTCTTGTGGAATTGGAAAAGGGATATTTGGAAGCCCATAGAGGGCTATGGTGAAAAAGGAAATATCTTCCGTTCAAAACTGGAAAGAAGCTTTCAGAGAAACTGCTCTGTGTTCTGTTAATTCATCTCACAGAGTTACACCTTTCCCTTCAAGAAGCCTTTCGCTAAGGCTGTTCTTGTGGAATTGGCAAAGGGATATTTGGAAGCCCATAGAGGTCTGTGGCGAAAAAGGAAATATCTTCCGATCGAAACTGGGAAGAAGCTTTCTGAGAAACTGCTCTGTGTTCTGTTAATTCATCTAACAGAGTTACATCTTTCCCTTCAAGAAGCCTTTCGCTAAGGCTGTTCTTGTGGAATTGGCAAAGGGATATTTGGAACCCTTAGAGGGCTATGGTGACAAAGGAAATATCTTCCGTTCAAAACTGGAAGAAGCATTCAGAGAAACTGCTCTGTGTTCTGTTAATTCATCTCACAGAGTTACATCTTTCCCTTCAAGAAGCCTTTCGCAAAGGCATTTCTTGTGCAATTGGGAAAGGGATATTAGGAAGCCCATAGAGGGGTATGGTGAAAAAGAAAATATCTTCCCTTCAAAACTGGAAAGAAGCTTTCTGAGAAACTGCTCTGTGTACTGTTAATTCATCTCACAGAATTACATCTTTCCCTTCAAGAAGCCTTTCGCTAAGGCTGTTCTTGTGGAATTGGCAAAGGGATATTTGGAAGCCCTTAGAGGGCTATGGTGAAAAAGGAATTAACTTCCGTTCAAAACTGGAAAGAAGCTTTCTGAGAAACTGCTCTGTGTTCTGTTAATTCATCTCACAGAGTTACATCTTTCCCTTCAAGAAGCCTTTCGCTAAGGCTGTTCTTGTGGAATTGGCAAAGGGATATTTGGAAGCCCCCAGAGGGCTATGGTGAAAAAGGAAATATCTTCCGTACAAAACTGGAAAGAAGCTTTCTGAGAAACTGCTCTGTGTTCTGTTAATTCATCTCACAGAGTTACATCTTTCCCTTCAAGAAGCGTTTCGTTAAGGCTGTTCTTGTGGAATTGGGAAAGGGATATTTGGAAGCCCTTAGAGGGCTATGGTGAAAAAGGAAATAACTTCCGTTCAAAACTGGAAAGAACGTTTCTGAGAAAGTGCTCTGTGTTCTGTTAATTCATCTCACAGAGTTACATATTTCCCTTCAAGAAGCCTTTCGCTAAGGCTGTTCCTGTGGAATTCGCCAAGTGATATTAGGAAGCCCATAGGGGGCTATGGTGAAAAAGGAAATATCTTCCGTTCAAAACTGGAAAGAAGCTTTCTGAGAAACTGCTCTGTGTTCTGTTAATTCATCTCACAGAGTTACATCTTTCCCTTCAAGAAGCCTTTCGCTAAGGCTGTTCTTGTTGAATTCGCGAAGTGATATTTGGAAGCCCATAGAGGGCTATGGCGAAAAAGGAAATATCTTCCGTTCAAAACTGGAAAGAAGCTTTCTGAGAAACTGCTCGGTGTTCTGTTAATTCATCTCACAGAGTAACATCTTTCCCTTCAAGAAGCCTTTCGCTAAGGCTGTTCTTGAGGAATTGGCAAAGGGATATTTGGAAGCCCATAGAGGGCTACGGTGAAAAAGGAAATATTTTCCGTTCAAAACTATAAAGAAGCTTTCTGAGAAACTGCTCTGTGTTCTGTTAATTCATCTCACAGTGTTACATCTTTCCCTTCAAGAAGCCTTTCACTACGGCTGTTCTTGTGGAATTGGCAAAGGGATATTTGGAAGCCCATAGAGGGCTATGGTGAAAAAGGAAATATCTTCCGTTCAAAACTGGAGAGAAGCTTTCTGAGAGACTGCTCTGTGTTCTGTTAATTCATCTCACAGAGTTACATCTTTTCCTTCAAGAAGCCTTTCTCTAAGGCTGTTCTTGTGGAATTGGCAAAGGGATATTTGGAATTTCAAAACTAGAAAGAAGCTTTCTGAGAAACTTCTCTGTGTTCTGTTAATTCATCTCACAGAGTTACATCTTTCCCTTCCAGAAGCTTTTCGCTAAGGCAGTTCTTGTGGAATTGGCAAAGGGATATTTGGAAGCCCATAGAGGGCTATGGTGAAAAAGGAAATAACTTCCGTTCAAAACTGGAAAGAAGCTTTCTGAGAAACTGCTCTGTGTTCTGTTAATTCATCTCACAGAGTTACATCTTTCCCTTCAAGAAGCCTTTCGCTAAGGCTGTTCTTGTGGAATTCGCAAAGTGATATTAGGAAGCCCCTAGAGGGCTATGGTGAAAAAGGAAATATCTTCCGTTCAAAACTGGAAAGAAGCTTTCTGAGAAACTGCTCTGTGTTCTGTTAATTCATCTCACAGAGTTACATATTTCCCTTCAGGAAGCCATTCGCTACGGCTGTTCTGGTGGAATTAGCAAAGGGATATTTGGACGCCCCCAGAGGGCTATGATGAAAAAGGAAATATCTTCCGTTCAAAACTGGAAAGAAGCTTTCTGAGAAACTGCTCTGTGTTCTGTTAATTCATATGACAGAGTTACATCTTTCCCTTCAAGAAGCCTTTCGCTAAGGCTGTTCTTGTGGAATTGGCAAAGGGAGATTTGGAAGCCCATAGAGGGCTATGGGGAAAAAGGAATTATCTTCCGTTCAAAACTGGAAAGAAGCTTTCTGAGAAACTGCTCTGTGTTCTCTTAATTCATCTCACAGAGTTACAACTTTCCCTTCAAGAAGCCTTTCGCTAAGGCTGTTCTTGTGGAATTGGCAAAGGGATACTTGGAAGCCCGTAGAGGGCTACGGTGAAAAAGGAAATAACTTCCGTTCAAAACTGGAAAGAACCTATCTGAGAAACTTCTCTGTGTTCTGTTAATTCATCTCACAGAGTTACGTCTTTCCCTTCAAGAAGCCTTTCGCTAAGGCTGTTCTTGTGGAATTGGCAAAGGGATATTTGGAAGCCCATAGAGGGCTATGGTGAAAAAGGAAATAACTTCCGTTCAAAACTGGAAAGAACCTTTCTGAGAAACTGCTCTGTGTTCTGTTAATTCATCTCACAGAGTTACATCTTTCCCTTGAAGAAGCCTTTCGCTAAGGCTGTTCTTGTGGAATTCGCAAAGTGATATTAGGAAGCCCATAGGGGGCTATGGTGAAAAAGGAAATATCTTCCGTTCAAAACTGGAAAGAAGCTTTCTGAGAAACTGCTCTGTGTTCTGTTAATTCATCTCACAGAGGTACATCTTTCCCTTCAAGAAGCCTTTCGCTAAAGCTGTTCTTGTAGAATTGGCAAAAGGATATTCGGTAGCCCATAGAGGGCTATGGTGAAAAAGGAAATATCTTCCGTTCAAAACTGGAAAGAAGCTTTCAGAGAAACTGCTCTGTGTTCTGTTAATTCATCTCACAGAGTTACACCTTTCCCTTCAAGAAGCCTTTCGCTAAGGCTGTTCTTGTGGAATTGGCAAAGGGATATTTGGAAGCCCATAGAGGTCTGTGGCGAAAAAGGAAATATCTTCCGATCGAAACTGGAAAGAAGCTTTCTGAGAAACTGCTCTGTGTTCTGTTAATTCATCTAACAGAGTTACATCTTTCCCTTCAAGAAGCCTTTCGCTAAGGCTGTTCTTGTGGAATTGGCAAAGGGATATTTGGAACCCTTAGAGGGCTATGGTGACAAAGGAAATATCTTCCGTTCAAAACTGGAAGAAGCATTCAGAGAAACTGCTCTGTGTTCTGTTAGTTCATCTCACAGAGTTACATCTTTCGCTTCAAGAAGTCTTTCGCTAAGTCTGTTCTTGTGGAATTGGCAAAGGGATACTTGGAAGCCCGTAGAGGGCTATGGTGAAAAAGGAAATAACTTCCGTTCAAAACTGGAAAGAACCTTTCTGAGAAACTGCTCTGTGTTCTGTTAATTCATCTCACAGAGTTACATCTTTCCCTTCAAGAAGCCTTTCGCTAAGGCAGTTCTTGTGGAATTGGCAAAGGGATATTTGGAAGCCCTAGAGGGCTATGGTGAAAAAGGAAATATATTCCGTTCAAAACTGGAAAGAAGCTTTCTGAGAAACTGCTCTGTGTTCTGTTAATTCATCTCACAGAGTTACGTCTTTCCCTTCAAGAAGCCTTTCGCTAAGGCAGTTCTTGTGCTATTGGGAAAGGGATATTAGGAAGCCCATAGAGGGGTATGGTGAAAAAGGAAATATCTTCCGTTCAAAACTGGAAAGAAGCTTTCTGAGAAACTGCTCTGTGTTCTGTTAATTCATCTCACAGAGTTACATCTTTCCCTTCAAGAAGCCTTTCGCTAAGGCTGTTCTTGAGGAATTCGCGAAGTGATCTTTGGAAGCCCATAGATGGCTATGGTGAAAAAGGAAATATCTTCCGTTCAAAACTGGAAAGAAGCTTTCTGAGAAACTGCTCTGTGTTCTGTTAATTCATCTCGCAGAGTTACATCTTTCTCTTTAGGAAGCCCTTCGCTAAGGCTGTTCTTGTGGAATTGGCAAAGGGATATTTGCAAGCCCCTAGTGGGCTATGGTGAAAAAGGAAATATCTTCCGTTCAAAACGGGAAAGAAGCTTTCTGAGAAACTGCTCTGTGTTCTGTTAATTCATCTCACAGAGTTACATCTTTCCCTTCAAGAAGCCTTTCGCTAATGCTGTTCTTTTGGAATTGGCAAAGGGATATTTGGACGCCCATAGAGGGCTACGGTGAAAAAGGAAATATCTTCCGTTCAAAACTGGAAAGAAGCTTTCTGAGAAACTGCTCTGTGTTCTGTTAATTCATCTCACAGAGTTACATCTTTCCCTTCAAGAAGCCTTTCGCTAAGGCTGTTCTTGTGGAATTGGCAAAGGGATATTTGGAAGCCCATAGAGGGCTATGGTGAAAAAGCCAATATCTTCCGTTCAAAACTGGAAAGAAGCTTTCTGAGAAACTGCTCTGTGTTCTGTTAATTCATCTCACAGAATTACATCTTTCCCTTCAAGAAGCCTTTCGCTAAAGCTGTTCTTGTGGAATTGGCAAAAGGATATTCGGTAGCCCATAGAGGGCTATGGTGAAAAAGGAAATATCTTCCGTTCAAAACTAGAAAGAAGCTGTCAGAAAACTGCTCTGTGTTCTGTTAATTCATCTCACAGAGTTACATCTTTCCCTTCAAGAAGCCTTTCGCTAAGGCTGTTCTTGTGGAATTGGCAAAGGGATACTTGGAAGCCCGTAGAGGGCTATGGTGAAAAAGGAAATATCTTCCCTTCAAAACTGGAAAGAAGCTTTCTGAGAAACTACTCTGTGTTCTGTTAATTCATCTCAAAGAGTTTTATCTTTCCCTTCAAGAAGCCTTTCGCTAAAGCTGTTCTTGTGGAATTGGCAACGGGATATTCGGAAGCCCCTGGAGGGCTAAGGTGAATAAGGAAATTTCTTCAGTTCAAAACTGGAAAGAAGCTTTCAGAGAAACTGCTCTGTGTTCTGTTAATTCATCTCACAGAGTTACATCTTTCCCTTCAAGGAGCCCTTCGCTAAGGTTGTTCTTGTGGAATTGGGAAAGGGATATTTGGAAGCCCGTGGAGGGCTAGGGTGAAAAAGGAAATATCTTCCGTTCAAAACTGGAAAGAAGCTTTCTGAGAAACTGCTCAGTGTTCTGTTAATTCATCTCACAGAGTTACATCTTTCCCTTCAAGAAGCCTTTCGATAAGGCTGTTCTTGTGGAATTGGCAAAGGGATATTTGGAAGCCCCTAGAGGGCTATGGTGAAAAAGTAAATATCTTCCGTTCAAAACTGGAAAGAAGCTTTCTGAGAAACTGCTCTGTGTTCTGTTAATTCATCTCACAGAGTTACATCTTTCCCTTCAGGAAGCCATTCGCTACGGCTGTTCTGGTTTAATTGGCAAAGGGATATTTGGACGCCCCCAGAGAGCTATGGTGAAAAAGGAAATATCTTCCGTTCAAAACTGGAAAGAAGCTTTCTGAGAAACTGCTCTGTGTTCTGTTAATTCATCTCACAGAGTTACATCTTTCCCTTCAAGAAGCCTTTCGCTAAGGCTGTTCTTGTGGAATTGGCAAAGGGATATTTGGAAGCCCATAGAGGGCTATGGTGAAAAAGGAAATATCTTCCGTTCAAAACTGGAAAGAAGCTTTCTGAGAAACTGCTCTGTGTTCTGTTAATTCATCTCACAGAGTTACAACTTTCCCTTCAAGAAGCCTTTCGCTAAGGCAGTTCTTGTGGAATTGGCAAAGGGATATTTGGAAGCCCTAGAGGGCTATGGTGAAAAAGGAAATATATTCCGTTCAAAACTGGAAAGAAGCTTTCTGAGAAACTGCTCTGTGTTCTGTTAATTCATCTCACAGAGTTACGTCTTTCCCTTCAAGAATCCTTTCGCTAAGGCAGTTCTTGTGCAATTGGGAAAGGGATATTAGGAAGCCCATAGAGGGGTATGGTGAAAAAGAAAATATCTTCCCTTCAAAACTGGAAAGAAGCTTTCTGAGAAACTGCTCTGTGTTCTGTTAATTCATCTCACAGAGTTACATCTTTCCCTTCCAGAAGCTTTTCGCTAAGGCTGTTCTTGTGGAATTGGCAAAGGGATATTTGGAAGCCCATAGAGGGCTATGGTGAAAAAGGAAATAACTTCCGTTCAAAACTGGAAAGAACCTTTCTGAGAAACTGCTCTGTGTTCTGTTAATTCATCTCACAGAGTAACATCTTTCCCTTCAAGAAGCCTTTCGCTAAGGCTGTTCTTGTGGAATTCGCAAAGTGATATTAGGAAGCCCATAGGCGGCTATGGTGAAAAAGGAAATATCTTCCGTTCAAAACTGGAAAGAAGCTTTCTGAGAAACTGCTCTGTGTTCTGTTAATTCATCTCACAGAATTACATCTTTCCCTTCAAGAAGCCTTTCGCTAAAGCTGTTCTTGTGGAATTGGCAAAAGGATATTCGGTAGCCCATAGAGGGCTATGGTGAAAAAGGAAATATCTTCCGTTCAAAACTAGAAAGAAGCTTTCACAGAAACTGCTCTGTGTTCTGTTAATTCATCTCACAGAGTTACATCTTTCCCTTCAAGAAGCCTTTCGCTAAGGCTGTTCTTGTGGAATTGGCAAAGGGATACTTGGAAGCCCGTAGAGGGCTATGGTGAAAAAGGAAATATCTTCCCTTCTAAACTGGAAAGAAGCTTTCTGAGAAACTACTCTGTGTTCTGTTAATTCATCTCAAAGAGTTACATCTTTCCCTTCAAGAAGCCTTTCGCTAAAGCTGTTCTTGTGGAATTGGCAACGGGATATTCGGAAGCCCCTGGAGGGCTAAGGTGAATAAGGAAATTTCTTCCGTTCAAAACTGGAAAGAAGCTTTCAGAGAAACTGCTCTGTGTTCTGTTAATTCATCTCACAGAGTTACATCTTTCCCTTCAAGGAGCCCTTCGCTAAGGCTGTTCTTGTGGAATTGGGAAAGGGATATTTGGAAGCCCGTGGAGGGCTAGGGTGAAAAAGGAAATATCTTCCGTTCAAAACTGGAAAGAAGCTTTCTGAGAAACTGCTCTGTGTTCTGTTAATTCATCTCACAGAGTTACATCTTTCCCTTCAAGAAGCCTTTCGGTAAGGCTGTTCTTGTGGAATTCGCAAAGTGATATTAGGAAGCCCCTAGAGGGCTATGGTGAAAAAGAAAATATCTTCCGTTCAAAACTGGAAAGAAGCTTTCTGAGAAACTGCTCTGTGTTCTGTTAATTCATCTCACAGAGTTACATCTTTCCCTTCAGGAAGCCATTCGCTACGGCTGTTCTGGTGGAATTAGCAAAGGGATATTTGGACGCCCACAGAGGGCTATGGTAAAAAAGGAAATATCTTCCGTTCAAAACTGGAAAGAACCTTTCTGAGAAACTGCTCTGTGTTCTGTTAATTCATCTCACAGAGTTACATCTTTCCCTTCAAGAAGCCTTTCGCTAAGGCTGTTCTTGTGGAATTCGCAAAGTGATATTAGGAAGCCCATAGGCGGCTATGGTGAAAAAGGAAATATCTTCCGTTCAAAACTGGAAAGAAGCTTTCTGAGAAACTGCTCTGTGTTCTGTTAATTCATCTCACAGAGTTACATCTTTCCCTTCAAGAAGCCTTTCGCTAAGGATGTTCTTGTGGAATTCGCGAAGTGATATTTGGAAGCCCATAGATGGCTATGGTGAAAAAGGAAATATCTTCCGTTCAAAACTGGAAAGAAGCTTTCTGAGAAACTGCTCTGTGTTCTGTTAATTCATCTCACAGAGTTACATCTTTCCCTTCAAGAAGCCTTTCGCTAAGGCTGTTCTTGTGGAATTGGCAAAGGGATATTTGGAAGCCCATAGAGGGCTATGGTGAAAAAGCCAATATCTTCCGTTCAAAACTGGAAAGAAGCTTTCTGAGAAACTGCTCTGTGTTCTGTTAATTCATCTCACAGAGTTACATCTTTCCCTTCAAGAAGCCTTTCGCTAAAGCTGTTCTTGTGGAATTGGCAAAAGGATATTCGGTAGCCCATAGAGGGCTATGGTGAAAAAGGAAATATCTTCCGTTCAAAACTAGAAAGAAGCTTTCAGAGAAACTGCTCTGTGTTCTGTTAATTCATCTCACAGAGTTACATCTTTCCCTTCAAGAAGCCTTTCGCTAAGGCTGTTCTTGTGGAATTGGCAAAGGGATACTTGGAAGCCCGTAGAGGGCTATGGTGAAACAGGAAATATCTTCCCTTCAAAACTGGAAAGAAGCTTTCTGAGAAACTACTCTGTGTTCTGTTAATTCATCTCAAAGAGTTACATCTTTCCCTTCAAGAAGCCTTTCGCTAAAGCTGTTCTTGTGGAATTGGCAACGGGATATTCGGAAGCCCCTGGAGGGCTAAGGTGAATAAGGAAAATTCTTCCTTTCAAAACTGGAAAGAAGCTTTCAGAGAAACTGCTCTGTGTTCTGTTAATTCATCTCACAGAGTTACATCTTTCCCTTCAAGGAGCCCTTCGCTAAGGCTGTTCTTGTGGAATTGGGAAAGGGATATTTGGAAGCCCGTGGAGGGCTAGGGTGAAAAAGGAAATATATTCCGTTCAAAACTGGAAAGAAGCTTTCTGAGAAACTGCTCTGTGTTCTGTTAATTCATCTCACAGAGTTACGTCTTTCCCTTCAAGAAACCTTTCGCTAAGGCAGTTCTTGTGCAATTGGGAAAGGGATATTAGGAAGCCCATAGAGGGGTATGGTGAAAAAGAAAATATCTTAGCTTCAAAACTGGAAAGAAGCTTTCTGAGAAACTGCTCTGTGTTCTGTTAATTCATCTCACAGAGTTACATCTTTCCCTTCCAGAAGCTTTTCGCTAAGGCTGTTCTTGTGGAATTGGCAAAGGGATATTTGGAAGCCCATAGAGGGCTATGGTGAAAAAGGAAATAACTTCCGTTCAAAACTGGAAAGAACCTTTCTGAGAAACTGCTCTGTGTTCTGTTAATTCATCTCACAGAGTTACATCTTTCCCTTCAAGAAGCCTTTCGCTAAGGCTGTTCTTGTGGAATTCGCAAAGTGATATTAGGAAGCCCTTAGGCGGCTATGGTGAAAAAGGAAATATCTTCCGTTCAAAACTGGAAAGAAGCTTTCTGAGAAACTGCTCTGTGTTCTGTTAATTCATCTCACGGAGTTACATCTTTCCCTTCAAGAAGCCTTTCGCTAAGGCTGTTCTTGTGGAATTCGCGAAGTGATATTTGGAAGCCCATAGATGGCTATGGTGAAAAAGGAAATATCTTCCGTTCAAAACTGCAAAGAAGCTTTCTGAGAAACTGCTCTGTGTTCTGTTAATTCATCTCACAGAGTTACATCTTTCCCTTCAAGAAGCCTTTCGCTAAGGCTGTTCTTGTGGAATTGGCAAAGGGATATTTGGAAGCCCGTGGAGGGCTAGGGTGAAAAAGGAAATATCTTCCGTTCAAAACTGGAAAGAAGCTTTCTGAGAAACTGCTCTGTGTTCTGTTAATTCATCTCACAGAGTTACATCTTTCCCTTCAAGAAGCCTTTCGCTAAGGCTGTTCTTGTGGAATTCGCAAAGTGATATTAGGAAGCCCCTAGAGGGCTATGGTGAAAAAGAAAATATCTTCCGTTCAAAACTGGAAAGAAGCTTTCTGAGAAACTGCTCTGTGTTCTGTTAATTCATCTCACAGAGTTACATCTTTCCCTTCAGGAAGCCATTCGCTACGGCTGTTCTGGTGGAATTAGCAAAGGGATATTTGGACGCCCCCAGAGGGCTATGGTGAAAAAGGAAATATCTTCCGTTCAAAACTGGAAAGAACCTTTCTGAGAAACTGCTCTGTGTTCTGTTAATTCATCTCACAGAGTTACATCTTTCCCTTCAAGAAGCCTTTCGCTAAGGCTGTTCTTGTGGAATTCGCAAAGTGATATTAGGAAGCCCATAGGCGACTATGGTGAAAAAGGAAATATCTTCCGTTCAAAACTGGAAAGAAGCTTTCTGAGAAACTGCTCTGTGTTCTGTTAATTCATCTCACAGAGTTACATCTTTCCCTTCAAGAAGCCTTTCGCTAAGGCTGTTCTTGTGGAATTCGCGAAGTGATATTTGGAAGCCCATAGATGGCTATGGTGAAAAAGGAAATATCTTCCGTTCAAAACTGGAAAGAAGCTTTCTGAGAAACTGCTCTGTGTTCTGTTAATTCATCTCACAGAGTTACATCTTTCCCTTCAAGAAGCCTTTCGCTAAGGCTGTTCTTGTGGAATTGGCAAAGGGATATTTGGAAGCCCATAGAGGGCTATGGTGAAAAAGCCAATATCTTCCGTTCAAAACTGGAAAGAAGCTTTCTGAGAAACTGCTCTGTGTTCTGTTAATTCATCTCACAGAGTTACATCTTTCCCTTCAAGAAGCCTTTCGCTAAAGCTGTTCTTGTGGAATTGGCAAAAGGATATTCGGTAGCCCATAGAGGGCTATGGTGAAAAAGGAAATATCTTCCGTTCAAAACTAGAAAGAAGCTTTCAGAGAAACTGCTCTGTGTTCTGTTAATTCATCTCACAGAGTTACATCTTTCCCTTCAAGAAGCCTTTCGCTAAGGCTGTTCTTGTGGAATTGGAAAAGGGATACTTGGAAGCCCGTAGAGGGCTATGGTGAAAAAGGAAATATCTTCCCTTCAAAACTGGAAAGAAGCTTTCTGAGAAACTACTCTGTGTTCTGTTAATTCATCTCAAAGAGTTACATCTTTCCCTTCAAGAAGCCTTTCGCTAAAGCTGTTCTTGTGGAATTGGCAACGGGATATTCGGAAGCCCCTGGAGGGCTAAGGTGAATAAGGAAATTTCTTCCGTTCAAAACTGGAAAGAAGCTTTCAGAGAAACTGCTCTGTGTTCTGTTAATTCATCTCACAGAGTTACATCTTTCCCTTCAAGGAGCCCTTCGCTAAGGCTGTTCTTGTGGAATTGGGAAAGGGATATTTGGAAGCCCGTGGAGGGCTAGGGTGAAAAAGGAAATATATTCCGTTCAAAACTGGAAAGAAGCTTTCTGAGAAACTGCTCTGTGTTCTGTTAATACATCTCACAGAGTTACGTCTTTCCCTTCAAGAAACCTCTCGCTAAGGCAGTTCTTGTGCAATTGGGAAAGGGATATTAGGAAGCCCATAGAGGGGTATGGTGAAAAAGAAAATATCTTCCCTTCAAAACTGGAAAGAAGCTTTCTGAGAAACTGCTCTGTGTTCTGTTAATTCATCTCACAGAGTTACATCTTTCCCTTCCAGAAGCTTTTCGCTAAGGCTGTTCTTGTGGAATTGGCAAAGGGATATTTGGAAGCCCATAGAGGGCTATGGTGAAAAAGGAAATAACTTCCGTTCAAAACTGGAAAGAACCTTTCTGAGAAACTGCTCTGTGTTCTGTTAATTCATCTCACAGAGTTACATCTTTCCCTTCAAGAAGCCTTTCGCTAAGGCTCTTCTTGTGGAATTCGCAAAGTGATATTAGGAAGCCCATAGGCGGCTATGGTGAAAAAGGAAATATCTTCCGTTCAAAACTGGAAAGAAGCTTTCTGAGAAACTGCTCTGTGTTCTGTTAATTCATCTCACAGAGTTACATCTTTCCCTTCAAGAAGCCTTTCGCTAAGGCTGTTCTTGTGGAATTCGCGAAGTGATATTTGGAAGCCCATAGATGGCTATGGTGAAAAAGGAAATATCTTCCGTTCAAAACTGCAAAGAAGCTTTCTGAGAAACTGCTCTGTGTTCTGTTAATTCATCTCACAGAGTTACATCTTTCCCTTCAAGAAGCCTTTCGCTAAGGCTGTTCTTGTGGAATTGGCAAAGGGATATTTGGAAGCCCATAGAGGGCTATGGTGAAAAAGCCAATATCTTCCGTTCAAAACTGGAAAGAAGCTTTCTGAGAAACTGCTCTGTGTTCTGTTAATTCATCTCACAGAATTACATCTTTCCCTTCAAGAAGCCTTTCGCTAAAGCTGTTCTTGTGGTATTGGCAAAAGGATATTCGGTAGCCCATAGAGGGCTATGGTGAAAAAGGAAATATCTTCCGTTCAAAACTAGAAAGAAGCTTTCAGAGAAACTGCTCTGTGTTCTGTTAATTCATGTCACAGAGTTACATCTTTCCCTTCAGGAAGCCATTCGCTACGGCTGTTCTGGTGGAATTAGCAAAGGGATATTTGGACGCCCCCAGAGGGCTATGGTGAAAAAGGAAATATCTTCCGTTCAAAACTGGAAAAAAGCTTTCTGAGAAACTGCTCTGTGTTCTGTTAATTCATCTGACAGAGTTACATCTTTCCCTTCAAGAAGCCTTTCGCTAAGGCTGTTCTTGTGGAATTGGCAAAGGGAGATTTGGAAGCCCATAGAGGGCTATGGTGAAAAAGGAATTATCTTCCGTTCAAAACTGGAAAGAAGCTTTCTGAGAAACTGCTCTGTGTTTTGTTAATTCATCTCACAGAGTTACAACTTTCCCTTCAAGAAGCCTTTCGCTAAGGCTGTTCTTGTGAAATTGGCAAAGGGATACTTGGAAGCCCGTAGAGGGCTACGGTGAAAAAGGAAATAACTTCCGTTCAAAACTGGAAAGAACCTATCTGAGAAACTTCTCTGTGTTCTGTTAATTCATCTCACAGAGTTACGTCTTTCCCTTCAAGAAGCCTTTCGCTAAGGCTGTTCTTGTGGAATTCGCAAAGTGATATTAGGAAGCCCCTAGAGGGCTATGGTGAAAAAGGAAATATCTTCCGTTCAAAACTGGAAAGAAGCTTTCTGAGAAACTGCTCTGTGTTCTGTTAATTCATCTCGCAGAGTTACATCTTTCCCTTCAAGAAGCCCTTCGCTAAGGCTGTTCTTGTGGAATTGGCAAAGGGATATTTGGAAGCCCCTAGAGGGCTATGGTGAAAAAGGAAATATCTTCCGTTCAAAACTGGAAAGAAGCTTTCTGGGAAACTGCTCTGTGTTCTGTTAATGAATCTCACAGTATTACATCTTTCCCTTCAAGAAGACTTTCGCTAAGTCTGTTCTTTTGGAATTGGCAAAGGGATATTTGGAAGACCATAGAGGTCTATGGTGAAAAAGTAAATATCTTCCGGTCAAAACTGGAAAGAAGCTTTCAGAGAAACTGCTCTGTGTTCTGTTAATTCATCTCACAGAGTTAAATCTTTCCCTTCAAGAAGCCTTTCGCTAAGGCTGTTCTTGTGGAATTGGCAAAGGGATACTTAGAAGCCTGTAGAGGGCTATGGTGAAAAAGGAAATAACTTCCGTTCAAAACGGGAAAGACCCTTTCTGAGAATCTTCTCTGTGTTCTGTTAATTCATCTGACAGAGTTACATCTTTCCCTTCAAGAAGCCTTTCGCTAAGGCTGTTCTTGTGGAATTGGCAAAGGGATATTTGGAAGCCCATAGAGGGCTATGGTGAAAAAGGAAATATCTTCCGTTCAAAACTGGAAAGAAGCTTTCTGAGAAACTGCTCTGTGTTCTGTTAATTCATCTCACAGAGTTACAACTATCCCTTCAAGAAGCCTTTCGCTAAGGCAGTTCTTGTGGAATTGGCAAAGGGATATTTGGAAGCCCTAGAGGGCTATGGTGAAAAAGGAAATATATTCCGTTCAAAACTGGAAAGAAGCTTTCTGAGAAACTGCTCTGTGTTCTGTTAATTCATCTCACAGAATTACGTCTTTCCCTTCAAGAAGCCTTTCGCTAAGGCAGTTCTTGTGCAATTGGGAAAGGGATATTAGGAAGCCCATAGAGGGGTATGGTGAAAAAGAAAATATCTTCCCTTCAAAACTGGAAAGAAGCTTTCTGAGAAACTGCTCTGTGTTCTGTTAATTCATCTCACAGAGTTACATCTTTCCCTTCCAGAAGCTTTTCGCTAAGGCTGTTCTTGTGGAATTGGCAAAGGGATATTTGGAAGCCCACAGAGGGCTATGGTGAAAAAGGAAATAACTTCCGTTCAAAACTGGAAAGAACCTTTCTGAGAAACTGCTCTGTGTTCTGTTAATTCATCTCACAGAGTTACATCTTTCCCTTCAAGAAGCCTTTCGCTAAGGCTGTTCTTGTGGAATTCGCAAAGTGATATTAGAAAGCCCATAGGCGGCTATGGTGAAAAAGGAAATATCTTCCGTTCAAAACTGGAAAGAAGCTTTCAGAGAAACTGCTCTGTGTTCTGTTAATTCATCTCACAGAGTTACATCTTTCCCTTCAAGAAGCCTTTCGCTAAGGCTGTTCTTGTGGAATTGGCAAAGGGATACTTGGAAGCCCGTAGAGGGCTATGGTGAAAAAGGAAATATCTTCCCTTCAAAACTGGAAAGAAGCTTTCTGAGAAACTACTCTGTGTTCTGTTAATTCATCTCAAAGAGTTACATCTTTAGCTTCAAGAAGCCTTTCGCTAAAGCTGTTCTTGTGGAATTGGCAACGGGATATTCGGAAGCCCCTGGAGGGCTAAGGTGAATAAGGAAATTTCTTCCGTTCAAAACTGGAAAGAAGCTTTCAGAGAAACTGCTCTGTGTTCTGTTAATTCATCTCACAGAGTTACATCTTTCCCTTCAAGGAGCCCTTCGCTAACGCTGTTCTTGTGGAATTGGGAAAGGGATATTTGGAAGCCCGTGGAGGGCTAGGGTGAAAAAGGAAATATCTTCTGTTCAAAACTGGAAAGAAGCTTTCTGAGAAACTGCTCTGTGTTCTGTTAATTCATCTCACAGAGTTACATCTTTCCCTTCAGGAAGCCATTCGCTACGGCTGTTCTGGTGGAATTAGCAAAGGGATATTTGGACGCCCCCAGAGGGCTATGGTGAAAAAGGAAATATCTTCCGTTCAAAACTGGAAAGAAGCTTTCTGAGAAACTGCTCTGTGTTCTGTTAAGTCATCTCACAGAGTTACAACTTTCCCTTCAAGAAGCCTTTCGCTAAGGCTGTTCTTGTGGAATTGGCAAAGGGATACTTGGAAGCCCGCAGAAGGCTACGGTGAAAAAGGAAATAACTTCCGTTCAAAACTGGAAAGAACCTATCTGAGAAACTTCTCTGTGTTCTGTTAATTCATCTCACAGAGTTACGTCTTTCCCTTCAAGAAGCCTTTCGCTAAGGCTGTTCTTGTGGAATTGGCAAAGGGATACTTGGAAGCCCGTAGAGGGCTATGGTGAAAAAGGAAATAACTTCCGTTCAAAACTGGAAAGAACCTTTCTGAGAAACTGCTCTGTGTTCTGTTAATTCATCTCACAGAGTTACGTCTTTCCCTTCAAGAAGCCTTTCGGTAAGGCAGTTCTTGTGCAATTGGGAAAGGGATATTAGGAAGCCCATAGAGGGGTATGGTGAAAAAGAAAATATCTTCCCTTCAAAACTGGAAAGAAGCTTTCTGAGAAAATGCTCTGTGTACTGTTAATTCATCTCACAGAATTACATCTTTCCCTTCAAGAAGCCTTTCGCTAAGGCTGTTCTTGTGGAATTGGCAAAGGGATATTTGGAAGCCCTTAGAGGGCTATGGTGAAAAAGGAATTATCTTCCGTTCAAAACTGGAAAGAAGCTTTCTGAGAAACTGCTCTGTGTTCTGTTAATTCATCTAACAGAGTTACATCTTTCCCTTCAAGAAGCCTTTCGCTAAGGCTGTTCTTGTGGAATTGGCAAAGGGATATTTGGAACCCATAGAAGGCTATGGTGACAAAGGAAATATCTTCCGTTCAAAACTGGAAAGAAGCATTCAGAGAAACTGCTCTGTGTTCTGTTAATTCATCTCACAGAGTTACATCTTTCCCTTCAAGAAGCCTTTCGCTAAGGCTGTTCTTGTGGAATTGGCAAAGGGATATTTGGAAGCCCATAGAGGGCTATGGTGAAAAAGGAAGTATCTTCCGTTCAAAACTGGAAAGAAGCTTTCTGAGAAACTGCTCTGTGTTCTGTTAATTCATCTCACAGAGTTACATCTTTCCCTTCAAGAAGCCTTTCGCTAAGGCTGTTCTTGTGGAATTGGCAAAGGGATACTTGGAAGCGCGTAGAGGGCTATGGTGAAAAAGGAAATATCTTCCGTTCAAAACTGGAAAGAACCTTTCTGAGAAACTGCTCTGTGTTCTGTTAATTCATCTCACAGAGTTACATCTTTCCCTTCATGAAGCCTTTCGCTAAGGCAGTTCTTGTGGAATTGGCAAAGGGATATTTGGAAGCCCTAGAGGGCTATGGTGAAAAAGGAAATATCTTCCGTTCAAAACTGGAAAGAAGCTTTCTGAGAAACTGCTCTGTGTTCTGTTAATTCATCTCACAGAGTTACATCTTTCCCTTCAAGAAGCCTTTCGCTAAAGCTGTTCTTGTGGAATTGGCAAAAGGATATTCGGTAGCCCATAGAGGGCTATGGTGAAAAAGGAAATATCTTCCGTTCAAAACTAGAAAGAAGCTTTCAGAGAAACTGCTATGTGTTCTGTTAATTCATCTCACAGAGTTACATGTTTCCCTTCAAGAAGCCTTTCGCTAAGGCTGTTCTTGTGGAATTGGCAAAGGGATATTTGGAAGCCCATAGAGGGCTATGGCGAAAAAGGAAATATCTTCCGTTCAAAACTGGAAAGAAGCTTTCTGAGAAACTGCTCTGTGTTCTGTTAATTCATCTCACAGAGTAACAGCTTTCCCTTCAAGAAGCCTTTCGCTAATGCTGTTCTTTTGGAATTGGCAAAGGGATATTTGGACGCCCATAGAGGGCTATGGTGAAAAAGGAAATATCTTCCGTTCAAAACTTTAAAGAAGCTTTCTGAGAAACTGCTCTGTGTTCTGTTAATTCATCTCACAGAGTTACATCTTTCCCTTCAAGAAGCCTTTCGCTAAGGTTGTTCTTGTGGAATTGGCAAAGGGATAATTGGAAGCCCATAGAGGGCTACGGTGAAAAAGGAAATATTTTCCGTTCAAAACTATAAAGAAGCTTTCTGAGAAACTGCTCTGTGTTCTGTTAATTCATCTCACAGTGTTACATCTTTCCCTTCAAGAAGCCTTTCACTAAGGCTGTTCTTGTGGAATTGGCAAAGGGATATTTGGAAGCCCATAGAGGGCTATGGTGAAAAAGGAAATATCTTCCTTTCAAAACTGAAAAGAAGCTTTCTTAGAAACTGCTCTGTGTTCTGTTAATTTATCTCACAGAGTTACATCTTTCCCTTCAGGAAGCCTTTCGCTAAGTCTGTTCTTGTGGAATTGGCAAAGGGTTATTAGGAAGCCCATAGTGGGCTATGGTGAAAAAGGAAATATCTTCCGTTCAAAACCGGAAAGAAGCTTTTTGAGAAACTGCACTGTATTCTCTTAATTCATCTCACAGAGTTACATCTTTCCCTTCAAGACGCCGTTCGCTAAGGCTCTTCTTGTGGAATTGGCAAAGGGATATTTGGAAGCCCATGGAGGTCTATGGTGAAAAAGGAAATATCTTCCGTTCAAAACTGGAAAGAAGCTTTCTGAGAGACTACTCTGTGTTCTGTTAATTCATCTCACAGAGTTACATCTTTTCCTTCAAGAAGCCTTTCTCTTAAGCTGTTCTTCTGGAATTGGCAAAGGGATATTTGGAATTTCAAAACTAGAAAGAAGCTTTCTGAGAAACTGCTCTGTGTTCTGTTAATTCATCTCACAGAGTTGCATCTTTCCCTTCAGGAAGCCTTTCGCTAAGGCTGTTCTTGTGGAATTGGCAAAGGGATATTTGGAAGCCCATAGAGGGCAATGGTGAAAAAGGAAATATCTTCCGTTGAAAACTGGAAAGATGCTTTCTGAGAAACTGCTCTGTGTTCTGTTAATTCATCTCACAGAGTTACATCTTTCCCTTCCAGAAGTCTTTCTCTAAGGCTGTTCTTGTGGAATCGGCAAAGGGATACTTCGAAGTCCATAGAGGGCTATGGTGAAAAACGAAATATCTTCCGTTCAAAACTGTAAAGAAGCTTTTTGAGAAACTGCTCTGTGTTCTGTCAATTCATCTCACAGAGTTACATCTTTCCCGTCAAGAATTCTTTCGCTAAGGCTGTTCTTGTGTAATTGGCAATGTGATATTTGGATGCCCATAGAGGGCTACGGTGAAAAAGGAAATATCTTCCGTTCA
Source organism: Chlorocebus sabaeus (assembly GCF_047675955.1). Taxonomy (NCBI): domain Eukaryota; kingdom Metazoa; phylum Chordata; class Mammalia; order Primates; family Cercopithecidae; genus Chlorocebus; species Chlorocebus sabaeus. The sequence goes on from NC_132911.1 coordinate 49,015,018, forward strand.
AAACTGGAAAGAAGCTATCTGAGAAACTGGTCTGTGTTCTGTTAATTCATCTCACAGAGTTACATCTTTCCCTTCAAGAAGCCTTTCGCTTAGGCTGTTCTTGTGGAATTGGCAAAGGGATATTTGGAAGCCCATAGAGGGATATGGTGTAAAAGGAAATATCTTCCGTTCCAAACTGGAAAGAAGTTTTCTGAGAGACTGCTCTGTGTTCTGTTAATTCATCTCACAGAGTTACATCTTTCCCTTCAAGAAGCCTTTCGCTAAGGCTTTTCTTGTCGAATTTGCAAACTGATATTTGGAAGCCCATAGAGGGCTATGGTGAAAAAGGAAATATCTTCCGTTCAAAACTGAAAGAAGCTTTCTGAGAAACTGCTCTGTGTTCTGTTAATTCATCTCACAGAGTTACATCTTTCCCTTCAAGAAGCCTTTCGCTAAGGCTGTTCTTGTGGAATTTTCAAAGGGATATTTGGAAGCCCATAGAGGGCTATGGTGAAAAAGGAAATATCTTCCGTTGAAAACCGGAAAGATGCTTTCTGAGAAACTGCTCTGTGTTCTGTTAATTCATCTCACAGAGTTACATCTTTCCCTTCCAGAAGTCTTTCGCTAAGGCTGTTCTTGTGGAATCGGCAAAGGGATATTTGGAAGCCCATAGAGGGCTATGGTGAAAAAGGAAATATCTTCCGTTCAAAACTGGAAAGAAGCTTTTTGTGAAACTGCTCTGTGTTCTGTTAATTCATCTCACAGAGTTACATCTTTCCCTTCCAGAAGCCTTTCGCTAAGGCTGTTCTTCTGGAATTGGCAAAGTGATATTTGGAAGCCCATAGAGGGCTATGGTGAAAAAGAAATATCTTCCATTCAAAACCGGAAAGAAGCTTTTTGAGAAACTGCTCTGTATTCTGTTAATTCATCTCACAGAGTTACATCTTTCTCTTCAAGAAGCCTTTTGCTAGGACTGTTCTTGTGGAATTGGCAAAGTGATATTTTGAAGCCCATAGAGGGCTATGGTGAAAAGGGAAATATCTTCCGTTCAAAACTGGAAAGAAGCTTTCTGAGAAACCGCTCTGTGTTCTGTTAATTCATCTCACAGAGTTACATCTTTCCCTTCAAGAAGCCTTTCGCTAAGGCTGTTCTTCTAGAATTAGCAAAGGGATATTTGGAAGCCCATAGAGGGCTAGGGTGAAAAAGGAAATATCGTCCATTCAAAACTGGAAAGAAGCTTTTTGAGAAACTGCTCTGTGTTCTGTTAATTCATCTCACAGAGTTACATCTTTCCCTTCAAGAATCATTTCGCTAAGGCTGTTCTTGTGGAATTGGCAAAGGGATATTTGGATGCCCATAGAGGGCTATGGTGAAAAAGGAAATATCTTCCGTTCAAAACTAGAAAGAAGCTTTCTGAGAAACTGCTCTGTGTTCTGTTAATTCATCTCACAGAGTTACATCTTTCCCTTCAAGAAGCCTTTCGCTAAGACTGTTCTTTTGGAATTGGAAAAGTGATATTTGGAAGCCCATAGAGGGCTATGGTGAAAAAGGAAATGTCTTCCGTTCAAAACTGGAAAGAAGCTTTCTGAGAAACGGCTCTGTGTTCTGATAATTCATCTCACAGAGTTACATCTTTCCCTTCAAGAAGCCTTTCGCTAAGGCTGTTCTTGTAGAATTGGCAAAGTGATATTTTGAAGCCCATAGAGGGCTATGGTGAAAAAAGGAAATATCTTCCGTTCAAAACTGGAAAGAAGCTTTCTGAGAAACTGCTCTGTGTTCTGTTAATTCATCCCCAGAGTTACATCTTCCCCTTCAAGAAGCCTTTGGCTAAGGCTGTTCTTGTGGAATTGGCAAAGTGATATTTGGAAGCCCATAGAGGGCTATGGTGGAAAAGGAAATATCTTCCTTTCAAAACTGGAAAGAAGCTTTCTGAGAGACTGCTCTGCGTTCTGTTAATTCATCTCACAGAGTTACATCTTTCCCTTCAAGAAGCCTTTCGCTAAGGCTGTTCTTGTGTAATTCGCAAAGGGATATTTGGAAGCCCATAGAGGGCTATGGTGAAAAAGGAAATATCTTCTTTTCAAAACTGGAAAGAAGCTTTCTGAGACACTGCTCTGTGTTCTGTTAATTCATCTCACAGAGTTACATCTTTCCCTTTAGGAAGCCTTTCGCTAAGGCTGTTCTTGTGGTATTGGAAAAGGGATATTTGGAAGCCCATAGAGGGCTATTGTGAAAAAGGAAATATCTTCTTTTCAAAACTGGAAAGAAGCTTTCTGAGAAACTGCTCTGTGTTCTGTTAATTCATCTCACAGAATTACATCGTTCCCTTCAAGAATCCTTTCGATAAGGCTGTTCTTGTGGAATTCGCAAAGGGATATTTGGAAGCCCATAGAGGGCTATGGTGAAAAAGGAAGTATCTTCCGTTCAACACTGGAAGGAAGCTTTCTGAGAAACTGCTCTGTGGTCTGTTAATTCATCTCACAGAGTTACATGTTTCCCTTCAAGAATCCTTTTGCTAGGACTGTTCTTGTGGAATTCGCAAAGGGATATTTTGAAGCCCATAGGGGGCTATGGTGAAAAAGGAAATATCTTCCGTTCAAAACTGGAAAGAAGCATTCTGAGAAACTGCTCTGTGTTCTGTTAATTCATCTCACAGAGTTACATCTTTCCCTTCAAGAAGCCTTTTGCTAGGACTGTTCTTGCGGAATTGGCAAAATGATATTTGGAAGCCCCTAGAGGGCTATGGAGATAAAGGCAATATCTTCCGTTCAAAACTGGAAAGAAGCTTTCTGAGAACCTGCTCTGTGTTCTGTTAATTCATCTCACAGAATTACATCTTTCCCTTCAAGAAGCCTTTCGCTAAGGCTGTTCTTGTGGAATTCGCAAAGGGATATTTGGAAGCCCTTAGAGGGCTATGGTGAAAAAGGAAATATCTTCCGTTCAAAACTTGAAAGAAGCTTTCTGAGAGACTGCTCTGTGTTCTGTTAATTCATCTCACAGAGTTACATCTTTCCCTTCAAGTATCCCTTCGCTAAGGCTGTTCTTGTGGAATTCTCAAAGGGATATTTGGAAGCCCATAGAGGGCTACGGTGAAAAAGGAAATATCTTCGTTCAAAACTGGAAAGAAGCTTTCTGAGAAACTGCTCTGTGTTCTGTTAATTCATCTCACAGAGTTACATCTTTCTCTTCAAGAAGCCTTTTGCTAGGACTCTTCTTGTGGAATTGGCAAAGTGATATTTGGAAGCCCATAGTGGGCTATGGCGAAAAAGGAAATATCTTCCGTTCAAAACTGGAAAGAAGCTTTGTGAGAGACTCCTCGGTGTTCTGTTAATTCATCTCACAGAGTTACATCTTTCCCTTCAAGAATCCTTTCGCTAAGGCTGTTCTTGTGGTATTCGCAAAGGGATATTTGGAAGCCCATAGAGGGCTGTGGTGAAAAAGGAAATATCTTCCGTTCAAAACTGGAAAGAAGCTTTCTGAGAGACTGCTCTGTGTTCTGTTAATTCATCTCACAGAGTTACGTCTTTCCCTTCAAGAAGCCTTTCGCTAAGGCAGTTCTTGTGGAATTGAGAAAGGGATATTAGGAAGCCCATAGAGGGGTATGGTGAAAAAGAAAATATCTTCCCTTCAAAACTGGAAAGAAGCTTTCTGAGAAACTGCTCTGTGTTCTGTTAATTCATCTCACAGAGTTACATCTTTCCCTTCAAGAAGCTTTTCGCTAAGGCTCTTCTTGTGGAATTGGCAAAGGGATATATGGAAGCCCATAGAGGGCTATGGTGAAAAAGGAAATAACTTCCGTTCAAAACTGGAAAGAACCTTTCTGAGAAACTGCTCTGTGTTCTGTTAATTCATCTCACAGAGTTACATCTTTCCCTTCAAGAAGCTTTTCGCTAAGGCTGTTCTTGTGGAATTCGCGAAGTGATATTTGGAAGCCCATAGATGGCTATGGTGAAAAAGGAAATATCTTCCGTTCAAAACTGGAAAGAAGCTTTCTGAGAAACTGCTCTGTGTTCTGTTAATTCATCTCGCAGAGTTACATCTTTCCCTTCAAGAAGCCCTTCGCTAAGTCTGTTCTTGCGGAATTGGCAAAGGGATATTTGCAAGCCACTAGAGGGCTATGGTGAAAAAGGAAATATCTTCCGTTCAAAACTGGAAAGAAGCTTTCTGAGAAACTGCTGTGTGTTCTGTTAATTCATCTCACAGAGTTACATCTTTCCCTTCAAGAAGCCTTTCGCTAATGCTGTTCTTTTGTAATTGGCAAAGGGATATTTGGACGCCCATAGAGGGCTACGGTGAAAAAGGAAATATCTTCCGTTCAAAACTGGAAAGAAGCTTTCTGAGAAACTGCTCTGTGGTCTGTTAATTCATCTCACAGAGTTACATCTTTCCCTTCAAGAAGCCTTTCGCTAAAGCTGTTCTTGTGGAATTCGCAAAGGGATATTTGGAAGCCCATAGAGGGCTATGGTGAAAAAGGAAATATCTTCTTTTCAAAACTGGAAAGAAGCTTTCTGAGACACTGCTCTGTGTTCTGTTAATTCATCTCACAGAGTTACATCTTTCCCTTTAGGAAGCCCTTCGCTAAGGCTGTTCTTGTGGTATTGGAAAAGGGATATTTGGAAGCCCTTAGAGGGCTATTGTGAAAAAGGAAATATCTTCTTTTCAAAACTGGAAAGAAGCTTTCTGAGAAACTGCTCTGTGTTCTGTTAATTCATCTCACAGAGTTACATCGTTCCCTTCAAGAATCCTTTCGATAAGTCTGTTCTTGTGGAATTCGCAAAGGGATATTTGGAAGCCCATAGAGGGCTATGGTGAAAAAGGAAATATCTTCCGTTCAACACTGGAAGGAAGCTTTCTGAGAAACTGCTCTGTGGTCTGTTAATTCATCTCACAGAGTTACATGTTTCCCTTCAAGAATCCTTTTGCTAGGACTGTTCTTGTGGAATTCGCAAAGGGATATTTGGAAGCCCATTCAGGGCTACGGTGAAAAAGGAAATATCTTCGTTCAAAACTGGAAAGAAGCTTTCTGAGAAACTGCTCTGTGTTCTGTTAATTCATCTCACAGAGTTACATCTTTCTCTTCAAGAAGCCTTTTGCTAAGACTGTTCTTGTGGAATTGGCAAAGTGATATTTGGAAGCCCATAGTGGGCTATGGCGAAAAAGGAAATATCTTCCGTTCAAAACTGGAAAGAAGCTTTGTGAGAGACTCCTCTGTGTTCTGTTAATTCATCTCACAGAGTTACATCTTTCCCTTCAAGCATCCTTTCGCTAAGGCTGTTCTTGTGGAATTCGCAAAGGGATATTTGGAATCCCATAGAGGGCTATGGTGAAAAAGGAAATATCTTCCGTTCAAAACCGGAAAGAAGCTTTCTGAGAGACTGCTCTGTGTTCTGTTAATTCATCTCACAGAGTTACATCTTTCCCTTCAAGAAGCCTTTTGCTAGGACTGTTCTTGTGGAATTCGCAAAGGGATATTTGGAAGCCCATAGAGGGCTATGGTGAAAAAGGAAATATCTTCCGTTCAAAACTGGAAAGAAGCTTTCTGAGAGACTGCCCTGTGTTCTGTTAATTCATCTCACAGAGTTACGTCTTTCCCTTCAAGAAGCCTTTCGCTAAGGCAGTTCTTGTGGAATTGAGAAAGGGATATTAGGAAGCCCATAGAGGGGTATGGTGAAAAAGAAAATATCTTCCCTTCAAAACTGGAAAGAAGCTTTCTCAGAAACTGCTCTGTGTTCTGTTAATTCATCTCACAGAGTTACATCTTTCCCTTCAAGAAGCTTTTCGCTAAGGCTCTTCTTGTGGAATTGGCAAAGGGATATTTGGAAGCCCATAGAGGGCTATGGTGAAAAAGGAAATAACTTCCCTTCAAAACTGGAAAGAACCTTTCTGAGAAACTGCTCTGTGTTCTGTTAATTCATCTCACAGAGTTACATCTTTCCCTTCAAGAAGCCTTTCGCTAAGGCTGTTCTTGTGGAATTCGCAAAGTGATATTAGGAAGCCCATAGGGGGCTATGGTGAAAAAGGAAATATCTTCCGTTCAAAACTGGAAAGAAGCTTTCTGAGAAACTGCTCTGTGTTCTGTTAATTCATCTCACAGAGTTACATCTTTCCCTTCAAGAAGCCTTTCGCTAAGGCTGTTCTTGTGGAATTCGCGAAGTGATATTTGGAAGCCCATAGATGGCTATGGTGAAAAAGGAAATATCTTCTGTTCAAAACTGGAAAGAAGCTTTCTCAGAAACTGCTCTGTGTTCTGTTAATTCATCTCACAGAGTTACATCTTTCCCTTCAAGAAGCCTTTCGCTAAGGCTGTTCTTGTGGAATTCGCAAAGTGATATTAGGAAGCCCATAGGGGGCTATGGTGAAAAAGGAAATATCTTCCGTTCAAAACTGGAAAGAAGCTTTCTGAGAAACTGCTCTGTGTTCTGTTAATTCATCTCACAGAGTTACATCTTTCCCTTCAAGAAGCCTTTCGCTAAGGCTGTTCTTGTGGAATTCGCGAAGTGATATTTGGAAGCCCATAGATGGCTATGGTGAAAAAGGAAATATCTTCTGTTCAAAACTGGAAAGAAGCTTTCTGAGAAACTGCTCTGTGTTCTGTTAATTCATCTCGCAGAGTTACATCTTTCCCTTCAAGAAGCCCTTCGCTAAGTCTGTTCTTGTGGAATTGGCAAAGGGATATTTGCAAGCCCCTAGAGGGTTATGCTGAAAAAGGAAATATCTTCCGTTCAAAACTGGAAAGAAGCTTTCTGAGAAACTGCTGTGTGTTCTGTTAATTCATCTCACAGAGTTACATCTTTCTCTTCAAGAAGCCTTTCGCTAATGCTGTTCTTTTGGAATTGGCAAAGGGATATTTGGAAGCCCATAGAGTGCTATGGTGAAAAAGCCAATATCTTCCGTTCATAACTGGAAAGAAGCTTTCTGAGAAACTGCTCTGTGTTCTGTTAATTCATCTCACAGAATTACATCTTTCCCTTCAAGAAGCCTTTCACTACGGCTGTTGTTGTGGAATTGGCAAAGGGATATTTGGAAGCCCATAGAGGGCTATGGTGAAAAAGGAAATATCTTCCTTTCAAAACTGAAAAGAAGCTTTCTGAGAAACTGCTCTGTGTTCTGTTAATTTATCTCACAGAGTTACATCTTTCCCTTCAGGAAGCCTTTCGCTAAGTCTGTTCTTGTGGAATTGGCAAAGGGATATTTGGAAGCCCATGGAGGGCTATGGTGAAAAAGGAAATATCTTCCGTTCAAAATTGGAAAGAAGCTTTCTGAGAGACTGCTCTGTGTTCTGTTAATTCATCTCACAGAGTTACATCTTTTCCTTCAAGAAGCCTTTCTCTAAGGCTGTTCTTGTGGTATTGGCAAAGGGATATTTGGAATTTCAAAACTAGAAAGAAGCTTTCTGAAAAACTGCTCTGTGTTCTGTTAATTCATCTCACAGAGTTGCATCTTTCCCTTCAGGAAGCCTTTCGCTAAGGCTGTTCTTGTGGAATTGGCAAAGGGATATTTGGAAGCCCATAGAGGGCTATGGTGAAAAAGGAAATATCTTCCGTTGAAAACTGGAAAGATGCTTTCTGAGAAACTGCTCTGTGTTCTGTTAATTCATCTCACAGAGTTACATCTTTCCCTTCCAGAAGTCTTTCGCTAAGGCTGTTCTTGTGGAATCGGCAAAGGGATACTTCGAAGTCCATAGAGGGCTATGGTGAAAAACGAAATATCTTCCGTTCAAAACTGTAAAGAAGCTTTTTGAGAAACTGCTCTGTGTTCGGTCAATTCATCACACAGAGTTACATCTTTCCCTTCAAGAATTCTTTCGCTAAGGCTGTTCTTGTGTAATTGGCAAAGTGATATTTGGATGCCCTTAGAGGGCTACGGTGAAAAAGGAAATATCTTCCGTTCAAAACTGGAAAGAAGCTATCTGAGAAACTGGTCTGTATTCTGTTAATTCATCTCACAGAGTTACATCTTTCCCTTCAGGAAGCCTTTCGCTAAGTCTGTTCTTGTGGAATTGGCAAAGGGATATTTGGAAGCCCATAGAGAGCTATGGTGAAAAAGGAAATATCTTCCGTTCAAAACTGGAAAGAAGATTTCTGAGAAACTGCTCTGTGTTCTGTTAATTCATCTCGCAGAGTTACATCTTTCCCTTCAAGAAGCCCTTCGCTAAGGCTGTTCTTGTGGAATTGGCAAAGGGATATTTGCAAGCCCCTAGAGGGCTATGGTGAAAAAGGAAATATCTTCCGTTCAAAACTGGAAAGAAGCTTTCTGAGAAACTGCTCTGTGTTCTGTTAATTCATCTCACAGAGTTACATCTTTCCCTTCAAGAAGCCTTTCGCTAAGGCAGTTCTTGTGGAATTGGGAAAAGGATATTAGGAAGCCCATAGAGGGGTATGGTGAAAAAGGAAATATCTTCCGTTCAAAACTGGAAAGAAGCTTTCTGAGAAACTACTCTGTGTTCTGTTAATTCATCTCACAGAGTTACATCTTTCCCTTCCAGAAGCCTTTCGCTAAGGCTGTTCTTCTGGAATTGGGAAAGGGATATTTGGAAGCCCATAGAGGGCTATGGTGAAAAAGGAAATAACTTCCGTTCAAAACTGGAAAGAACCTTTCTGAGAAACTGCTCTGTGTTCTGTTAATTCATCTCACAGAGTTACATCTTTCCCTTCAAGAAGCCTTTCGCTAAGGCTGTTCTTGTGGAATTCGCAATGTGATATTAGGAAGCCCATAGGGGGCTATGGTGAAAAAGGAAATAACTTCCGTTCAAAAATGGAAAGAAGCTTTCTGAGAAACTGCTCTGTGTTCTGTTAATTCATCTCACAGAGTTACATCTTTCCCTTCAAGAAGCCTTTCGCTAAGGCTGTTCTTGTTGAATTCGCGAACTGATATCTGGAAGCCCATAGAGGGCTATGGTGAAAAAGGAAATATCTTCCGTTCAAAACTGGAAAGAAGCTTTCTGAGAAACTGCTCTGTGTTCTGTTAATTCATCTCACAGAATTACATCTTTCCCTTCAAGAAGCCTTTCGCTAAGTCTGTTCTTGTGGAATTGGCAAAGGGATATTTGGAAGCCCTTAGAGGGCTATGGTGAAAAAGGAAATATCTTCCGTTCAAAACTGGAAAGAAGCTTTCTGAGAGACTGCTCTGTGTTCTGTTAATTCATCTCACAGAGTTACATCTTTCCCTTCAAGTATCCCTTCGCTGAGGCTCTTCTTGTGGAATTCGCAAAGGGATATTTGGAAGCCCATAGAGGGCTACGGTGAAAAAGGAAATATCTTCGTTCAAAACTGGAAAGAAGCTTTCTGAGAAACTGCTCTGTGTTCTGTTAATTCATCTCACAGAGTTACATCTTTCTCTTCAAGAAGCCTTTTGCTAGGACTGTTCTTGTGGAATTGGCAAAGTGATATTTGGAAGGCCATAGTTTGCTATGGCGAAAAAGGAAATATCTTCCGTTCAAAACTGGAAAGAAGCTTTGTGAGAGACTCCTCTGTGTTCTGTTAATTCATCTCACAGAGTTACATCTTTCCCTTCAAGAAGCTTTTCGCTAAGGCTCTTCTTGTGGAATTGGCAAAGGGATATTTGGAAGCCCATAGAGGGCTATGGTGAAAAAGGAAATAACTTCCGTTCAAAACTGGAAAGAACCTTTCTGAGAAACTGCTCTGTGTTCTGTTAATTCATCTCACAGAGTAACATCTTTCCCTTCAAGAAGCCTTTCGCTAAGGCTGTTCTTGTGGAATTCGCAAAGTGATATTAGGAAGCCCAAAGGGGGCTATGGTGAAAAAGGAAATATCTTCCGTTCAAAACTGGAAAGAAGCTTTCTGAGAAACTGCTCTGTGTTCTGTTAATTCATCTCACAGAATTACATCTTTCCCTTCAAGAAGCCTTTCGCTAAGGCTGTTCTTGTGGAATTCGCGAAGTGATATTTGGAAGCCCATAGATGGCTATGGTGAAAAAGGAAATATCTTCCGTTCAAAACTGGAAAGAAGCTTTCTGAGAAACTGCTCTGTGTTCTGTTAATTCATCTCGCAGAGTTACATCTTTCCCTTCAAGAAGCCCTTCGCTAAGTCTGTTCTTGTGGAATTGGCAAAGGGATATTTGCAAGCCCCTAGAGGGCTATGGTGAAAAAGGAAATATCTTCCGTTCAAAACTGGAAAGAAGCTTTCTGAGAAACTGCTGTGTGTTCTGTTAATTCATCTCACAGAGTTACATCTTTCCCTTCAAGAAGCCTTTCGCTAATGCTGTTCTTTTGGAATTGGCAAAGGGATATTTGGACGCCCATAGAGGACTACGGTGAAAAAGGAAATATCTTCCGTTCAAAACTGGAAAGAAGCTTTCTGAGAAACTGCTCTGTGTTCTGTTAATTCATCTCACAGAGTTGCATCTTTCCCTTCAGGAAGCCTTTCGCTAAGGCTGTTCTTGTGGAATTGGCAAAGGGATATTTGGAAGCCCATAGAGGGCTATGGTGAAAAAGGAAATATCTTCCGTTGAAAACTGGAAAGATGCTTTCTGAGAAACTGCCCTGTGTTCTGTTAATTCATCTCACAGAGTTACATCTTTCCCTTCCAGAAGTCTTTCGCTAAGGCTGTTCTTGTGGAATCGGCAAAGGGATACTTCGAAGTCCATAGAGGGCTATGGTGAAAAACGAAATATCTTCCGTTCAAAACTGTAAAGAAGCTTTTTGAGAAACTGCTCTGTGTTCGGTCAATTCATCACACAGAGTTACATCTTTCCCTTCAAGAATTCTTTCGCTAAGGCTGTTCTTGTGTAATTGGCAAAGTGATATTTGGATGCCCTTAGAGGGCTACGGTGAAAAAGGAAATATCTTCCGTTCAAAACTGGAAAGAAGCTATCTGAGAAACTGGTCTGTGTTCTGTTAATTCATCTCACAGAGTTACATCTTTCCCTTCAGGAAGCCTTTCGCTAAGTCTGTTCTTGTGGAATTGGCAAAGGGATATTTGGAAGCTCCTAGAGGGCTATGGTGAAAAAGGAAATATCTTCCGTTCAAAACTGGAAAGAAGCTTTCTGAGAAACTGCTCTGTGTTCTGTTAATTCATCTCACAGAGTTACATCTTTCCCTTCAAGAAGCCTTTCGCTAATGCTGTTCTTTTGGAATTGGCAAAGGGATATTTGGACGCCCATAGAGGGCTATGGTGAAAAAGGAAATATCTTCCGTTCAAAACTGGAAAGAAGCTTTCTGAGAAACTGCTCTGTGTTCTGTTAATTCATGTCACAGAGTTACATCTTTCCCTTCAAGAAGACTTTCGCTAAGGCTGTTCTTGTGGAATTGGAAAAGGGATATTTGGAAGACCTTAGAGGGCTATGGTGAAAAAGGAAATATATTCCCTTCAAAACTGGAAAGAAGCTTTCTGAGAAACTACTCTGTGTTCTGTTAATTCATCTCACGGAATTACATCTTTCCCTTCAAGAAGCCTTTCGCTAAGGCTGTTCTTGTGGAATTGGGAAAGGGATATTTGGAAGCCCATGGAGGGCTAGGGTGAAAAAGGAAATATCTTCCGTTCAAAACTGGAAAGAAGCTTTCTGAGAAACTGCTCTGTGTTCTGTTAATTCATCTCACAGAGTTACATCTTTCCCTTCAAGAAGCCTTTCGCTAAGGCTGTTCTTGTGGAATTGGCAAAGGGATATTTGGAAGACCCTAGAGGGCTATGGTGAAAAAGGAAATATCTTCCGTTGAAAACTGGAAAGAAGCTTTCTGAGAAACTGCTCTGTGTACTGTTAATTCATCTCACAGAATTACATCTTTCCCTTCAAGAAGCCTTTCGCTAAGGCTGTTCTTGTGGAATTGGCAAAGGGATATTTGGAAGACCCTAGAGGGCTATGGTGAAAAAGGAAATATCTTCCGTTGAAAACTGGAAAGAAGCTTTCTGAGAAACTGCTCTGTGTTCTGTTAATTCATCTCACAGAGTTATATCTTTCCCTTCAAGAAGCCTTTCGCTAAAGCGGTTCTTGTGGAATTGGCAAAAGGATATTCGGTAGCCCACAGAGGGCTATGGTGAAAAAGGAAATATCTTCCGTTCAAAACTGGAAAGAAGTTTTCAGAGAAACTGCTCTGTGTTCTGTTAATTCATCTCACAGAGTTACATCTTTCCCTTCAAGAAGCCTTTCGCTAAGGCTGTTCTTGTGGAATTGGCAAAGGGATATTTGGAAGCCCATAGAGGGCTATGGCGAAAAAGGAAATATCTTCCGTTCGAAACTGGAAAGAAGCTTTCTCAGAAACTGCTCTGTGTTCTCTTAATTCATCTCACAGTGTTACACCTTTCCCTTCAAGAAGCCTTTCGCTAAGGCTGTTCTTGTGGAATTGGCAAAGGGATATTTGGAACCCATAGAGGGCTATGGTGACAAAGGAAATATCTTCCGTTCAAAACTGGAAAGAAGCATTCAGAGAAACTGCTCTGTGTTCTGTTAATTCATCTCACAGAGTTACATCTTTCCCTTCAAGAAGCCTTTCGCTAAGGCTGTTCTTGTGGAATTGGCAAAGGGATATTTGGAAGCCCATAGAGGGCTATGGTGAAAAAGGAAATATCTTCCCTTCAAAACTGGAAAGAAGCTTTCTGAGAAACTATTCTGTGTTCTGTTAATTCATCTCACAGAATTACATCTTTCCCTTCAAGAAGCCTTTCGCTAAAGCTGTTCTTGTGGAATTGGCAACGGGATATTTGGAAGCCCCTAGAGGGCTATGGTGAAAAAGGAAATATCTTCCGTTCAAAACTGGAAAGAAGCATTCAGAGAAACTGCTCTGTGTTCTGTTAATTCATCTCACAGAGTTACATCTTTCCCTTCAAGAAGCCTTTCGCTAAGGCTGTTCTTGTGGAATTGGGAAAGGGATATTTGGAAGCCCATGGAGGGCTAGGGTGAAAAAGGAAATGTCTTCCGTTCAAAACTGGAAAGAAGCTTTCTGAGAAACTGCTCTGTGTTCTGTTAATTCATCTCACAGAATTACATCTTTCCCTTCAAGAAGCCTTTCGCTAAGGCTGTTCTTGTGGAATTGGCAAAGGGATATTTGGAAGACCCTAGAGGGCTATGGTGAAAAAGGAAATATCTTCCGTTCAAAACTGGAAAGAAGCTTTCTGAGAAAATGCTCTGTGTACTGTTAATTCATCTCACAGAATTACATCTTTCCCTTCAAGAAGTCTTTCGCTAAGGCTGTTCTTGTGGAATTGGCAAAGGGATATTTGGAAGCCCTTAGAGGGCTATGGTGAAAAAGGAATTATCTTCCGTTCAAAACTGGAAAGAAGCTTTCTGAGAAACTGCTCTGTGTTCTGTTAATTCATCTCACAGAGTTACATCTTTCCCTTCAAGAAGCCTTTCGCTAAAGCGGTTCTTGTGGAATTGGCAAAAGGATATTCGGTAGCCCATAGAGGGCTACGGTGAAAAAGGAAATACCTTCCGTTCAAAACTGGAAAGAAGCTTTCAGAGAAACTGCTCTGTGTTCTGTTAATTCATCTCACAGAGTTGCATCTTTCCCTTCAGGAAGCCTTTCGCTAAGGCTGTTCTTGTGGAATTGGCAAAGGGATACTTCGAAGTCCATAGAGGGCTATGGTGAAAAACGAAATATCTTCCGTTCAAAACTGTAAAGAAGCTTTTTGAGAAACTGCTCTGTGTTCGGTCAATTCATCACACAGAGTTACATCTTTCCCTTCAAGAATTCTTTCGCTAAGGCTGTTCTTGTGTAATTGGCAAAGTGATATTTGGATGCCCTTAGAGGGCTACGGTGAAAAAGGAAATATCTTCCGTTCAAAACTGGAAAGAAGCTATCTGAGAAACTGGTCTGTGTTCTGTTAATTCATCTCACAGAGTTACATCTTTCCCTTCAGGAAGCCTTTCGCTAAGTCTGTTCTTGTGGAATTGGCAAAGGGATATTTGGAAGCCCATAGAGGGCTATGGCGAAAAAGGAAATATCTTCCGTTCGAAACTGGAAAGAAGCTTTCTGAGAAACTGCTCTGTGTTCTGTTAATTCATCTAACAGAGTTACACCTTTCCCATCAAGAAGCCTTTCGCTAAGGCTGTTCTTGTGGAATTGGCAAAGGGATATTTGGAACCCATAGAGGGCTATGGTGACAAAGGAAATATCTTCCGTTCAAAACTGGAAAGAAGCATTCAGAGAAACTGCTCTGTGTTCTGTTAATTCATCTCACAGAGTTACATCTTTCCCTTCAAGAAGCCTTTCGCTAAGGCTGTTCTTGTGGAATTCGCAAAGGGATATTTGGAAGCCCATAGAGGGCTATGGTGAAAAAGGAAATATCTTCCCTTCAAAACTGGAAAGAAGCTTTCTGAGAAACTGCTCTGTGTTCTGTTAATTCATCTCACAGAGTTACATCTTTCCCTTCAAGAAGCCATTCGCTACGGCTGTTCTGGTGGAATTGGCAAAGGGATATTTGGAACCCCCCAGAGGGCTATGGTGAAAAAGGAAATATCTTACGTTCAAAACTGGAAAGAAGCTTTCTGAGAAAATGCTCTGTGTTCTGTTAATTCATCTCACAGAGTTACATCTTTCCCTTCAAGAAGCCTTACGCTAAGGCTGTTCTTGTGGAATTGGCAAAGGGATATTTGGAAGCCCATAGAGGGCTATGGTGAAAAAGGAAGTATCTTCCGTTCAAAACTGGAAAGAAGCTTTCTGAGAAACTGCTCTGTGTTCTGTTAATTCATCTCACAGAGTTACATCTTTCCCTTCAAGAAGCCTTTCGCTAAGGCTGTCCTTGTGGAATTGGCAAAGGGATACTTGGAAGCCCGTAGAGGGCTATGGTGAAAAAGGAAATAACTTCCGTTCAAAACTGGAAAGAACCTTTCTGAGAAACTGCTCTGTGTTCTGTTAATTCATCTCACAGAGTTACATCTTTCCCTTCAAGAAGCCTTTCGCTAAGGCAGTTCTTGTGGAATTGGCAAAGGGATATTTGGAAGCCCTAGAGGGCTATGGTGAAAAAGGAAATATATTCCGTTCAAAACTGGAAAGAAGCTTTCTGAGAAACTGCTCTGTGTTCTCTTAATTCATCTCACAGAGTTACGTCTTTCCCTTCAAGAAGCCTTTCGCTAAGGCAGTTCTTGTCCAATTGGGAAAGGGATATTAGGAAGCCCATAGAGGGGTATGGTGAAAAAGAAAATATCTTCCCTTCAAAACTGGAAAGAAGCTTTCTGAGAAACTGCTCTGTGTTCTGTTAATTCATCTCACAGAGTTACATCTTTCCCTTCCAGTAGCTTTTCGCTAAGGCTGTTCTTGTGGAATTGGCAAAGGGATATTTGGAAGCTCTTAGAGGGCTATGGTGAAAAAGGAAATAACTTCCGTTCAAAACTGGAAAGAACCTTTCTGAGAAACTGCTCTGTGTTCTGTTAATTCATCTCACAGAGTTACATCTTTCCCTTCAAGAAGCCTTTCGCTAAGGCTGTTCTTGTGGAATTCGCAAAGTGATATTAGGAAACCCATAGGCGGCTATGGTGAAAAAGGAAATATCTTCCGTTCAAAACTGGAAAGAAGCTTTCTGAGAAACTGCTCTGTGTTCTGTTATTTCATCTCACAGAGTTACATCTTTCCCTTCAAGAAGCCTTTCGCTAAGGCTGTTCTTGTGGAATTGGCAAAGGGATATTTGGAAGCCCATAGAGGGCTATGGCGAAAAAGGAAATATCTTCCGTTCAAAACTGGAAAGAAGCTTTCTGAGAAACTGCTCTGTGCTCTGTTAATTCATCTCACAGAGTAACATCTTTCCCTTCAAGAAGCCTTTCGCTAATGCTGTTCTTTTGGAATTGGCAAAGGGATATTTGGACGCCCATAGAGGGCTATGGTGAAAAAGGAAATATCTTCCGTTCAAAACTTTAAAGAAGCTTTCTGAGAAACTGCTCTGTGTTCTGTTAATTTATCTCACAGAGTTACATCTTTCCCTTCAGGAAGCCTTTCGCTAAGTCTGTTCTTGTGGAATTATCAAAGGGATATTAGGAAGCCCATAGTGGGCTATGGTGAAAAAGGAAATATCTTCCGTTCAAAACCGGAAAGAAGGTTTTTGAGAAACTGCACTGTATTCTCTTAATTTATCTCACAGAGTTACATCTTTCCCTTCAAGAAGCCGTTCGCTAAGGCTCTTCTTGTGGAATTGGCAAAGGGATATTTGGAAGCCCATAGAGGGCTATGGTGAAAAAGGAAATATCTTCCGTTCAAAACTGGAAAGAAGCTTTCTGGAGACTACTCTGTGTTCTGTTAATTCATCTCACAGAGTTACATCTTTTCCTTCAAGAAGCCTTTCGCTAAGGCTGTTCTTGTGGAATCGGCAAAGGGATACTTCGAAGTCCATAGAGGGCTATGGTGAAAAACGAAATATCTTCCGTTCAAAACTGTAAAGAAGCTTTTTGAGAAAGTGCTCTGTGTTCTGTCAATTCATCTCACAGAGTTACATCTTTCCCTTCAAGAATTCTTTCGCTAAGGCTGTTCTTGTGGAATTGGCAAAGTGATATTTGGAAGCCCATAGAGGGCTATGGTGAAAAAGAAATATCTTCCGTTCAAAACCGGAAAGAAGCTTTTTGAGAAACTGCTCTGTATTCTGTTAATTCATCTCACAGATTTACATCTTTCTCTTCAAGAAGCCTTTTGCTAGGACTGTTCTTGTGGAATTGGCAAAGTGATATTTTGAAGCCCATAGAGGGCTATGGTGAAAAAGGAAATGTCTTCCGTTCAAAACTGGAAAGAAGCTTTCTGAGAAACGGCTCTGTGTTCTGATAATTCATCTCACAGAGTTACATCATTCCCTTCAAGAAGCCTTTCGCTAAGGCTGTTCTTGTAGAATTGGCAAAGTGATATTTTGAAGCCCATAGAGGGCTATGGTGAAAAAAGGAAATATCTTCCGTTCAAAACTGGAAAGAAGCATTCTGAGAAACTGCTCTGCGTTCTGTTAATTCATCTCACAGAGTTACATCTTTCCCTTCAAGAAGCCTTTCGCTAAGGCGGTTCTTGTGGAATTCGCAAAGGGATATTTGGAAGCCCATAGAGGGCTATGGTGAAAAAGGAAATATCTTCTTTTCAAAACTGGAAAGAAGCTTTCTGAGACACTGCTCTGTGTTCTGTTAATTCATCTCACAGAGTTACATCTTTCCCTTTAGGAAGCCTTTCGCTAAGGCTGTTCTTGTGGAATTGGAAAAGGGATATTTGGAAGCCCATAGAGGGCTATTGTGAAAAAGGAAATATCTTCTTTTCAAAACTGGAAAGAAGCTTTCTGAGAAACTGCTCTGTGTTCTGTTAATTCATCTCACAGAGTTACATCGTTCCCTTCAAGAATCCTTTCGATAAGGCTGTTCTTGTGGAATTGGCAAAGGGATATTTGGAAGCCCATAGAGGGCTATGGTGAAAAAGGAAATATCTTCCGTTCAACACTGGAAGGAAGCTTTCTGAGAAACTGCTCTGTGGTCTGTTAATTCATCTCACAGAGTTACATGTTTCCCTTCAAGTATCCTTTTGCTAGGACTGTTCTTGTGGAATTCGCAAAGGGATATTTTGAAGCCCATAGGGGGCTATGGTGAAAAAGGAAATATCTTCCGTTCAAAACTGGAAAGAAGCTTTCTGAGAAACTGCTCTGTGTTCTGTTAATTCATCTCACAGAGTTATATCTTTCCCTTCAAGAAGGCTTTCGCTAAGGTTGTTCTTGTGGAATTGGCAAAGGGATATTTGGAAGCCCATAGAGGGCTATGGTGAAAAAGGAAATATCTTCCTTTCAAAACTGGAAAGAAGCTTTCTGAGAAACTGCTCTGTGTTCTGTTAATTCATCTCACAGAGTTACATCTTTCCCTTCAAGTAGCCTTTCGCTAAGGTGTTCTTGTGGAATTGGCAAAGGGATATTTGGAAGCCCATAGAGGGCTATGGTGAAAAAGGAAATATCTTCCGTTCAAAACTGGAAAGAAGCTTTCTGAGAAACTGCTCTGTGTTCTGTTAATTCATCTCACAGAGTTACATCTTTCCCTTCAAGATGCCTTTCGCTAAGGCTGTTCTTGTGGAATTGGCAAAGGGATATTTGGTAGCCCATAGAGGGCTATGATGAAAAAGGAAATATCTTCCGTTCAAAACTGGAAAGAAGCTTTCTGAGAAACTGCTCTGTGTTCTGTTAATTCATCTCACAGAGTTACATCTTTCCCTTCAAGAAGCCTTTCGCTAAGGCTGTTCTTGTGGAATTGGCAAAGGGATATTTGGAAGCCCATAGAGGGCTATGGTGAAAAAGGAAATATCTTCCGTTCATAACTGGAAAGAAGCTTTCTGAGAAACTGCTCTGTGTTCTGTTAATTCATCTCACAGAGTTACATCTTTCCCTTCAAGAAGCCTTTCGCTAAGGCTGTTCTTGGGGAATTGGCAAAGGGATATTTGGAAGCCCATAGAGGGCTATGGTGAAAAAGGAAATATCTTCCGTTCAAAACTGGAAAGAAGCTTTCTGAGAAACTGCTCTGTGTTCTGTTAATTCATCTCACAGAGTTACATCTTTCCCTTCAAGAAGCCTTTCGCTAAGGCTGCTCTTGTGGAATTGGCAAAGGGATATTTGGAAGCCCATAGAGGCCTATGGTGAAAAAGGAAATATCTTCCGTTCAAAAGTGGAAAGAAGCTTTCTAAGAAACTGCTCTGTGTTCTGTTAATTCATCTCACAGAGTTACATCTTTCCCTTCAAGAATCCTTTCGCTAAGGATGTTCTTGTGCAATTGGCAAAGGGATATTTGGAAGCCCCTAGAGGGCTATGGTGAAAAAGGAAATAACTTCCGTTCAAAACTGGAAAGAAGCTTTCTGAGAAACTGCTCTGTGTTCTGTTAATTCATCTCACAGAATTACATCTTTCCCTTCAAGAAGCCTTTCGCTAAGGCTGTTCTTGTGGAATTGGCAAAGGGATATTTGGAAGCCCATAGAGGGCTATGGTGAAAAAGGAAATATCTTCCGGTCAAAACTGGAAAGAAGCTTTCTGAGAAACTCTTCTATGTTCTGTTAATTCATCTCATAGAGTTACATCTTTCCCTTCAAGAAGCCTTTCGCTAAGGCTGTTCTTGTGGAATTGGCAAAGGGATATTTGGAAGCCCATAGAGGGCTATGGTGAAAAAGGAAATATCTTCCGTTCAAAACTGGAAAGAAGCTTTCTGAGAAACTGCTCTGTGTTCTGTTAATTCATCTCACAGAGTTACATCTTTCCCTTCAAGAAGCCTTTCGATTAGGCTGTTCTTGGGGAATTGGCAAAGGGATATTTGGAAGCCCATAGAGGGCTATGGTGAAAAAGGAAATATCTTCCGTTCAAAACTGGAAAGAAGCTTTCTGAGAAACTGCTCTGTGTTCTGTTAATTCATCTCACAGAGTTACATCTTTAACTTCAAGAAGCCTTTCGCTAAGGCTGTTCTTGTGGAATTGGCAAAGGGATATTTGGAAGCCCATAGAGGGCTATGGTGAAAAAGAAAATATCTTCCGTTCAAAACTGGAAAGAAGCTTTCTGAGAAACTGCTCTGTGTTCTGTTAATTCATCTCACAGAGTTACATCTTTCCCTTCAAGAAGCCTTTCGCTAAGGCTGTTTTTGTGGAATTGGAAAAGCGATATTTGGAAGCCCATAGACGGCTATGGTGAAAAAGGAAATATCTTCCGTTCAAAACTGGAAAGAACCTTTCTGAGAAACTGCTCTGTGTCCTGTTAATTCGTCTCACAGGATTACATCTTTCCCTTCAAGAAGCTTTTCGCTAAGGCTGTTCTTGTGGAATTGGCAAAGGGATATTTGAAAGCCCATAGAGGGCTATGGTGAAAAAGGAAATATCTTCCGTTCAAAACTGGAAAGAAGCTTTCTGAGAAAATGCTCTGTGTTCTGTTAATTCATCTCACAGAGTTACATCTTTCCCTTCAAGAAGCCTTTCGCTAAGGCTGTTCTTGTGGAATTGGCAAAGGGATATTTGGAAGCCCGTAGAGGGCTATGGTGAAAAAGGAAATATCTTCCGTTCAAAACTGGAAAGAAGCTTTCTGAGAAACTGCTCTGTGTTCTGTTAATTCATCTCACAGAGTTACATCTTTCCCTTCAAGAAGCCTTTCGCTAAGGCTGTTCTTGAGGAATTGGCAAAGGGATATATGGAAGCCCATAGAGGGCTATGGTGAAAAAGGAAATATCTTCCGTTCAAAACTGGAAAGAAGCTTTCTGAGAAACTGCTCTGTGTTCTGTTAATTCATCTCACAGAGTTACATCTTTACCTTCAAGAAGCCTTTCGCTAAGGCTGTTCTTGTGGAGTTGGCAAAGGGATATTTGGAAGCCCATAGATGGCTATGTTGAAAAAGGAAATATCTTCCGTTCAAAACTGGAAAGAAGCTTTCTGAGAAACTGCTCTGTGTTCTGTTAATTCATCTCACAGAGTTACATCTTTCCCTTCAAGAAGCCTTTCTCTAAGGCTGTTCTTGTGGAATTGGCAAAGGGATATTTGGAAGCCCATAGAGGGCTATGGTGAAAAAGGAAATATCTTCCGTTCAAAACTGGAAAGAAGCTTTCTGAGAAACTGCTCTGTGTTCTGTTAATTCATCTCACAGAGTTACATCTTTCCCTTCAAGAAGCCTTTCGCTAAGGCTGTTCTTGTGGAATTGGCAAAGGGATATTTGGAAGCCCATAGAGGGCTATGGTGAAAAAGGAAATATCTTCCGTTCAAAACTGGAAAGAAGCTTTCTGAGAAACTGCTCTGTTTTCTGTTAATTCATCTCACAGAGTTACATCTTTACCTTCAGGAAGCCTTTCGCTAAGGCTGTTCTTGTGGAATTGGCAAAGGGATATTTGGAAGCCAATAGAGGGCTATGGTGAAAAAGGAAATATCTTCCGTTCAAAACTGGAAAGAAGCTTTCTGAGAAACTGCTCTGTGTTCTGTTAATTCATCTCACAGAGTTACATCTTTCCCTTCAAGAAGCCTTTCGCTAAGTCTGTTCTTGTGGAATTGGCAAAGGGATATTTGGAAGCCCATAGAGGGCTATGGTGAAAAAGGAAATATCTTCCGTTCAAAACTGGAAAGAAGCTTTCTGAGAAACTGCTCTGTGTTCTGTTAATTCATCTCACAGAGTTACATCTTTAACTTCAAGAAGCCTTTCGCCAAGGCTGTTCTTGTGGAATTGGCAAAGGGAGATTTGGAAGCCCATAGAGGGCTATGGTGAAAAAGAAAATATCTTCCGTTCAAAACTGGAAAGAAGCTTTCTGAGAAACTGCTCTGTGTTCTGTTAATTCATCTCACAGAGTTACATCTTTCCCTTCAAGAAGCCTTTCGCTAAGGCTGTTCTTGTGGAATTGGCAAAGGGATATTTGGTAGCCCATAGAGGGCTATGGTGAAAAAGGAAATATCTTCCGTTCAAAACTGGAAAGAAGCTTTCTGAGAAACTGCTCTGTGTTCTGTTAATTCATCTCACAGAGTTACATCTTTCCCTTCGAGAATGATTTCGCTAAGGTTGTTCTTGTGGAATTGGCAAAGGGATATTTGGAAGCCCATAGAGGGCTATGGTGAAAAAGGAAATATCTTCCGTTCAAAACTTGAAAGAAGCTTTCTGAGAAACTGCTCTGTGTTCTGTTAATTCATCTCACAGAGTTACATCTTTCCCTTCAAGAAACCTTTCGCTAAGGCTGTTCTTGTGGAATTGGCAAAGGGATATTTGGAAGCCCATAGAGGGCTATGGTGAAAAAGGAAATATCTTCCGTTCAAAACTGGAAGGAAGCTTTCTGAGAAACTGCTCTGTGTTCTGTTAATTCATCTCACAGAGTTACATCTTTCCCTTCGAGAATGCTTTCGCTAAGGTTGTTCTTGTGGAATTGGCAAAGGGATATTTGGAAGCCCATAGAGGGCTATGGTGAAAAAGGAAATATCTTCCGTTCAAAACTTGAAAGAAGCTTTCTGAGAAACTGCTCTGTGTTCTGTTAATTCATCTCACAGAGTTACATCTTTCCCTTCAAGAAACCTTTCGCTAAGGCTGTTCTTGTGGAATTGGCAAAGGGATATTTGGAAGCCCATAGAGGGCTATGGTGAAAAAGGAAATATCTTCCGTTCAAAACTGGAAAGAAGCTTTCTGAGAAACTGCTCTGTGTTCTGTTAATTCATCTCACAGAGTTACATCTTTCCCTTCAAGATGCCTTTCGCTAAGGTTGTTCTTGTGGAATTGGCAAAGGGATATTTGGAATCCCATAGAGGGCTATGGTGAAAAAGGAAATATCTTCCGTTCAAAACTGGAAAGAAGCTTTCTGAGAATCTGCTCTGTGTTCTGTTAATTCATCTCACAGAGTTACATCTTTCCCTTCAAGATGCCTTTCGCTAAGGCTGTTCTTGTGGAATTGGCAAAGGGATATTTGGTAGCCCATAGAGGGCTATGATGAAAAAGGAAATATCTTCCGTTCAAAACTGGAAAGAAGCTTTCTGAGAAACTGCTCTGTGTTCTGTTAATTCATCTCACAGAGTTACATCTTTCCCTTCTAGAAGGCTTTCGCTAAGGTTGTTCTTGTGGAATTGGCAAAGGGATATTTGGAAGCCCATAGAGGGCTATGGTGAAAAAGGAAATATCTTCCGTTCATAACTGGAAAGAAGCTTTCTGAGAAACTGCTCTGTGTTCTGTTAATTCATCTCACAGAGTTACATCTTTCCCTTCAAGAAGCCTTTCGCAAAGGCTGTTCTTGGGGAATTGGCAAAGGGATATTTGGAAGCCCATAGAGGGCTATGGTGAAAAAGGAAATATCTTCCGTTCAAAACTGGAAAGAAGCTTTCTGAGAAACTGCTCTGTGCTCTGTTAATTCATCTCACAGAGTTACATCTTTCCCTTCAAGAAGCCTTTCGATTAGGCTGTTCTTGGGGAATTGGCAAAGGGATATTTGGAAGCCCATAGAGGGCTACGGTGAAAAAGGAAATATCTTCCGTTCAAAACTGGAAAGAAGCTTTCTGAGAAACTGCTCTGTGTTCTGTTAATTCATGTCACAGAGTTACATCTTTAACTTCAAGAAGCCTTTCGCTAAGGCTGTTCTTGTGGAATTGGCAAAGGGATATTTGGAAGCCCATAGAGGGCTATGGTGAAAAAGAAAATATCTTCCGTTCAAAACTGGAAAGAAGCTTTCTGAGAAACTGCTCTGTGTTCTGTTAATTCATCTCACAGAGTTACATCTTTCCCTTCAAGAAGCCTTTCGCTAAGGCTGTTCTTGTGGAATTGGCAAAGGGATATTTGGAAGACCCTAGAGGGCTATGGTGAAAAAGGAAATATCTTCCGTTCAAAACTGGAAAGAAGCTTTCTGAGAAAATGCTCTGTGTACTGTTAATTCATCTCACAGAATTACATCTTTCCCTTCAAGAAGTCTTTCGCTAAGGCTCTTCTTGTGGAATTTGCAAAGGGATATTTGGAAGCCCTTAGAGGGCTATGGTGAAAAAGGAATTATCTTCCGTTCAAAACTGGAAAGAAGCTTTCTGAGAAACTGCTCTGTGTTCTGTTAATTCATCTCACAGAGTTACATCTTTCCCTTCAAGAAGCCTTTCGCTAAAGCGGTTCTTGTGGAATTGTCAAAAGGATATTCGGTAGCCCATAGAGGGCTACGGTGAAAAAGGAAATACCTTCCGTTCAAAACTGGAAAGAAGCTTTCAGAGAAACTGCTCTGTGTTCTGTTAGTTCATCTCACAGAGTTACATCTTTCCCTTCAAGAAGCCTTTCGCTAAGGCTGTTCTTGTGGAATTGGCAAAGGGATATTTGGAAGCCCATAGAGGGCTATGGCGAAAAAGGAAATATCTTCCGTTCGAAACTGGAAAGAAGCTTTCTGAGAAACTGCTCTGTGTTCTGTTAATTCATCTAACAGAGTTACACCTTTCCCATCAAGAAGCCTTTCGCTAAGGCTGTTCTTGTGGAATTGGCAAAGGGATATTTGGAACCCATAGAGGGCTATGGTGACAAAGGAAATATCTTCCGTTCAAAACTGGAAAGAAGCATTCAGAGAAACTGCTCTGTGTTCTGTTAATTCATCTCACAGAGTTACATCTTTCCCTTCAAGAAGCCTTTCGCTAAGGCTGTTCTTGTGGAATTCGCAAAGGGATATTTGGAAGCCCATAGAGGGCTATGGTGAAAAAGGAAATATCTTCCCTTCAAAACTGGAAAGAAGCTTTCTGAGAAACTGCTCTGTGTTCTGTTAATTCATCTCACAGAGTTACATCTTTCCCTTCAAGAAGCCATTCGCTACGGCTATTCTGGTGGAATTAGCAAAGGGATATTTGGAACCCCCCAGAGGGCTATGGTGAAAAAGGAAATATCTTCCGTTCAAAACTGGAAAGAAGCTTTCTGAGAAAATGCTCTGTGTTCTGTTAATTAATCTCACAGAGTTACATCTTTCCCTTCAAGAAGCCTTTCGCTAAGGCTGTTCTTGTGGAATTGGCAAAGGGATATTTGGAAGCCCATAGAGGGCTATGGTGAAAAAGGAAGTATCTTCCGTTCAAAACTGGAAAGAAGCTTTCTGAGAAACTGCTCTGTGTTCTGTTAATTCATCTCACAGAGTTACATCTTTCCCTTCAAGAAGCCTTTCGCTAAGGCTGTCCTTGTGGAATTGGCAAAGGGATACTTGGAAGCCCGTAGAGGGCTATGGTGAAAAAGGAAATAACTTCCGTTCAAAACTGGAAAGAACCTTTCTGAGAAACTGCTCTGTGTTCTGTTAATTCATCTCACAGAGTTACATCTTTCCCTTCAAGAAGCCTTTCGCTAATGCAGTTCTTGTGGAATTGGCAAAGGGATATTTGGAAGCCCTAGAGGGCTATGGTGAAAAAGGAAATATATTCCGTTCAAAACTGGAAAGAAGCTTTCTGAGAAACTGCTCTGTGTTCTGTTAATTCATCTCACAGAGTTACGTCTTTCCCTTCAAGAAGCCTTTCGCTAAGGCAGTTCTTGTCCAATTGGGAAAGGGATATTAGGAAGCCCATAGAGGGGTATGGTGAAAAAGAAAATATCTTCCCTTCAAAACTGGAAAGAAGCTTTCTGAGAAACTGCTCTGTGTTCTGTTAATTCATCTCACAGAGTTACATCTTTCCCTTCCAGTAGCTTTTCGCTAAGGCTGTTCTTGTGGAATTGGCAAAGGGATATTTGGAAGCCCTTAGAGGGCTATGGTGAAAAAGGAAATAACTTCCGTTCAAAACTGGAAAGAACCTTTCTGAGAAACTGCTCTGTGTTCTGTTAATTCATCTCACAGAGTTACATCTTTCCCTTCAAGAAGCCTTTCGCTAAGGCTGTTCTTGTGGAATTCGCAAAGTGATATTAGGAAACCCATAGGCGGCTATGGTGAAAAAGGAAATATCTTCCGTTCAAAACTGGAAAGAAGCTTTCTGAGAAACTGCTCTGTGTTCTGTTAATTCATCTCACAGAGTTACATCTTTCCCTTCAAGAAGTCTTTCGCTAAGGCTGTTCTTGTGGAATTGGCAAAGGGATATTTGGAAGCCCATAGAGGGCTATGGCGAAAAAGGAAATATCTTCCGTTCAAAACTGGAAAGAAGCTTTCTGAGAAACTGCTCTGTGCTCTGTTAATTCATCTCACAGAGTAACATCTTTCCCTTCAAGAAGCCTTTCGCTAATGCTGTTCTTTTGGAATTGGCAAAGGGATATTTGGACGCCCATAGAGGGCTATGGTGAAAAAGGAAATATCTTCCGTTCAAAACTTTAAAGAAGCTTTCTGAGAAACTGCTCTGTGTTCTGTTAATTTATCTCACAGAGTTACACCTTTCCCTTCAGGAAGCCTTTCGCTAAGTCTGTTCTTGTGGAATTGGCAAAGGGATATTAGGAAGCCCATAGTGGGCTATGGTGAAAAAGGAAATATCTTCCGTTCAAAACCGGAAAGAAGCTTTTTGAGAAACTGCACTGTATTCCCTTAATTTATCTCACAGAGTTACATCTTTCCCTTCAAGAAGCCGTTCGCTAAGGCTCTTCTTGTGGAATTGGCAAAGGGATATTTGGAAGCCCATAGAGGGCTATGGTGAAAAAGGAAATATCTTCCGTTCAAAACTGGAAAGAAGATTTCTGGAGACTACTCTGTGTTCTGTTAATTCATCTCACAGAGTTACATCTTTCCCTTTAGGAAGCCTTTCGCTAAGGCTGTTCTTGTGGAATTGGAAAAGGGATATTTGGAAGCCCATAGAGGGCTATTGTGAAAAAGGAAATATCTTCTTTTCAAAACTGGAAAGAAGCTTTCTGAGAAACTGCTCTGTGTTCTGTTAATTCATCTCACAGAGTTACATCGTTCCCTTCAAGAATCCTTTCGATAAGGCTGTTCTTGTGGAATTGGCAAAGGGATATTTGGAAGCCCATAGAGGGCTATGGTGAAAAAGGAAATATCTTCCGTTCAACACTGGAAGGAAGCTTTCTGAGAAACTGCTCTGTGGTCTGTTAATTCATCTCACAGAGTTACATGTTTCCCTTCAAGTATCCTTTTGCTAGGACTGTTCTTGTGGAATTCGCAAAGGGATATTTTGAAGCCCATAGGGGGCTATGGTGAAAAAGGAAATATCTTCCGTTCAAAACTGGAAAGAAGCTTTCTGAGAAACTGCTCTGTGTTCTGTTAATTCATCTCACAGAGTTATATCTTTCCCTTATAGAAGGCTTTCGCTAAGGTTGTTCTTGTGGAATTGGCAAAGGGATATTTGGAAGCCCATAGAGGGCTATGGTGAAAAAGGAAATATCTTCCTTTCAAAACTGGAAAGAAGCTTTCTGAGAAACTGCTCTGTGTTCTGTTAATTCATCTCACAGAGTTACATCTTTCCCTTCAAGTAGCCTTTCGCTAAGGTGTTCTTGTGGAATTGGCAAAGGGATATTTGGAAGCCCATAGAGGGCTATGGTGAAAAAGGAAATATCTTCCGTTCATAACTGGAAAGAAGCTTTCTGAGAAACTGCTCTGTGTTCTGTTAATTCATCTCACAGAGTTACATCTTTCCCTTCAAGAAGCCTTTCGCTAAGGCTGTTCTTGGGGAATTGGCAAAGGGATATTTGGAAGCCCATAGAGGGCTATGGTGAAAAAGGAAATATCTTCCGTTCAAAACTGGAAAGAAGCTTTCTGAGAAACTGCTCTGTGTTCTGTTAATTCATCTCACAGAGTTACATCTTTCCCTTCAAGAAGCCTTTCGCTAAGGCTGCTCTTGTGGAATTGGCAAAGGGATATTTGGAAGCCCATAGAGGCCTATGGTGAAAAAGGAAATATCTTCCGTTCAAAAGTGGAAAGAAGCTTTCTAAGAAACTGCTCTGTGTTCTGTTAATTCATCTCACAGAGTTACATCTTTCCCTTCAAGAATCCTTTCGCTAAGGATGTTCTTGTGCAATTGGCAAAGGGATATTTGGAAGCCCCTAGAAGGCTATGGTGAAAAAGGAAATAACTTCCGTTCAAAACTGGAAAGAAGCTTTCTGAGAAACTGCTCTGTGTTCTGTTAATTCATCTCACAGAATTACATCTTTCCCTTCAAGAAGCCTTTCGCTAAGGCTGTTCTTGTGGAATTGGCAAAGGGATATTTGGAAGCCCATAGAGGGCTATGGTGAAAAAGGAAATATCTTCCGGTCAAAACTGGAAAGAAGCTTTCTGAGAAACTCTTCTATATTCTGTTAATTCATCTCACAGAGTTACATCTTTCCCTTCAAGAAGCCTTTCGCTAAGGCTGTTCTTGTGGAATTGGCAAAGGGATATTTGGAAGCCCATAGAGGGCTATGGTGAAAAAGGAAATATCTTCCGTTCAAAACTGGAAAGAAGCTTTCTGAGAAACTGCTCTGTGTTCTGTTAATTCATCTCACAGAGTTACATCTTTCCCTTCAAGAAGCCTTTCGATTAGGCTGTTCTTGGGTAATTGGCAAAGGGATATTTGGAAGCCCATAGAGGGCTATGGTGAAAAAGGAAATATCTTCCGTTCAAAACTGGAAAGAAGATTTCTGAGAAACTGCTCTGTGTTCTGTTAATTCATCTCACAGAGTTACATCTTTAACTTCAAGAAGCCTTTCGCTAAGGCTGTTCTTGTGGAATTGGCAAAGGGATATTTGGAAGCCCATAGAGGGCTATGGTGAAAAAGAAAATATCTTCCGTTCAAAACTGGAAAGAAGCTTTCTGAGAAACTGCTCTGTGTTCTGTTAATTCATCTCACAGAGTTACATCTTTCCCTTCAAGAAGCCTTTCGCTAAGGCTGTTTTTGTGGAATTGGAAAAGCGATATTTGGAAGCCCATAGACGGCTATGGTGAAAAAGGAAATATCTTCCGTTCAAAACTGGAAACAACCTTTCTGAGAAACTGCTCTGTGTCCTGTTAATTCGTCTCACAGGATTACATCTTTCCCTTCAAGAAGCCTTTCGCTAAGGCTGTTCTTGTGGAATTGGCAAAGGGATATTTGGAAGCCCATAGAGGGCTATGGTGAAAAAGGAAATATCTTCCGTTCAAAACTGGAAAGAAGCTTTCTGAGAAACTGCTCTGTGTTCTGTTAATTCATCTCACAGAGTTACATCTTTCCCTTCAAGAAGCCTTTCGCTAAGGCTGTTCTTGTGGAATTGGCAAAGGGATATTTGGAAGCCCGTAGAGGGCTATGGTGAAAAAGGAAATATCTTCCGTTCAAAACTGGAAAGAAGCTTTCTGAGAAACTGCTCTGTGTTCTGTTAATTCATCTCACAGAGTTACATCTTTCCCTTCAAGAAGCCTTTCGCTAAGGCTGTTCTTGAGGAATTGGCAAAGGGATGTATGGAAGCCCATAGAGGGCTATGGTGAAAAAGGAAATATCTTCCGTTCAAATCTGGAAAGAAGCTTTCTGAGAAACTGCTCTGTGTTCTGTTAATTCATCTCACAGAGTTACATCTTTACCTTCAAGAAGCCTTTCGCTAAGGCTGTTCTTGTGGAGTTGGCAAAGGGATATTTGGAAGCCCATAGATGGCTATGTTGAAAAAGGAAATATCTTCCGTTCAAAACTGGAAAGAAGCTTTCTGAGAAACTGCTCTGTGTTCTGTTAATTCATCTCACAGAGTTACATCTTTCCCTTCAAGAAGCCTTTCTCTAAGGCTGTTCTTGTGGAATTGGCAAAGGGATATTTGGAAGCCCATAGAGGGCTATGGTGAAAAAGGAAATATCTTCCGTTCAAAACTGGAAAGAAGCTTTCTGAGAAACTGCTCTGTGTTCTGTTAATTCATCTCACAGAGTTACATCTTTCCCTTCAAGAAGCCTTTCGCTAAGGCTGTTCTTGTGGAATTGGCAAAGGGATATTTGGAAGCCCATAGAGGGCTATGGTGAAAAAGGAAATATCTTCCGTTCAAAACTGGAAAGAAGCTTTCTGAGAAACTGCTCTGTGTTCTGTTAATTCATCTCACAGAGTTACATCTTTCCCTTCAAGAAGCCTTTCGCTAAGGCTGTTCTTGTGGAATTGGCAAAGGGATATTTGGAAGCCCATAGAGGGCTATGGTGAAAAAGGAAATATCTTCCGTTCAAAACTGGAAAGAAGCTTTCTGAGAAACTGCTCTGTGTTCTGTTAATTCATCTCACAGAGTTACATCTTTCCCTTCAAGAAGCCTTTCGCTAAGGCTGTTCTTGTGGAATTCGCAAAGGGATATTTGGTAGCCCATAGAGGGCTATGGTGAAAAAGGAAATATCTTCCGTTCAAAACTGGAAAGAAGCTTTCTGAGAAACTGCTCTGTGTTCTGTTAATTCATCTCACAGAGTTACATATTTCCCTTCGAGAATGCTTTCGCTAAGGTTGTTCTTGTGGAATTGGCAAAGGGATATTTGGAAGCCCATAGAGGGCTATGGTGAAAAAGGAAATATCTTCCGTTCAAAACTTGAAAGAAGCTTTCTGAGAAACTGCTCTGTGTTCTGTTAATTCATCTCACAGAGTTACATCTTTCCCTTCAAGAAACCTTTCGCTAAGGCTGTTCTTGTGGAATTGGCAAAGGGATATTTGGAAGCCCATAGAGGGCTATGGTGAAAAAGGAAATATCTTCCGTTCAAAACTGGAAAGAAGCTTTCTGAGAAACTGCTCTGTGTTCTGTTAATTCATCTCACAGAGTTACATCTTTCCCTTCGAGAATGCTTTCGCTAAGGTTGTTCTTGTGGAATTGGCAAAGGGATATTTGGAAGCCCATAGAGGGCTATGGTGAAAAAGGAAATATCTTCCGTTCAAAACTTGAAAGAAGCTTTCTGAGAAACTGCTCTGTGTTCTGTTAATTCATCTCACAGAGTTACATCTTTCCCTTCAAGAAACCTTTCGCTAAGGCTGTTCTTGTGGAATTGGCAAAGGGATATTTGGAAGCCCATAGAGGGCTATGGTGAAAAAGGAAATATCTTCCGTTCAAAACTGGAAAGAAGCTTTCTGAGAAACTGCTCTGTGTTCTGTTAATTCATCTCACAGAGTTACATCTTTCCCTTCAAGATGCCTTTCGCTAAGGTTGTTCTTGTGGAATTGGCAAAGGGATATTTGGAATCCCATAGAGGGCTATGGTGAAAAAGGAAATATCTTCCGTTCAAAACTGGAAAGAAGCTTTCTGAGAAACTGCTCTGTGTTCTGTGAATTCATCTCACAGAGTTACATCTTTCCCTTCAAGATGCCTTTCGCTAAGGCTGTTCTTGTGGAATTGGCAAAGGGATATTTGGTAGCCCATAGAGGGCTATGATGAAAAAGGAAATATCTTCCGTTCAAAACTGGAAAGAAGCTTTCTGAGAAACTGCTCTGTGTTCTGTTAATTCATCTCACAGAGTTACATCTTTCCCTTCTAGAAGGCTTTCGCTAAGGTTGTTCTTGTGGAATTGGCAAAGGGATATTTGGAAGCCCATAGAGGGCTATGGTGAAAAAGGAAATATCTTCCGTTCATAACTGGAAAGAAGCTTTCTGAGAAACTGCTCTGTGTTCTGTTAATTCATCTCACAGAGTTACATCTTTCCCTTCAAGAAGCCTTTCGCTAAGGCTGTTCTTGGGGAATTGGCAAAGGGATATTTGGAAGCCCATAGAGGGCTACGGTGAAAAAGGAAATATCTTCCGTTCAAAACTGGAAAGAAGCTTTCTGAGAAACTGCTCTGTGTTCTGTTAATTCATCTCACAGAGTTACATCTTTCCCTTCAAGAAGCCTTTCGATTAGGCTGTTCTTGGGGAATTGGCAAAGGGATATTTGGAAGCCCATAGAGGGCTACGGTGAAAAAGGAAATATCTTCCGTTCAAAACTGGAAAGAAGCTTTCTGAGAAACTGCTCTGTGTTCTGTTAATTCATCTCACAGAGTTACACCTTTAACTTCAAGAAGCCTTTCGCTAAGGCTGTTCTTGTGGAATTGGCAAAGGGATATTTGGAAGCCCATAGAGGGCTATGGTGAAAAAGAAAATATCTTCCGTTCAAAACTGGAAAGAAGCTTTCTGAGAAACTGCTCTGTGTTCTGTTAATTCATCTCACAGAGTTACATCTTTCCCTTCAAGAAGCCTTTCGCTAAGGCTGTTCTTGTGGAATTGGCAAAGGGATATTTGGAAGACCCTAGAGGGCTATGGTGAAAAAGGAAATATCTTCCGTTCAAAACTGGAAAGAAGCTTTCTGAGAAAATGCTCTGTGTACTGTTAATTCATCTCACAGAATTACATCTTTCCCTTCAAGAAGTCTTTCGCTAAGGCTGTTCTTGTGGAATTGGCAAAGGGATATTTGGAAGCCCTTAGAGGGCTATGGTGAAAAAGGAATTATCTTCCGTTCAAAACTGGAAAGAAGCTTTCTGAGAAACTGCTCTGTGTTCTGTTAATTCATCTCACATAGTTACATCTTTCCCTTCAAGAAGCCTTTCGCTAAAGCGGTTCTTGTGGAATTGGCAAAAGGATATTCGGGAGCCCATAGAGGGCTACGGTGAAAAAGGAAATACCTTCCGTTCAAAACTGGAAAGAAGCTTTCAGAGAAACTGCTCTGTGTTCTGTTAGTTCATCTCACAGAGTTACATCTTTCCCTTCAAGAAGCCTTTCGCTAAGGCTGTTCTTGTGGAATTGGCAAAGGGATATTTGGAAGCCCATAGAGGGCTATGGCGAAAAAGGAAATATCTTCCGTTCGAAACTGGAAAGAAGCTTTCTGAGAAACTGCTCTGTGTTCTGTTAATTCATCTAACAGAGTTACACCTTTCCCATCAAGAAGCCTTTCGCTAAGGCTGTTCTTGTGGAATTGGCAAAGGGATATTTGGAACCCATAGAGGGCTATGGTGACAAAGGAAATATCTTCCGTTCAAAACTGGAAAGAAGCATTCAGAGAAACTGCTCTGTGTTCTGTTAATTCATCTCACAGAGTTACATCTTTCCCTTCAAGAAGCCTTTCGCTAAGGCTGTTCTTGTGGAATTCGCAAAGGGATATTTGGAAGCCCATAGAGGGCTATGGTGAAAAAGGAAATATCTTCCCTTCAAAACTGGAAAGAAGCTTTCTGAGAAACTGCTCTGTGTTCTGTTAATTCATCTCACAGAGTTACATCTTTCCCTTCAAGAAGCCTTTCGCTAAGGCTGTCCTTGTGGAATTGGCAAAGGGATACTTGGAAGCCCGTAGAGGGCTATGGTGAAAAAGGAAATATCTTCCGTTCAAAACTGGAAAGAAGCTTTCTGAGAAACTGCTCTGTGTTCTGTTAATTCATCTCACAGAGTTACATCTTTCCCTTCAAGAAGCCTTTCGCTAAGTCTGTTCTTGTGGAATTGGCAAAGGGATATTTGGAAGCCCATAGAGGGCTATGGTGAAAAAGGAAATATCTTCCGTTCAAAACTGGAAAGAAGCTTTCTGAGAAACTGCTCTGTGTTCTGTTAATTCATCTCACAGAGTTACATCTTTAACTTCAAGAAGCCTTTCGCCAAGGCTGTTCTTGTGGAATTGGCAAAGGGAGATTTGGAAGCCCATAGAGGGCTATGGTGAAAAAGAAAATATCTTCCGTTCAAAACTGGAAAGAAGCTTTCTGAGAAACTGCTCTGTGTTCTGTTAATTCATCTCACAGAGTTACATCTTTCCCTTCAAGAAGCCTTTCGCTAAGGCTGTTCTTGTGGAATTGGCAAAGGGATATTTGGTAGCCCATAGAGGGCTATGGTGAAAAAGGAAATATCTTCCGTTCAAAACTGGAAAGAAGCTTTCTGAGAAACTGCTCTGTGTTCTGTTAATTCATCTCACAGAGTTACATCTTTCCCTTCGAGAATGCTTTCGCTAAGGTTGTTCTTGTGGAATTGGCAAAGGGATATTTGGAAGCCCATAGAGGGCTATGGTGAAAAAGGAAATATCTTCCGTTCAAAACTTGAAAGAAGCTTTCTGAGAAACTGCGCTGTGTTCTGTTAATTCATCTCACAGAGTTACATCTTTCCCTTCAAGAAACCTTTCGCTAAGGCTGTTCTTGTGGAATTGGCAAAGGGATATTTGGAAGCCCATAGAGGGCTATGGTGAAAAAGGAAATATCTTCCGTTCAAAACTGGAAAGAAGCTTTCTGAGAAACTGCTCTGTGTTCTGTTAATTCATCTCACAGAGTTACATCTTTCCCTTCGAGAATGCTTTCGCTAAGGTTGTTCTTGTGGAATTGGCAAAGGGATATTTGGAAGCCCATAGAGGGCTATGGTGAAAAAGGAAATATCTTCCGTTCAAAACTGGAAAGAAGCTTTCTGAGAAACTGCTCTGTGTTCTGTTAATTCATCTCACAGAGTTACATCTTTCCCTTCAAGAAACCTTTCGCTAAGGCTGTTCTTGTGGAATTGGCAAAGGGATATTTGGAAGCCCATAGAGGGCTATGGTGAAAAAGGAAATATCTTCCGTTCAAAACTGGAAGGAAGCTTTCTGAGAAACTGCTCTGTGTTCTGTTAATTCATCTCACAGAGTTACATCTTTCCCTTCAAGAAGCCTTTCGCTAAGGTTGTTCTTGTGGAATTGGCAAAGGGATATTTGGAATCCCATAGAGGGCTATGGTGAAAAAGGAAATATCTTCCGTTCAAAACTGGAAAGAAGCTTTCTGAGAAACTGCTCTGTGTTCTGTTAATTCATCTCACAGAGTTACATCTTTCCCTTCAAGATGCCTTTCGCTAAGGCTGTTCTTGTGGAATTGGCAAAGGGATATTTGGTAGCCCATAGAGGGCTATGATGAAAAAGGAAATATCTTCCGTTCAAAACTGGAAAGAAGCTTTCTGAGAAACTGCTCTGTGTTCTGTTAATTCATCTCACAGAGTTACATCTTTCCCTTCTAGAAGGCTTTCGCTAAGGTTGTTCTTGTGGAATTGGCAAAGGGATATTTGGAAGGCCATAGAGGGCTATGGTGAAAAAGGAAATATCTTCCGTTCATAACTGGAAAGAAGCTTTCTGAGAAACTGCTCTGTGTTCTGTTAATTCATCTCACAGAGTTACATCTTTCCCTTCAAGAAGCCTTTCGCTAAGGCTGTTCTTGGGGAATTGGCAAAGGGATATTTGGAAGCCCATAGAGGGCTATGGTGAAAAAGGAAATATCTTCCGTTCAAAACTGGAAAGAAGCTTTCTGAGAAACTGCTCTGTGTTCTGTTAATTCATCTCACAGAGTTACATCTTTCCCTTCAAGAAGCCTTTCGATTAGGCTGTTCTTGGGGAATTGGCAAAGGGATATTTGGAAGCCCATAGAGGGCTACGGTGAAAAAGGAAATATCTTCCGTTCAAAACTGGAAAGAAGCTTTCTGAGAAACTGCTCTGTGTTCTGTTAATTCATCTCACAGAGTTACATCTTTAACTTCAAGAAGCCTTTCGCTAAGGCTGTTCTTGTGGAATTGGCAAAGGGATATTTGGAAGCCCATAGAGGGCTATGGTGAAAAAGAAAATATCTTCCGTTCAAAACTGGAAAGAAGCTTTCTGAGAAACTGCTCTGTGTTCTGTTAATTCATCTCACAGAGTTACATCTTTCCCTTCAAGAAGCCTTTCGCTAAGGCTGTTCTTGTGGAATTGGCAAAGGGATATTTGGAAGACCCTAGAGGGCTATGGTGAAAAAGGAAATATCTTCCGTTCAAAACTGGAAAGAAGCTTTCTGAGAAAATGCTCTGTGTACTGTTAATTCATCTCACAGAATTACATCTTTCCCTTCAAGAAGTCTTTCGCTAAGGCTGTTCTTGTGGAATTGGCAAAGGGATATTTGGAAGCCCTTAGAGGGCTATGGTGAAAAAGGAATTATCTTCCGTTCAAAACTGGAAAGAATCTTTCTGAGAAACTGCTCTGTGTTCTGTTAATTCATCTCACAGAGTTACATCTTTCCCTTCAAGAAGCCTTTCGCTAAAGCGGTTCTTGTGGAATTGGCAAAAGGATATTCGGTAGCCCATAGAGGGCTACGGTGAAAAAGGAAATACCTTCCGTTCAAAACTGGAAAGAAGCTTTCAGAGAAACTGCTCTGTGTTCTGTTAGTTCATCTCACAGAGTTACATCTTTCCCTTCAAGAAGCCTTTCGCTAAGGCTGTTCTTGTGGAATTGGCAAAGGGATATTTGGAAGCCCATAGAGGGCTATGGCGAAAAAGGAAATATCTTCCGTTCGAAACTGGAAAGAAGCTTTCTGAGAAACTGCTCTGTGTTCTGTTAATTCATCTAACAGAGTTACACCTTTCCCATCAAGAAGCCTTTCGCTAAGGCTGTTCTTGTGGAATTGGCAAAGGGATATTTGGAACCCATAGAGGGCTATGGTGACAAAGGAAATATCTTCCGTTCAAAACTGGAAAGAAGCATTCAGAGAAACTGCTCTGTGTTCTGTTAATTCATCTCACAGAGTTACATCTTTCCCTTCAAGAAGCCTTTCGCTAAGGCTGTTCTTGTGGAATTCGCAAAGGGATATTTGGAAGCCCATAGAGGGCTATGGTGAAAAAGGAAATATCTTCCCTTCAAAACTGGAAAGAAGCTTTCTGAGAAACTGCTCTGTGTTCTGTTAATTCATCTCACAGAGTTACATCTTTCCCTTCAAGAAGCCATTCGCTACGGCTGTTCTGGTGGAATTAGCAAAGGGATATTTGGAACCCCCCAGAGGGCTATGGTGAAAAAGGAAATATCTTCCGTTCAAAACTGGAAAGAAGCTTTCTGAGAAAATGCTCTGTGTTCTGTTAATTCATCTCACAGAGTTACATCTTTCCCTTCAAGAAGCCTTTCGCTAAGGCTGTTCTTGTGGAATTGGCAAAGGGATATTTGGAAGCCCATAGAGGGCTATGGTGAAAAAGGAAGTATCTTCCGTTCAAAACTGGAAAGAAGCTTTCTGAGAAACTGCTCTGTGTTCTGTTAATTCATCTCACAGAGTTACATCTTTCCCTTCAAGAAGCCTTTCGCTAAGGCTGTCCTTGTGGAATTGGCAAAGGGATACTTGGAAGCCCGTAGAGGGCTATGGTGAAAAAGGAAATAACTTCCGTTCAAAACTGGAAAGAACCTTTCTGAGAAACTGCTCTGTGTTCTGTTAATTCATCTCACAGAGTTACATCTTTCCCTTCAAGAAGCCTTTCGCTAATGCAGTTCTTGTGGAATTGGCAAAGGGATATTTGGAAGCCCTAGAGGGCTATGGTGAAAAAGGAAATATATTCCGTTCAAAACTGGAAAGAAGCTTTCTGAGAAACTGCTCTGTGTTCTGTTAATTCATCTCACAGACTTACGTCTTTCCCTTCAAGAAGCCTTTCGCTAAGGCAGTTCTTGTCCAATTGGGAAAGGGATATTAGGAAGCCCATAGAGGGGTATGGTGAAAAAGAAAATATCTTCCCTTCAAAACTGGAAAGAAGCTTTCTGAGAAACTGCTCTGTGTTCTGTTAATTCATCTCACAGAGTTACATCTTTCCCTTCCAGTAGCTTTTCGCTAAGGCTGTTCTTGTGGAATTGGCAAAGGGATATTTGGAAGCCCTTAGAGGGCTATGGTGAAAAAGGAAATAACTTCCGTTCAAAACTGGAAAGAACCTTTCTGAGAAACTGCTCTGTGTTCTGTTAATTCATCTCACAGAGTTACATCTTTCCCTTCAAGAAGCCTTTCGCTAAGGCTGTTCTTGTGGAATTCGCAAAGTGATATTAGGAAACCCATAGGCGGCTATGGTGAAAAAGGAAATATCTTCCGTTCAAAACTGGAAAGAAGCTTTCTGAGAAACTGCTCTGTGTTTTGTTAATTCATCTCACAGAGTTACATCTTTCCCTTCAAGAAGCCTTTCGCTAAGGCTGTTCTTGTGGAATTGGCAAAGGGATATTTGGAAGCCCATAGAGGGCTATGGCGAAAAAGGAAATATCTTCCGTTCAAAACTGGAAAGAAGCTTTCTGAGAAACTGCTCTGTGCTCTGTTAATTCATCTCACAGAGTAACATCTTTCCCTTCAAGAAGCCTTTCGCTAATGCTGTTCTTTTGGAATTGGCAAAGGGATATTTGGACGCCCATAGAGGGCTATGGTGAAAAAGGAAATATCTTCCGTTCAAAACTTTAAAGAAGCTTTCTGAGAAACTGCTCTGTGTTCTGTTAATTTATCTCACAGAGTTACATCTTTCCCTTCAGGAAGCCTATCGCTAAGTCTGTTCTTGTGGAATTGGCAAAGGGATATTAGGAAGCCCATAGTGGGCTATGGTGAAAAAGGAAATATCTTCCGTTCAAAACCGGAAAGAAGCTTTTTGAGAAACTGCACTGTATTCCCTTAATTTATCTCACAGAGTTACATCTTTCCCTTCAAGAAGCCGTTCGCTAAGGCTCTTCTTGTGGAATTGGCAAAGGGATATTTGGAAGCCCATAGAGGGCTATGGTGAAAAAGGAAATATCTTCCGTTCAAAACTGGAAAGAAGCTTTCTGGAGACTACTCTGTGTTCTGTTAATTCATCTCACAGAGTTACATCTTTTCCTTCAAGAAGCCTTTCGCTAAGGCTGTTCTTGTGGAATCGGCAAAGGGATACTTCGAAGTCCATAGAGGGCTATGGTGAAAAACGAAATATCTTCCGTTCAAAACTGTAAAGAAGCTTTTTGAGAAACTGCTCTGTGTTCTGTCAATTCATCTCACAGAGTTACATCTTTCCCTTCAAGAATTCTTTCGCTAAGGCTGTTCTTGTGGAATTGGCAAAGTGATATTTGGAAGCCCATAGAGGGCTATGGTGAAAAAGAAATATCTTCCGTTCAAAACCGGAAAGAAGCTTTTTGAGAAATTGCTCTGTATTCTGTTAATTCATCTCACAGAGTTACATCTTTCTCTTCAAGAAGCCTTTTGCTAGGACTGTTCTTGTGGAATTGGCAAAGTGATATTTTGAAGCCCATAGAGGGCTATGGTGAAAAAGGAAATGTCTTCCGTTCAAAACTGGAAAGAAGCTTTCTGAGAAACGGCTCTGTGTTCTGATAATTCATCTCACAGAGTTACATCATTCCCTTCAAGAAGCCTTTCGCTAAGGCTGTTCTTGTAGAATTGGCAAAGTGATATTTTGAAGCCCATAGAGGGCTATGGTGAAAAAAGGAAATATCTTCCGTTCAAAACTGGAAAGAAGCTTTCTGAGAAACTGCTCTGCGTTCTGTTAATTCATCTCACAGAGTTACATCTTTCCCTTCAAGAAGCCTTTCGCTAAGGCGGTTCTTGTGGAATTCGCAAAGGGATATTTGGAAGCCCATAGAGGGCTATGGTGAAAAAGGAAATATCTTCTTTTCAAAATTGGAAAGAAGCTTTCTGAGACACTGCTCTGTGTTCTGTTAATTCATCTCACAGAGTTACATCGTTCCCTTCAAGAATCCTTTCGATAAGGCTGTTCTTGGGGAATTGGCAAAGGGATATTTGGAAGCCCATAGAGGGCTATGGTGAAAAAGGAAATATCTTCCGTTCAACACTGGAAGGAAGCTTTCTGAGAAACTGCTCTGTGGTCTGTTAATTCATCTCACAGAGTTACATGTTTCCCTTCAAGTATCCTTTTGCTAGGACTGTTCTTGTGGAATTCGCAAAGGGATATTTTGAAGCCCATAGAGGGCTATGGTGAAAAAGGAAATATCTTCCGTTCAAAACTGGAAAGAAGCTTTCTGAGAAACTGCTCTGTGTTCTGTTAATTCATCTCACAGAGTTACATCTTTAACTTCAAGAAACCTTTCGCTAAGGCTCTTCTTGTGGAATTGGCAAAGGGATATTTGGAAGCCCTTAGAGGGCTATGGTGAAAAAGGAAATATCTTCCGTGCAAAACTGGAAAGAAGCTTTCTGAGAAACTGCTCTGTGTTCTGTTAATTCATCTCACAGAGTTACATCTTTCCCTTCAAGAAGCCTTTCGCTAAGGTTGTTCTTGTGGAATTGGCAAAGGGATATTTGGAAACCCATAGAGGGCTATGGTGAAAAAGGAAATATCTTCCGTTCAAAACTGGAAAGAAGCTTTCTGAGAAACTGCTCTGTGTTCTGTTAATTCATCTCACAGAGTTACATCTTTCCCTTCAAGATGCCTTTCGCTAAGGCTGTTCTTGTGGAATTGGCAAAGGGATATTTGGTAGCCCATAGAGGGCTATGATGAAAAAGGAAATATCTTCCGTTCAAAACTGGAAAGAAGCTTTCTGAGAAACTGCTCTGTGTTCTGTTAATTCATCTCACAGAGTTACATCTTTCCCTTCTAGAAGGCTTTCGCTAAGGTTGTTCTTGTGGAATTGGCAAAGGGATATTTGGAAGCCCATAGAGGGCTATGGTGAAAAAGGAAATATCTTCCGTTCATAACTGGAAAGAAGCTTTCTGAGAAACTGCTCTGTGTTCTGTTAATTCATCTCACAGAGTTACATCTTTCCCTTCAAGAAGCCTTTCGCTAAGGCTGTTCTTGGGGAATTGGCAAAGGGATATTTGGAAGCCCATAGAGGGCTATGGTGAAAAAGGAAATATCTTCCGTTCAAAACTGGAAAGAAGCTTTCTGAGAAACTGCTCTGTGTTCTGTTAATTCATCTCACAGAGTTACATCTTTCCCTTCAAGAAGCCTTTCGATTAGGCTGTTCTTGGGGAATTGGCAAAGGGATATTTGGAAGCCCATAGAGGGCTACGGTGAAAAAGGAAATATCTTCCGTTCAAAACTGGAAAGAAGCTTTCTGAGAAACTGCTCTGTGTTCTGTTAATTCATCTCACAGAGTTACATCTTTAACTTCAAGAAGCCTTTCGCTAAGGCTGTTCTTGTGGAATTGGCAAAGGGATATTTGGAAGCCCATAGAGGGCTATGGTGAAAAAGAAAATATCTTCCGTTCAAAACTGGAAAGAAGCTTTCTGAGAAACTGCTCTGTGTTCTGTTAATTCATCTCACAGAGTTACATCTTTCCCTTCAAGAAGCCTTTCGCTAAGGCTGTTCTTGTGGAATTGGCAAAGGGATATTTGGAAGACCCTAGAGGGCTATGGTGAAAAAGGAAATATCTTCCGTTCAAAACTGGAAAGAAGCTTTCTGAGAAAATGCTCTGTGTACTGTTAATTCATCTCACAGAATTACATCTTTCCCTTCAAGAAGTCTTTCGCTAAGGCTGTTCTTGTGGAATTGGCAAAGGGATATTTGGAAGCCCTTAGAGGGCTATGGTGAAAAAGGAATTATCTTCCGTTCAAAACTGGAAAGAATCTTTCTGAGAAACTGCTCTGTGTTCTGTTAATTCATCTCACAGAGTTACATCTTTCCCTTCAAGAAGCCTTTCGCTAAAGCGGTTCTTGTGGAATTGGCAAAAGGATATTCGGTAGCCCATAGAGGGCTACGGTGAAAAAGGAAATACCTTCCGTTCAAAACTGGAAAGAAGCTTTCAGAGAAACTGCTCTGTGTTCTGTTAGTTCATCTCACAGAGTTACATCTTTCCCTTCAAGAAGCCTTTCGCTAAGGCTGTTCTTGTGGAATTGGCAAAGGGATATTTGGAAGCCCATAGAGGGCTATGGCGAAAAAGGAAATATCTTCCGTTCGAAACTGGAAAGAAGCTTTCTGAGAAACTGCTCTGTGTTCTGTTA
Organism: Chlorocebus sabaeus; assembly: GCF_047675955.1. Lineage (NCBI taxonomy): Eukaryota > Metazoa > Chordata > Mammalia > Primates > Cercopithecidae > Chlorocebus > Chlorocebus sabaeus. The sequence continues at coordinate 49,055,770 of NC_132911.1, forward strand.
ATTCATCTAACAGAGTTACACCTTTCCCATCAAGAAGCCTTTCGCTAAGGCTGTTCTTGTGGAATTGGCAAAGGGATATTTGGAACCCATAGAGGGCTATGGTGACAAAGGAAATATCTTCCGTTCAAAACTGGAAAGAAGCATTCAGAGAAACTGCTCTGTGTTCTGTTAATTCATCTCACAGAGTTACATCTTTCCCTTCAAGAAGCCTTTCGCTAATGCAGTTCTTGTGGAATTGGCAAAGGGATATTTGGAAGCCCTAGAGGGCTATGGTGAAAAAGGAAATATCTTCCGTTCAAAACTGGAAAGAAGCTTTCTGAGAAACTGCTCTGTGTTCTGTTAATTCATCTCACAGAGTTACGTCTTTCCCTTCAAGAAGCCTTTCGCTAAGGCAGTTCTTGTCCAATTGGGAAAGGGATATTAGGAAGCCCATAGAGGGGTATGGTGAAAAAGAAAATATCTTCCCTTCAAAACTGGAAAGAAGCTTTCTGAGAAACTGCTCTGTGTTCTGTTAATTCATCTCACAGAGTTACATCTTTCCCTTCCAGTAGCTTTTCGCTAAGGCTGTTCTTGTGGAATTGGCAAAGGGATATTTGGAAGCCCTTAGAGGGCTATGGTGAAAAAGGAAATAACTTCCGTTCAAAACTGGAAAGAACCTTTCTGAGAAACTGCTCTGTGTTCTGTTAATTCATCTCACAGAGTTACATCTTTCCCTTCAAGAAGCCTTTCGCTAAGGCTGTTCTTGTGGAATTCGCAAAGTGATATTAGGAAACCCATAGGCGGCTATGGTGAAAAAGGAAATATCTTCCGTTCAAAACTGGAAAGAAGCTTTCTGAGAAACTGCTCTGTGTTCTGTTAATTCATCTCACAGAGTTACATCTTTCCCTTCAAGAAGCCTTTCGCTAAGGCTGTTCTTGTGGAATTGGCAAAGGGATATTTGGAAGCCCATAGAGGGCTATGGCGAAAAAGGAAATATCTTCCGTTCAAAACTGGAAAGAAGCTTTCTGAGAAACTGCTCTGTGCTCTGTTAATTCATCTCACAGAGAAACATCTTTCCCTTCAAGAAGCCTTTCGCTAATGCTGTTCTTTTGGAATTGGCAAAGGGATATTTGGACGCCCATAGAGGGCTATGGTGAAAAAGGAAATATCTTCCGTTCAAAACTTTAAAGAAGCTTTCTGAGAAACTGCTCTGTGTTCTGTTAATTTATCTCACAGAGTTACATCTTTCCCTTCAGGAAGCCTTTCGCTAAGTCTGTTCTTGTGGAATTGGCAAAGGGATATTAGGAAGCCCATAGTGGGCTATGGTGAAAAAGGAAATATCTTCCGTTCAAAACCGGAAAGAAGCTTTTTGAGAAACTGCACTGTATTCCCCTAATTTATCTCACAGAGTTACATCTTTCCCTTCAAGAAGCCGTTCGCTAAGGCTCTTCTTGTGGAATTGGCAAAGGGATATTTGGAAGCCCATAGAGGGCTATGGTGAAAAAGGAAATATCTTCCGTTCAAAACTGGAAAGAAGCTTTCTGGAGACTACTCTGTGTTCTGTTAATTCATCTCACAGAGTTACATCTTTTCCTTCAAGAAGCCTTTCGCTAAGGCTGTTCTTGTGGAATCGGCAAAGGGATACTTCGAAGTCCATAGAGGGCTATGGTGAAAAACGAAATATCTTCCGTTCAAAACTGTAAAGAAGCTTTTTGAGAAACTGCTCTGTGTTCTGTCAATTCATCTCACAGAGTTACATCTTTCCCTTCAAGAATTCTTTCGCTAAGGCTGTTCTTGTGGAATTGGCAAAGTGATATTTGGAAGCCCATAGAGGGCTATGGTGAAAAAGAAATATCTTCCGTTCAAAACCGGAAAGAAGCTTTTTGAGAAATTGCTCTGTATTCTGTTAATTCATCTCACAGAGTTACATCTTTCTCTTCAAGAAGCCTTTTGCTAGGACTGTTCTTGTGGAATTGGCAAAGTGATATTTTGAAGCCCATAGAGGGCTATGGTGAAAAAGGAAATGTCTTCCGTTCAAAACTGGAAAGAAGCTTTCTGAGAAACGGCTCTGTGTTCTGATAATTCATCTCACAGAGTTACATCATTCCCTTCAAGAAGCCTTTCGCTAAGGCTGTTCTTGTAGAATTGGCAAAGTGATATTTTGAAGCCCATAGAGGGCTATGGTGAAAAAAGGAAATATCTTCCGTTCAAAACTGGAAAGAAGCTTTCTGAGAAACTGCTCTGCGTTCTGTTAATTCATCTCACAGAGTTACATCTTTCCCTTCAAGAAGCCTTTCGCTAAGGCGGTTCTTGTGGAATTCGCAAAGGGATATTTGGAAGCCCATAGAGGGCTATGGTGAAAAAGGAAACATCTTCTTTTCAAAATTGGAAAGAAGCTTTCTGAGACACTGCTCTGTGTTCTGTTAATTCATCTCACAGAGTTACATCGTTCCCTTCAAGAATCCTTTCGATAAGGCTGTTCTTGGGGAATTGGCAAAGGGATATTTGGAAGCCCATAGAGGGCTATGGTGAAAAAGGAAATATCTTCCGTTCAACACTGGAAGGAAGCTTTCTGAGAAACTGCTCTGTGGTCTGTTAATTCATCTCACAGAGTTACATGTTTCCCTTCAAGTATCCTTTTGCTAGGACTGTTCTTGTGGAATTCGCAAAGGGATATTTTGAAGCCCATAGGGGGCTATGGTGAAAAAGGAAATATCTTCCGTTCAAAACTGGAAAGAAGCTTTCTGAGAAACTGCTCTGTGTTCTGTTAATTCATCTCACAGAGTTACATCTTTCCCTTCAAGGAGCCTTTTGCTAGGACTGTTCTTGCGGAATTGGCAAAGTGATATTTGGAAGCCCATAGAGGACTATGGTGAAAAAGGCAATATCTTCCGTTCAAAACTGGAAAGAAGCTTTCTGAGAAACTGCTCTGTGTTCTGTTAATTCATCTCACAGAATTACATCTTTCCCTTCAAGAAGCCTTTCGCTAAGGCTGTTCTTGTGGAATTGGCAAAGGGATATTTGGAAGCCCTTAGAGGGCTATGGTGAAAAAGGAAATATCTTCCGTTCAAAACTGGAAAGAAGCTTTCTGAGAAACTGCTCTGTGTTCTGTTAATTCATCTCACAGAGTTACATCTTTCCCTTCAAGAAGCCTTTCGCTAAGGCTGTTCTTGAGGAATTGGCAAAGGGATGTATGGAAGCCCATAGAGGGCTATGGTGAAAAAGGAAATATCTTCCGTTCAAAACTGGAAAGAAGCTTTCTGAGAAACTGCTCTGTGTTCTGTTAATTCATCTCACAGAGTTACATCTTTACCTTCAAGAAGCCTTTCGCTAAGGCTGTTCTTGTGGAGTTGGCAAAGGGATATTTGGAAGCCCATAGATGGCTATGTTGAAAAAGGAAATATCTTCCGTTCAAAACTGGAAAGAAGCTTTCTGAGAAACTGCTCTGTGTTCTGTTAATTCATCTCACAGAGTTACATCTTTCCCTTCAAGAAGCCTTTCTCTAAGGCTGTTCTTGTGGAATTGGCAAAGGGATATTTGGAAGCCCATAGAGGGCTATGGTGAAAAAGGAAATATCTTCCGTTCAAAACTGGAAAGAAGCTTTCTGAGAAACTGCTCTGTGTTCTGTTAATTCATCTCACAGAGTTACATCTTTCCCTTCAAGAAGCCTTTCGCTAAGGCTGTTCTTGTGGAATTGGCAAAGGGATATTTGGAAGCCCATAGAGGGCTATGGTGAAAAAGGAAATATCTTCCGTTCAAAACTGGAAAGAAGCTTTCTGAGAAACTGCTCTGTGTTCTGTTAATTCATCTCACAGAGTTACATCTTTACCTTCAGGAAGCCTTTCGCTAAGGCTGTTCTTGTGGAATTGGCAAAGGGATATTTGGAAGCCAATAGAGGGCTATGGTGAAAAAGGAAATATCTTCCGTTCAAAACTGGAAAGAAGCTTTCTGAGAAACTGCTCTGTGTTCTGTTAATTCATCTCACAGAGTTACATCTTTCCCTTCAAGAAGCCTTTCGCTAAGTCTGTTCTTGTGGAATTGGCAAAGGGATATTTGGAAGCCCATAGAGGGCTATGGTGAAAAAGGAAATATCTTCCGTTCAAAACTGGAAAGAAGCTTTCTGAGAAACTGCTCTGTGTTCTGTTAATTCATCTCACAGAGTTACATCTTTAACTTCAAGAAGCCTTTCGCTAAGGCTGTTCTTGTGGAATTGGCCAAGGGAGATTTGGAAGCCCATAGAGGGCTATGGTGAAAAAGAAAATATCTTCCGTTCAAAACTGGAAAGAAGCTTTCTGAGAAACTGCTCTGTGTTCTGTTAATTCATCTCACAGAGTTACATCTTTCCCTTCAAGAAGCCTTTCGCTAAGGCTGTTCTTGTGGAATTGGCAAAGGGATATTTGGTAGCCCATAGAGGGCTATGGTGAAAAAGGAAATATCTTCCGTTCAAAACTGGAAAGAAGCTTTCTGAGAAACTGCTCTGTGTTCTGTTAATTCATCTCACAGAGTTACATCTTTCCCTTCGAGAATGCTTTCGCTAAGGTTGTTCTTGTGGAATTGGCAAAGGGATATTTGGAAGCCCATAGAGGGCTATGGTGAAAAAGGAAATATCTTCCGTTCAAAACTTGAAAGAAGCTTTCTGAGAAACTGCTCTGTGTTCTGTTAATTCATCTCACAGAGTTACATCTTTCCCTTCAAGAAACCTTTCGCTAAGGCTGTTCTTGTGGAATTGGCAAAGGGATATTTGGAAGCCCATAGAGGGCTATGGTGAAAAAGGAAATATCTTCCGTTCAAAACTGGAAAGAAGCTTTCTGAGAAACTGCTCTGTGTTCTGTTAATTCATCTCACAGAGTTACATCTTTCCCTTCAAGAAGCCTTTCGCTAAGGTTGTTCTTGTGGAATTGGCAAAGGGATATTTGGAATCCCATAGAGGGCTATGGTGAAAAAGGAAATATCTTCCGTTCAAAACTGGAAAGAAGCTTTCTGAGAAACTGCTCTGTGTTCTGTTAATTCATCTCACAGAGTTACATCTTTCCCTTCAAGATGCCTTTCGCTAAGGCTGTTCTTGTGGAATTGGCAAAGGGATATTTGGTAGCCCATAGAGGGCTATGATGAAAAAGGAAATATCTTCCGTTCAAAACTGGAAAGAAGCTTTCTGAGAAACTGCTCTGTGTTCTGTTAATTCATCTCACAGAGTTACATCTTTCCCTTCTAGAAGGCTTTCGCTAAGGTTGTTCTTGTGGAATTGGCAAAGGGATATTTGGAAGCCCATAGAGGGCTATGGTGAAAAAGGAAATATCTTCCGTTCATAACTGGAAAGAAGCTTTCTGAGAAACTGCTCTGTGTTCTGTTAATTCATCTCACAGAGTTACATCTTTCCCTTCAAGAAGCCTTTCGCTAAGGCTGTTCTTGGGGAATTGGCAAAGGGATATTTGGAAGCCCATAGAGGGCTATGGTGAAAAAGGAAATATCTTCCGTTCAAAACTGGAAACAAGCTTTCTGAGAAACTGCTCTGTGTTCTGTTAATTCATCTCACAGAGTTACATCTTTCCCTTCAAGAAGCCTTTCGATTAGGCTGTTCTTGGGGAATTGGCAAAGGGATATTTGGAAGCCCATAGAGGGCTATGGTGAAAAAGGAAATATCTTCCGTTCAAAACTGGAAAGAAGCTTTCTGAGAATCTGCTCTGTGTTCTGTTAATTCATCTCACAGAGTTACATCTTTCCCTTCGAGAATGCTTTCGCTAAGTTTGTTCTTGTGAAATTGGCAAAGGGATATTTGGAAGCCCATAGAGGGCTATGGTGAAAAAGGAAATATCTTCCGTTCAAAACTTGAAAGAAGCTTTCTGAGAAACTGCTCTGTGTTCTGTTAATTCATCTCACAGAGTTACATCTTTCCCTTCAAGAAACCTTTCGCTAAGGCTGTTCTTGTGGAATTGGCAAAGGGATATTTGGAAGCCCATAGAGGGCTATGGTGAAAAAGGAAATATCTTCCGTTCAAAACTGGAAAGAAGCTTTCTGAGAAACTGCTCTGTGTTCTGTTAATTCATCTCACAGAGTTACATCTTTCCCTTCAAGAAGCCTTTCGCTAAGGTTGTTCTTGTGGAATTGGCAAAGGGATATTTGGAATCCCATAGAGGGCTATGGTGAAAAAGGAAATATCTTCCGTTCAAAACTGGAAAGAAGCTTTCTGAGAAACTGCTCTGTGTTCTGTTAATTCATCTCACAGAGTTACATCTTTCCCTTCAAGATGCCTTTCGCTAAGGCTGTTCTTGTGGAATTGGCAAAGGGATATTTGGTAGCCCATAGAGGGCTATGATGAAAACGGAAATATCTTCCGTTCAAAACTGGAAAGAAGCTTTCTGAGAAACTGCTCTGTGTTCTGTTAATTCATCTCACAGAGTTACATCTTTCCCTTCTAGAAGGCTTTCGCTAAGGTTGTTCTTGTGGAATTGGCAAAGGGATATTTGGAAGCCCATAGAGGGCTATGGTGAAAAAGGAAATATCTTCCGTTCATAACTGGAAAGAAGCTTTCTGAGAAACTGCTCTGTGTTCTGTTAATTCATCTCACAGAGTTACATCTTTCGCTTCAAGAAGCCTTTCGCTAAGGCTGTTCTTGGGGAATTGGCAAAGGGATATTTGGAAGCCCATAGAGGGCTATGGTGAAAAAGGAAATATCTTCCGTTCAAAACTGGAAAGAAGCTTTCTGAGAAACTGCTCTGTGTTCTGTTAATTCATCTCACAGAGTTACATCTTTCCCTTCAAGAAGCCTTTCGATTAGGCTGTTCTTGGGGAATTGGCAAAGGGATATTTGGAAGCCCATAGAGGGCTACGGTGAAAAAGGAAATATCTTCCGTTCAAAACTGGAAAGAAGCTTTCTGAGAAACTGCTCTGTGTTCTGTTAATTCATCTCACAGAGTTACATCTTTAACTTCAAGAAGCCTTTCGCTAAGGCTGTTCTTGTGGAATTGGCAAAGGGATATTTGGAAGCCCATAGAGGGCTATGGTGAAAAAGAAAATATCTTCCGTTCAAAACTGGAAAGAAGCTTTCTGAGAAACTGCTCTGTGTTCTGTTAATTCATCTCACAGAGTTACATCTTTCCCTTCAAGAAGCCTTTCGCTAAGGCTGTTCTTGTGGAATTGGCAAAGGGATATTTGGAAGACCCTAGAGGGCTATGGTGAAAAAGGAAATATCTTCCGTTCAAAACTGGAAAGAAGCTTTCTGAGAAAATGCTCTGTGTACTGTTAATTCATCTCACAGAATTACATCTTTCCCTTCAAGAAGTCTTTCGCTAAGGCTGTTCTTGTGGAATTGGCAAAGGGATATTTGGAAGCCCTTAGAGGGCTATGGTGAAAAAGGAATTATCTTCCGTTCAAAACTGGAAAGAAGCTTTCTGAGAAACTGCTCTGTGTTCTGTTAATTCATCTCACAGAGTTACATCTTTCCCTTCAAGAAGCCTTTCGCTAAAGCGGTTCTTTTGGAATTGGCAAAAGGATATTCGGTAGCCCATAGAGGGCTACGGTGAAAAAGGAAATACCTTCCGTTCAAAACTGGAAAGAAGCTTTCAGAGAAACTGCTCTGTGTTCTGTTAGTTCATCTCACAGAGTTACATCTTTCCCTTCAAGAAGCCTTTCGCTAAGGCTGTTCTTGTGGAATTGGCAAAGGGATATTTGGAAGCCCATAGAGGGCTATGGCGAAAAAGGAAATATCTTCCGTTCGAAACTGGAAAGAAGCTTTCTGAGAAACTGCTCTGTGTTCTGTTAATTCATCTAACAGAGTTACACCTTTCCCATCAAGAAGCCTTTCGCTAAGGCTGTTCTTGTGTAATTGGCAAAGGGATATTTGGAACCCATAGAGGGCTATGGTGACAAAGGAAATATCTTCCGTTCAAAACTGGAAAGAAGCATTCAGAGAAACTGCTCTGTGTTCTGTTAATTCATCTCACAGAGTTACATCTTTCCCTTCAAGAAGCCTTTCGCTAAGGCTGTTCTTGTGGAATTCGCAAAGGGATATTTGGAAGCCCATAGAGGGCTATGGTGAAAAAGGAAATATCTTCCCTTCAAAACTGGAAAGAAGCTTTCTGAGAAACTGCTCTGTGTTCTGTTAATTCATCTCACAGAGTTACATCTTTCCCTTCAAGAAGCCATTCGCTACGGCTGTTCTGGTGGAATTAGCAAAGGGATATTTGGAACCCCCCAGAGGACTATGGTGAAAAAGGAAATATCTTCCGTTCAAAACTGGAAAGAAGCTTTCTGAGAAACTGCTCTGTGTTCTGTTAATTCATCTCACAGAGTTACATCTTTCCCTTCAAGAAGCCTTTCGCTAATGCAGTTCTTGTGGAATTGGCAAAGGGATATTTGGAAGCCCTAGAGGGCTATGGTGAAAAAGGAAATATATTCCGTTCAAAACTGGAAAGAAGCTTTCTGAGAAACTGCTCTGTGTTCTGTTAATTCATCTCACAGAGTTACGTCTTTCCCTTCAAGAAGCCTTTCGCTAAGGCAGTTCTTGTCCAATTGGGAAAGGGATATTAGGAAGCCCATAGAGGGGTATGGTGAAAAAGAAAATATCTTCCCTTCAAAACTGGAAAGAAGCTTTCTGAGAAACTGCTCTGTGTTCTGTTAATTCATCTCACAGAGTTACATCTTTCCCTTCCAGTAGCTTTTCGCTAAGGCTGTTCTTGTGGAATTGGCAAAGGGATATTTGGAAGCCCTTAGAGGGCTATGGTGAAAAAGGAAATAACTTCCGTTCAAAACTGGAAAGAACCTTTCTGAGAAACTGCTCTGTGTTCTGTTAATTCATCTCACAGAGTTACATCTTTCCCTTCAAGAAGCCTTTCGCTAAGGCTGTTCTTGTGGAATTCGCAAAGTGATATTAGGAAACCCATAGGCGGCTATGGTGAAAAAGGAAATATCTTCCGTTCAAAACTGGAAAGAAGCTTTCTGAGAAACTGCTCTGTGTTCTGTTAATTCATCTCACAGAGTTACATCTTTCCCTTCAAGAAGCCTTTCGCTAAGGCTGTTCTTGTGGAATTGGCAAAGGGATATTTGGAAGCCCATAGAGGGCTATGGCGAAAAAGGAAATATATTCCGTTCAAAACTGGAAAGAAGCTTTCTGAGAAACTGCTCTGTGCTCTGTTAATTCATCTCACAGAGTAACATCTTTCCCTTCAAGAAGCCTTTCGCTAATGCTGTTCTTTTGGAATTGGCAAAGGGATATTTGGACGCCCATAGAGGGCTATGGTGAAAAAGGAAATATCTTCCGTTCAAAACTTTAAAGAAGCTTTCTGAGAAACTGCTCTGTGTTCTGTTAATTTATCTCACAGAGTTACATCTTTCCCTTCAGGAAGTCTTTCGCTAAGTCTGTTCCTGTGGAATTGGCAAAGGGATATTAGGAAGCCCATAGTGGGCTATGGTGAAAAAGGAAATATCTTCCGTTCAAAACCGGAAAGAAGCTTTTTGAGAAACTGCACTGTATTCCCTTAATTTATCTCACAGAGTTACATCTTTCCCTTCAAGAAGCCGTTCGCTAAGGCTCTTCTTGTGGAATTGGCAAAGGGATATTTGGAAGCCCCTAGAGGGCTATGGTGAAAAAGGAAATATCTTCCGTTCAAAACTGGAAAGAAGCTTTCTGAGAAACTGCTCTGTGTTCTGTTAATTCATCTCACAGAGTTACATCTTTTCCTTCAAGAAGCCTTTCGCTAAGGCTGTTCTTGTGGAATCGGCAAAGGGATACTTCGAAGTCCATAGAGGGCTATGGTGAAAAACGAAATATCTTCCGTTCAAAATTGTAAAGAAGCTTTTTGAGAAACTGCTCTGTGTTCTGTCAATTCATCTCACAGAGTTACATCTTTCCCTTCAAGAATTCTTTCGCTAAGGCTGTTCTTGTGGAATTGGCAAAGTGATATTTGGAAGCCCATAGAGGGCTATGGTGAAAAAGAAATATCTTCCGTTCAAAACCGGAAAGAAGCTTTTTGAGAAACTGCTCTGTATTCTGTTAATTCATCTCACAGAGTTACATCTTTCTCTTCAAGAAGCCTTTTGCTAGGACTGTTCTTGTGGAATTGGCAAAGTGATATTTTGAAGCCCATAGAGGGCTATGGTGAAAAAGGAAATATCTTCCGTTCAAAACTGGAAAGAAGCTTTCTGAGAAACGGCTCTGTGTTCTGATAATTCATCTCACAGAGTTACATCATTCCCTTCAAGAAGCCTTTCGCTAAGGCTGTTCTTGTAGAATTGGCAAAGTGATATTTTGAAGCCCATAGAGGACTATGGTGAAAAAAGGAAATATCTTCCGTTCAAAACTGGAAAGAAGCTTTCTGAGAAACTGCTCTGCGTTCTGTTAATTCATCTCAAAGAGTTACATCTTTCCCTTCAAGAAGCCTTTCGCTAAGGCGGTTCTTGTGGAATTCGCAAAGGGATATTTGGAAGCCCATAGAGGGCTATGGTGAAAAAGGAAATATCTTCTTTTCAAAATTGGAAAGAAGCTTTCTGAGACACTGCTCTGTGTTCTGTTAATTCATCTCACAGAGTTACATCGTTCCCTTCAAGAATCCTTTCGATAAGGCTGTTCTTGGGGAATTGGCAAAGGGATATTTGGAAGCCCATAGAGGGCTATGGTGAAAAAGGAAATATCTTCCGTTCAACACTGGAAGGAAGCTTTCTGAGAAACTGCTCTGTGGTCTGTTAATTCATCTCACAGAGTTACATGTTTCCCTTCAAGTATCCTTTTGCTAGGACTGTTCTTGTGGAATTCGCAAAGGGATATTTTGAAGCCCATAGGGGGCTATGGTGAAAAAGGAAATATCTTCCGTTCAAAACTGGAAAGAAGCTTTCTGAGAAACTGCTCTGTGTTCTGTTAATTCATCTCACAGAGTTACATCGTTCCCTTCAAGGAGCCTTTTGCTAGGACTGTTCTTGCGGAATTGGCAAAGTGATATTTGGAAGCCCATAGAGGACTATGGTGAAAAAGGCAATATCTTCCGTTCAAAACTGGAAAGAAGCTTTCTGAGAAACTGCTCTGTGTTCTGTTAATTCATCTCACAGAATTACATCTTTCCCTTCAAGAAGCCTTTCGCTAAGGCTGTTCTTGTGGAATTGGCAAAGGGATATTTGGAAGCCCTTAGAGGGCTATGGTGAAAAAGGAAATATCTTCCGTTCAAAACTGGAAAGAAGCTTTCTGAGAAACTGCTCTGTGTTCTGTTAATTCATCTCACAGAGTTACATCTTTCCCTTCAAGAAGCCTTTCGCTAAGGCTGTTCTTGAGGAATTGGCAAAGGGATATATGGAAGCCCATAGAGGGCTATGGTGAAAAAGGAAATATCTTCCGTTCAAAACTGGAAAGAAGCATTCTGAGAAACTGCTCTGTGTTCTGTTAATTCATCTCACAGAGTTACATCTTTACCTTCAAGAAGCCTTTCGCTAAGGCTGTTCTTGTGGAGTTGGCAAAGGGATATTTGGAAGCCCATAGATGGCTATGTTGAAAAAGGAAATATCTTCCGTTCAAAACTGGAAAGAAGCTTTCTGAGAAACTGCTCTGTGTTCTGTTAATTCATCTCACAGAGTTACATCTTTCCCTTCAAGAAGCCTTTCTCTAAGGCTGTTCTTGTGGAATTGGCAAAGGGATATTTGGAAGCCCATAGAGGGCTATGGTGAAAAAGGAAATATCTTCCGTTCAAAACTGGAAAGAAGCTTTCTGAGAAACTGCTCTGTGTTCTGTTAATTCATCTCACAGAGTTACATCTTTCCCTTCAAGAAGCCTTTCGCTAAGGCTGTTCTTGTGGAATTGGCAAAGGGATATTTGGAAGCCCATAGAGGGCTATGGTGAAAAAGGAAATATCTTCCGTTCAAAACTGGAAAGAAGCTTTCTGAGAAACTGCTCTGTGTTCTGTTAATTCATCTCACAGAGTTACATCTTTACCTTCAGGAAGCCTTTCGCTAAGGCTGTTCTTGTGGAATTGGCAAAGGGATATTTGGAAGCCAATAGAGGGCTATGGTGAAAAAGGAAATATCTTCCGTTCAAAACTGGAAAGAAGCTTTCTGAGAAACTGCTCTGTGTTCTGTTAATTCATCTCACAGAGTTACATCTTTCCCTTCAAGAAGCCTTTCGCTAAGTCTGTTCTTGTGGAATTGGCAAAGGGATATTTGGAAGCCCATAGAGGGCTATGGTGAAAAAGGAAATATCTTCCGTTCAAAACTGGAAAGAAGCTTTCTGAGAAACTGCTCTGTGTTCTGTTAATTCATCTCACAGAGTTACATCTTTAACTTCAAGAAGCCTTTCGCTAAGGCTGTTCTTGTGGAATTGGCCAAGGGAGATTTGGAAGCCCATAGAGGGCTATGGTGAAAAAGAAAATATCTTCCGTTCAAAACTGGAAAGAAGCTTTCTGAGAAACTGCTCTGTTTTCTGTTAATTCATCTCACAGAGTTACATCTTTCCCTTCAAGAAGCCTTTCGCTAAGGCTGTTCTTGTGGAATTGGCAAAGGGATATTTGGTAGCCCATAGAGGGCTATGGTGAAAAAGGAAATATCTTCCGTTCAAAACTGGAAAGAAGCTTTCTGAGAAACTGCTCTGTGTTCTGTTAATTCATCTCACAGAGTTACATCTTTCCCTTCGAGAATGCTTTCGCTAAGGTTGTTCTTGTGGAATTGGCAAAGGGATATTTGGAAGCCCATAGAGGGCTATGGTGAAAAAGGAAATATCTTCCGTTCAAAACTTGAAAGAAGCTTTCTGAGAAACTGCTCTGTGTTCTGTTAATTCATCTCACAGAGTTACATCTTTCCCTTCAAGAAACCTTTCGCTAAGGCTGTTCTTGTGGAATTGGCAAAGGGATATTTGGAAGCCCATAGAGGGCTATGGTGAAAAAGGAAATATCTTCCGTTCAAAACTGGAAAGAAGCTTTCTGAGAAACTGCTCTGTGTTCTGTTAATTCATCTCACAGAGTTACATCTTTCCCTTCAAGAAGCCTTTCGCTAAGGTTGTTCTTGTGGAATTGGCAAAGGGATATTTGGAATCCCATAGAGGGCTATGGTGAAAAAGGAAATATCTTCCGTTCAAAACTGGAAAGAAGCTTTCTGAGAAACTGCTCTGTGTTCTGTTAATTCATCTCACAGAGTTACATCTTTCCCTTCAAGATGCCTTTCACTAAGGCTGTTCTTGTGGAATTGGCAAAGGGATATTTGGTAGCCCATAGAGGGCTATGATGAAAAAGGAAATATCTTCCGTTCAAAACTGGAAAGAAGCTTTCTGAGAAACTGCTCTGTGTTCTGTTAATTCATCTCACAGAGTTACATCTTTCCCTTCTAGAAGGCTTTCGCTAAGGTTGTTCTTGTGGAATTGGCAAAGGGATATTTGGAAGCCCATAGAGGGCTATGGTGAAAAAGGAAATATCTTCCGTTCATAACTGGAAAGAAGCTTTCTGAGAAACTGCTCTGTGTTCTGTTAATTCATCTCACAGAGTTACATCTTTCCCTTCAAGAAGCCTTTCGCTAAGGCTGTTCTTGGGGAATTGGCAAAGGGATATTTGGAAGCCCATAGAGGGCTATGGTGAAAAAGGAAATATCTTCCGTTCAAAACTGGAAAGAAGCTTTCTGAGAAACTGCTCTGTGTTCTGTTAATTCATCTCACAGAGTTACATCTTTCCCTTCAAGAAGCCTTTCGATTAGGCTGTTCTTGGGGAATTGGCAAAGGGATATTTGGAAGCCCATAGAGGGCTATGGTGAAAAAGGAAATATCTTCCGTTCAAAACTGGAAAGAAGCTTTCTGAGAAACTGCTCTGTGTTCTGTTAATTCATCTCACAGAGTTACATCTTTCCCTTCGAGAATGCTTTCGCTAAGGTTGTTCTTGTGGAATTGGCAAAGGGATATTTGGAAGCCCATAGAGGGCTATGGTGAAAAAGGAAATATCTTCCGTTCAAAACTTGAAAGAAGCTTTCTGAGAAACTGCTCTGTGTTCTGTTAATTCATCTCACAGAGTTACATCTTTCCCTTCAAGAAACCTTTCGCTAAGGCTGTTCTTGTGGAATTGGCAAAGGGATATTTGGAAGCCCATAGAGGGCTATGGTGAAAAAGGAAATATCTTCCGTTCAAAACTGGAAAGAAGCTTTCTGAGAAACTGCTCTGTGTTCTGTTAATTCATCTCACAGAGTTACATCTTTCCCTTCAAGAAGCCTTTCGCTAAGGTTGTTCTTGTGGAATTTGCAAAGGGATATTTGGAATCCCATAGAGGGCTATGGTGAAAAAGGAAATATCTTCCGTTCAAAACTGGAAAGAAGCTTTCTGAGAAACTGCTCTGTGTTCTGTTAATTCATCTCACAGAGTTACATCTTTCCCTTCAAGATGCCTTTCGCTAAGGCTGTTCTTGTGGAATTGGCAAAGGGATATTTGGTAGCCCATAGAGGGCTATGATGAAAAAGGAAATATCTTCCGTTCAAAACTGGAAAGAAGCTTTCTGAGAAACTGCTCTGTGTTCTGTTAATTCATCTCACAGAGTTACATCTTTCCCTTCTAGAAGGCTTTCGCTAAGGTTGTTCTTGTGGAATTGGCAAAGGGATATTTGGAAGCCCATAGAGGGCTATGGTGAAAAAGGAAATATCTTCCGTTCATAACTGGAAAGAAGCTTTCTGAGAAACTGCTCTGTGTTCTGTTAATTCATCTCACAGAGTTACATCTTTCGCTTCAAGAAGCCTTTCGCTAAGGCTGTTCTTGGGGAATTGGCAAAGGGATATTTGGAAGCCCATAGAGGGCTATGGTGAAAAAGGAAATATCTTCCGTTCAAAACTGGAAAGAAGCTTTCTGAGAAACTGCTCTGTGTTCTGTTAATTCATCTCACAGAGTTACATCTTTCCCTTCAAGAAGCCTTTCGATTAGGCTGTTCTTGGGGAATTGGCAAAGGGATATTTGGAAGCCCATAGAGGGCTACGGTGAAAAAGGAAATATCTTCCGTTCAAAACTGGAAAGAAGCTTTCTGAGAAACTGCTCTGTGTTCTGTTAATTCATCTCACAGAGTTACATCTTTAACTTCAAGAAGCCTTTCGCTAAGGCTGTTCTTGTGGAATTGGCAAAGGGATATTTGGAAGCCCATAGAGGGCTATGGTGAAAAAGAAAATATCTTCCGTTCAAAACTGGAAAGAAGCTTTCTGAGAAACTGCTCTGTGTTCTGTTAATTCATCTCACAGAGTTACATCTTTCCCTTCAAGAAGCCTTTCGCTAAGGCTGTTCTTGTGGAATTGGCAAAGGGATATTTGGAAGACCCTAGAGGGCTATGGTGAAAAAGGAAATATCTTCCGTTCAAAACTGGAAAGAAGCTTTCTGAGAAAATGCTCTGTGTACTGTTAATTCATCTCACAGAATTACATCTTTCCCTTCAAGAAGTCTTTCGCTAAGGCTGTTCTTGTGGAATTGGCAAAGGGATATTTGGAAGCCCTTAGAGGGCTATGGTGAAAAAGGAATTATCTTCCGTTCAAAACTGGAAAGAAGCTTTCTGAGAAACTGCTCTGTGTTCTGTTAATTCATCTCACAGAGTTACATCTTTCCCTTCAAGAAGCCTTTCGCTAAAGCGGTTCTTGTGGAATTGGCAAAAGGATATTCGGTAGCCCATAGAGGGCTACGGTGAAAAAGGAAATACCTTCCGTTCAAAACTGGAAAGAAGCTTTCAGAGAAACTGCTCTGTGTTCTGTTAGTTCATCTCACAGAGTTACATCTTTCCCTTCAAGAAGCCTTTCGCTAAGGCTGTTCTTGTGGAATTGGCAAAGGGATATTTGGAAGCCCATAGAGGGCTATGGCGAAAAAGGAAATATCTTCCGTTCGAAACTGGAAAGAAGCTTTCTGAGAAACTGCTCTGTGTTCTGTTAATTCATCTAACAGAGTTACACCTTTCCCATCAAGAAGCCTTTCGCTAAGGCTGTTCTTGTGGAATTGGCAAAGGGATATTTGGAACCCATAGAGGGCTATGGTGACAAAGGAAATATCTTCCGTTCAAAACTGGAAAAAAGCATTCAGAGAAACTGCTCTGTGTTCTGTTAATTCATCTCACAGAGTTACATCTTTCCCTTCAAGAAGCCTTTCGCTAAGGCTGTTCTTGTGGAATTCGCAAAGGGATATTTGGAAGCCCATAGAGGGCTATGGTGAAAAAGGAAATATCTTCCGTTCAAAACTGGAAAGAAGCTTTCTGAGAAACTGCTCTGTGCTCTGTTAATTCATCTCACAGAGTAACATCTTTCCCTTCAAGAAGCCTTTCGCTAATGCTGTTCTTTTGGAATTGGCAAAGGGATATTTGGACGCCCATAGAGGGCTATGGTGAAAAAGGAAATATCTTCCGTTCAAAACTTTAAAGAAGCTTTCTGAGAAACTGCTCTGTGTTCTGTTAATTCATCTCACAGAGTTACATCTTTCCCTTCAAGTATCCCTTCGCTAAGGCTGTTCTTGTGGAATTCGCAAAGGGATATTTGGAAGCCCATAGAGGGCTACGGTGAAAAAGGAAATATCTTCGTTCAAAACTGGAAAGAAGCTTTCTGAAAAACTCCTCTGTGTTCTGTTAATTAATCTCACAGAGTTACATCTTTCTCTTCAAGAAGCCTTTTGCTAGGACTGTTCTTGCGGAATTGGCAAAGTGATATTTGGAAGCCCATAGAGGGCTACGGTGAAATAGGAAATATCTTCCGTTCAAAACTGGAAAGAAGCTTTCTGAGAAACTGCTCTGTGTTCTGTTAATTCATCTCACAGAATTACATCTTTCCCTTCAAGAAGCCTTTCGCTATGGCTGTTCTTGTGGAATTGGCAAAGTGATATTTGGAAGCCCATAGAGGGCTCTGGTGAAAAAGGAAATACCTTCCGTTCAAAAGTGGAAAGAAGCTTTCTGAGAAACTGCTCTGTGTTCTGTTAATTCATCTCACAGAGTTACATCTTTCCCTTCAAGAAGCCTTTCGCTAAGGCTGTTCTTGTGGAATTGGCAAAGTGATATTTGGAAGCCCATAGAGGGCTATGGTGAAAAAGGAAATATCTTCCGTTCAAAACTGAAAAGAAGCTTTCTAAGAAACTGCTCTGTGTTCTGTTAATTCATCTCACAGAGTTACATCTTTCCCTTCAAGAAGCCTTTCGCTAAGGCTGTTCTTGTGGAATTGGCAAAGGGATATTTGGAAGCCCATAGAGGTCTATGGCGAAAAAGGAAATATCTTCCGATCGAAACTGGAAAGAAGCTTTCTGAGAAACTGCTCTGTGTTCTGTTAATTCATCTAACAGAGTTACATCTTTCCCTTCAAGAAGCCTTTCGCTAAGGCTGTTCTTGTGGAATTGGCAAAGGGATATTTGAGACACTTAGAGGGCTATGGTGACAAAGGAAATATCTTCCGTTCAAAACTGGAAGAAGCATTCAGAGAAACTGCTCTGTGTTCTGTTAATTCATCTCACAGAGTTACATCTTTCGCTTCAAGAAGCCTTTCGCTAAGACTGTTCTTGTGGAATTGGCAAAGGGATACTTGGAAGCCCGTAGAGGGCTATGGTGAAAAAGGAAATAACTTCCGTTCAAAACTGGAAAGAACCTTTCTGAGAAACTGCTCTGTGTTCTGTTAATTCATCTCACAAAGTTACATCTTTCCCTTCAAGAAGCCTTTCGCTAAGGCAGTTCTTGTGGAATTGGCAAAGGGATATTTGGAAGCCCTAGAGGGCTATGGTGAAAAAAGGAAATATATTCCGTTCAAAACTGGAAAGAAGCTTTCTGAGAAACTGCTCTGTGTTCTGTTAATTCATCTCACAGAGTTACGTCTTTCCCTTCAAGAAGCCTTTCGCTAAGGCAGTTCTTGTGCAATTGGGAAAGGGATATTAGGAAGCCCATAGAGGGGTATGGTGAAAAAGAAAATATCTTCCCTTCAAAACTGGAAAGAAGCTTTCTGAGAAACTGCTCTGTGTTCTGTTAATTCATCTCACAGAGTTACATCTTTCCCTTCCAGAAGCTTTTCGCTAAGGCTGTTCTTGTGGAATTGGCAAAGGGATATTTGGAAGCCCATAGAGGGCTATGGTGAAAAAGGAAATAACTTCCGTTCAAAACTGGAAAGAACCTTTGTGAGAAACTGCTCTGTGTACTGTTAATTCATCTCACAGAGTTACATCTTTCCCTTCAAGAAGCCTTTCGCTAAGGCTGTTCTTGTGGAATTCGCAAAGTGATATTAGGAAGCCCATAGGCGGCTATGGTGAAAAAGGAAATATCTTCCGTTCAAAACTGGAAAGAAGCTTTCTGAGAAACTGCTCTGTGTTCTGTTAATTCATCTCACAGAGTTACATCTTTCCCTTCAAGAAGCCTTTCGCTAAGGCTGTTCTTGTGGAATTCGCGAAGTGATATTTGGAAGCCCATAGATGGCTATGGTGAAAAAGGAAATATCTTCCGTTCAAAACTGGAAAGAAGCTTTCTGAGAAACTGCTCTGTGTTCTGTTAATTCATCTCGCAGAGTTACATCTTTCTCTTTAAGAAGCCCTTCGCTAAGGCTGTTCTTGTGGAATTGGCAAAGGGATATTTGCAAGCCCCTAGAGGGCTATGGTGAAAAAGGAAATATCTTCCGTTCAAAACTGGAAAGAAGCTTTCTGAGAAACTGCTCTGTGTTCTGTTAATTCATCTCACAGAGTTACATCTTTCCCTTCAAGAAGCCTTTCGCTAATGCTGTTGTTTTGGAATTGGCAAAGGGATATTTGGACGCCCATAGAGGGCTACGGTGAAAAAGGAAATATCTTCCGTTCAAAACTGGAAAGAAGCTTTCTGAGAAACTGCTCTGTGTTCTGTTAATTCATCTCACAGAGTTACATCTTTCCCTTCAAGAAGCCTTTCGCTAAGGCTGTTCTTGTGGAATTGGCAAAGGGATATTTGGAAGCCCATAGAGGGCTATGGTGAAAAAGCCAATATCTTCCGTTCAAAACTGGAAAGAAGCTTTCTGAGAAACTGCTCTGTGTTCTGTTAATTCATCTCACAGAATTACATCTTTCCCTTCAAGAAGCCTTTCGCTAAAGCTGTTCTTGTGGAATTGGCAAAAGGATATTCGGTAGCCCATAGAGGGCTATGGTGAAAAAGGAAATATCTTCCGTTCAAAACTAGAAAGAAGCTGTCAGAGAAACTGCTCTGTGTTCTGTTAATTCATCTCACAGAGTTACATCTTTCCCTTCAAGAAGCCTTTCGCTAAGGCTGTTCTTGTGGAATTGGCAAAGGGATACTTGGAAGCCCGTAGAGGGCTATGGTGAAAAAGGAAATATCTTCCCTTCAAAACTGGAAAGAAGCTTTCTGAGAAACTACTCTGTGATCTGTTAATTCATCTCAAAGAGTTTTATCTTTCCCTTCAAGAAGCCTTTCGCTAAAGCTGTTCTTGTGGAATTGGCAACGGGATATTCGGAAGCCCCTGGAGGGCTAAGGTGAATAAGGAAATTTCTTCCGTTCAAAACTGGAAAGAAGCTTTCAGAGAAACTGCTCTGTGTTCTGTTAATTCATCTCACAGAGTTACATCTTTCCCTTCAAGGAGCCCTTCGCTAAGGTTGTTCTTGTGGAGTTGGGAAAGGGATATTTGGAAGCCCGTGGAGGGCTAGGGTGAAAAAGGAAATATCTTCCGTTCAAAACTGTAAAGAAGCTTTCTGAGAAACTGCTCAGTGTTCTGTTAATTCATCTCACAGAGTTACATCTTTCCCTTCAAGAAGCCTTTCGATAAGGCTGTTCTTGTGGAATTGGCAAAGGGATATTTGGAAGCCCCTAGAGGGCTATGGTGAAAAAGTAAATATCTTCCGTTCAAAACTGGAAAGAAGCTTTCTGAGAAACTGCTCTGTGTTCTGTTAATTCATCTCACAGAGTTACATCTTTCCCTTCAGGAAGCCATTCGCTACGGCTGTTCTGGTTTAATTGGCCAAGGGATATTTGGACGCCCCCAGAGAGCTATGGTGAAAAAGGAAATATCTTCCGTTCAAAACTGGGAAGAAGCTTTCTGAGAAACTGCTCTGTGTTCTGTTAATTCATCTGACAGAGTTACATCTTTCCCTTCAAGAAGCCTTTCGCTAAGGCAGTTCTTGTGGAATTGGCAAAGGTATATTTGGAAGCCTTAGAGGGCTATGGTGAAAAAGGAAATATATTCCGTTCAAAACTGGAAAGAAGCTTTCTGAGAAACTGCTCTGTGTTCTGTTAATTCATCTCACAGAGTTACGTCTTTCCATTCAAGAAACCTTTCGCTAAGGCAGTTCTTGTGCAATTGGGAAAGGGATATTTGGAAGCCCATAGAGGGCTATGGTGAAAAAGGAAATATCTTCCGTTCAAAACTGGAAAGAAGCTTTCTGAGAAACTGCTCTGTGTTCTGTTAATTCATCTCACAGAGTTACATCTTTCCCTTCAAGAAGCCTTTCGCTAAGGCTGTTCTTGTGGAATTGGCAAAGGGATATTTGGAAGCCCATAGAGGGCTATGGTGAAAAAGCCAATATCTTCCGTTCAAAACTGGAAAGAAGCTTTCTGAGAAACTGCTCTGTGTTCTGTTAATTCATCTCACAGAATTACATCTTTCCCTTCAAGAAGCCTTTCGCTAAAGCTGTTCTTGTGGAATTGGCAAAAGGATATTCGGTAGCCCATAGCGGGCTATGGTGAAAAAGGAAATATCTTCCGTTCAAAACTAGAAAGAAGCTTTCAGAGAAACTGCTCTGTGTTCTGTTAATTCATCTCACAGAGTTACATCTTTCCCTTCAAGAAGCCTTTCGCTAAGGCTGTTCTTGTGGAATTGGCAAAGGGATACTTGGAAGCCCGTAGAGGGCTATGGTGAAAAAGGAAATATCTTCCCTTCAAAACTGGAAAGAAGCTTTCTGAGAAACTACTCTGTGTTCTGTTAATTCATCTCAAAGAGTTACATCTTTCCCTTCAAGAAGCCTTTCGCTAAAGCTGTTCTTGTGGAATTGGCAACGGGATATTCGGAAGCCCCTGGAGGGCTAAGGTGAATAAGGAAATTTCTTCCGTTCAAAACTGGAAAGAAGCTTTCAGAGAAACTGCTCTGTGTTCTGTTAATTCATCTCACAGAGTTACATCTTTCCCTTCAAGGAGCCCTTCGCTAAGGCTGTTCTTGTGGAATTGGGAAAGGGATATTTGGAAGCCCGTGGAGGGCTAGGGTGAAAAAGGAAATATCTTCCGTTCAAAACTGGAAAGAAGCTTTCTGAGAAACTGCTCTGTGTTCTGTTAATTCATCTCACAGAGTTACATCTTTCCCTTCAAGAAGCCTTTCGCTAAGGCTGTTCTTGTGGAATTCGCAAAGTGATATGAGGAAGCCCCTAGAGGGCTATGGTGAAAAAGAAAATATCTTCCGTTCAAAACTGGAAAGAAGCTTTCTGAGAAACTGCTCTGTGTTCTGTTAATTCATCTCACAGAGTTACATCTTTTCCTTCAGGAAGCCATTCGCTACGGCTGTTCTGGTGGAATTAGCAAAGGGATATTTGGACGCCCCCAGAGGGCTATGGTGAAAAAGGAAATACCTTCCGTTCAAAACTGGAAAGAACCTTTCTGAGAAACTGCTCTGTGTTCTGTTAATTCATCTCACAGAGTTACATCTTTCCCTTCAAGAAGCCTTTCGCTAAGGCTGTTCTTGTGGAATTCGCAAAGTGATATTAGGAAGCCCATAGGCGGCTATGGTGAAAAAGGAAATATCTTCCGTTCAAAACTGGAAAGAAGCTTTCTGAGAAACTGCTCTGTGTTCTGTTAATTCATCTCACAGAGTTACATCTTTCCCTTCAAGAAGCCTTTCGCTAAGGCTGTTCTTGTGGAATTCGCGAAGTGATATTTGGAAGCCCATAGATGGCTATGGTGAAAAAGGAAATATCTTCCGTTCAAAACTGGAAAGAAGCTTTCTGAGAAACTGCTCTGTGTTCTGTTAATTCATCTCACAAAGTTACATCTTTCCCTTCAAGAAGCCTTTCGCTAAGGCTGTTCTTGTGGAATTGGCAAAGGGATATTTGGAAGCCCATAGAGGGCTATGGTGAAAAAGCCAATATCTTCCGTTCAAAACTGGAAAGAAGCTTTCTGAGAAACTGCTCTGTGTTCTGTTAATTCATCTCACAGAGTTACATCTTTCCCTTCAAGAAGCCTTTCGCTAAAGCTGTTCTTGTGGAATTGGCAAAAGGATATTCGGTAGCCCATAGAGGGCTATGGTGAAAAAGGAAATATCTTCCGTTCAAAACTAGAAAGAAGCTTTCAGAGAAACTGCTCTGTGTTCTGTTAATTCATCTCACAGAGTTACATCTTTCCCTTCAAGAAGCCTTTCGCTAAGGCTGTTCTTGTGGAATTGGAAAAGGGATACTTGGAAGCCCGTAGAGGGCTATGGTGAAAAAGGAAATATCTTCCCTTCAAAACTGGAAAGAAGCTTTCTGAGAAACTACTCTGTGTTCTGTTAATTCATCTCAAAGAGTTACATCTTTCCCTTCAAGAAGCCTTTCGCTAAAGCTGTTCTTGTGGAATTGGCAACGGGATATTCGGAAGCCCCTGGAGGGCTAAGGTGAATAAGGAAATTTCTTCCGTTCAAAACTGGAAAGAAGCTTTCAGAGAAACTGCTCTGTGTTCTGTTAATTCATCTCACAGAGTTACATCTTTCCCTTCAAGGAGCCCTTCGCTAAGGCTGTTCTTGTGGAATTGGGAAAGGGATATTTGGAAGCCCGTGGAGGGCTAGGGTGAAAAAGGAAATATATTCCGTTCAAAACTGGAAAGAAGCTTTCTGAGAAACTGCTCTGTGTTCTGTTAATTCATCTCACAGAGTTACGTCTTTCCCTTCAAGAAACCTTTCGCTAAGGCAGTTCTTGTGCAATTGGGAAAGGGATATTAGGAAGCCCATAGAGGGGTATGGTGAAAAAGAAAATATCTTCCCTTCAAAACTGGAAAGAAGCTTTCTGAGAAACTGCTCTGTGTTCTGTTAATTCATCTCACAGAGTTACATCTTTCCCTTCCAGAAGCTTTTCGCTAAGGCTGTTCTTGTGGAATTGGCAAAGGGATATTTGGAAGCCCATAGAGGGCTATGGTGAAAAAGGAAATAACTTCCGTTCAAAACTGGAAAGAACCTTTCTGAGAAACTGCTCTGTGTTCTGTTAATTCATCTCACAGAGTTACATCTTTCCCTTCAAGAAGCCTTTCGCTAAGGCTGTTCTTGTGGAATTCGCAAAGTGATATTAGGAAGCCCATAGGCGGCTATGGTGAAAAAGGAAATATCTTCCGTTCAAAACTGGAAAGAAGCTTTCTGAGAAACTGCTCTGTGTTCTGTTAATTCATCTCACAGAGTTACATCTTTCCCTTCAAGAAGCCTTTCGCTAAGGCTGTTCTTGTGGAATTCGCGAAGTGATATTTGGAAGCCCATAGATGGCTATGGTGAAAAAGGAAATATCTTCCGTTCAAAACTGGAAAGAAGCTTTCTGAGAAACTGCTCTGTGTTCTGTTAATTCATCTCATAGAGTTACATCTTTCCCTTCAAGAAGCCTTTCGCTAAGGCTGTTCTTGTGGAATTGGCAAAGGGATATTTGGAAGCCCATAGAGGGCTATGGTGAAAAAGCCAATATCTTCCGTTCAAAACTGGAAAGAAGCTTTCTGAGAAACTGCTCTGTGTTCTGTTAATTCATCTCACAGAATTACATCTTTCCCTTCAAGAAGCCTTTCGCTAAAGCTGTTCTTGTGGAATTGGCAGAAGGATATTCGGTAGCCCCTAGAGGGCTATGGTGAAAAAGGAAATATCTTCCGTTCAAAACTAGAAAGAAGCTTTCAGAGAAACTGCTCTGTGTTCTGTTAATTCATCTCACAGAGTTACATCTTTCCCTTCAAGAAGCCTTTCGCTAAGGCTGTTCTTGTGGAATTGGCAAAGGGATACTTGGAAGCCCGTAGAGGGCTATGGTGAAAAAGGAAATATCTTCCCTTCAAAACTGGAAAGAAGCTTTCTGAGAAACTACTCTGTGTTCTGTTAATTCATCTCAAAGAGTTACATCTTTCCCTTCAAGAAGCCTTTCGCTAAAGCTGTTCTTGTGGAATTGGCAACGGGATATTCGGAAGCCCCTGGAGGGCTAAGGTGAATAAGGAAATTTCTTCCGTTCAAAACTGGAAAGAAGCTTCCAGAGAAACTGCTCTGTGTTCTGTTAATTCATCTCACAGAGTTACATCTTTCCCTTCAAGGAGCCCTTCGCTAAGGCTGTTCTTGTGGAATTGGGAAAGGGATATTTGGAAGCCCGTGGAGGGCTAGGGTGAAAAAGGAAATATATTCCGTTCAAAACTGGAAAGAAGCTTTCTGAGAAACTGCTCTGTGTTCTGTTAATTCATCTCACAGAGTTACGTCTTTCCCTTCAAGAAACCTTTCGCTAAGGCAGTTCTTGTGCAATTGGGAAAGGGATATTAGGAAGCCCATAGAGGGGTATGGTGAAAAAGAAAATATCTTCCCTTCAAAACTGGAAAGAAGCTTTCTGAGAAACTGCTCTGTGTTCTGTTAATTCATCTCACAGAGTTACATCTTTCCCTTCCAGAAGCTTTTCGCTAAGGCTGTTCTTGTGGAATTGGCAAAGGGATATTTGGAAGCCCATAGAGGGCTATGGTGAAAAAGGAAATAACTTCCGTTCAAAACTGGAAAGAACCTTTCTGAGAAACTGCTCTGTGTTCTGTTAATTCATCTCACAGAGTTACATCTTTCCCTTCAAGAAGCCTTTCGCTAAGGCTGTTCTTGTGGAATTCGCAAAGTGATATTAGGAAGCCCATAGGCGGCTATGGTGAAAAAGGAAATATCTTCCGTTCAAAACTGGAAAGAAGCTTTCTGAGAAACTGCTCTGTGTTCTGTTAATTCATCTCACAGAGTTACATCTTTCCCTTCAAGAAGCCTTTCGCTAAGGCTGTTCTTGTGGAATTCGCGAAGTGATATTTGGAAGCCCATAGATGGCTATGGTGAAAAAGGAAATATCTTCCGTTCAAAACTGGAAAGAAGCTTTCTGAGAAACTGCTCTGTGTTCTGTTAATTCATCTCACAGAGTTACATCTTTCCCTTCAAGAAGCCTTTCGCTAAGGCTGTTCTTGTGGAATTGGCAAAGGGATATTTGGAAGCCCATAGAGGGCTATGGTGAAAAAGCCAATATCTTCCGTTCAAAACTGGAAAGAAGCTTTCTGAGAAACTGCTCTGTGTTCTGTTAATTCATCTCACAGAATTACATCTTTCCCTTCAAGAAGCCTTTCGCTAAGGCTGTTCTTGTGGAATTGGCAAAGGGATATTTGAGACACTTAGAGGGCTATGGTGACAAAGGAAATATCTTCCGTTCAAAACTGGAAGAAGCATTCAGAGAAACTGCTCTGTGTTCTGTTAATTCATCTCACAGAGTTACATCTTTCGCTTCAAGAAGCCTTTCGCTAAGTCTGTTCTTGTGGAATTGGCAAAGGGATACTTGGAAGCCCGTAGAGGGCTATGGTGAAAAAGGAAATAACTTCCGTTCAAAACTGGAAAGAACCTTTCTGAGAAACTGCTCTGTGTTCTGTTAATTCATCTCACAAAGTTACATCTTTCCCTTCAAGAAGCCTTTCGCTAAAGCTGTTCTTGTGGAATTGGCAAAAGGATATTCGGTAGCCCATAGAGGGCTATGGTGAAAAAGGAAATATCTTCCGTTCAAAACTAGAAAGAAGCTTTCAGAGAAACTGCTCTGTGTTCTGTTAATTCATCTCACAGAGTTACATCTTTCCCTTCAAGAAGCCTTTCGCTAAGGCTGTTCTTGTGGAATTGGAAAAGGGATACTTGGAAGCCCGTAGAGGGCTATGGTGAAAAAGGAAATATCTTCCCTTCAAAACTGGAAAGAAGCTTTCTGAGAAACTACTCTGTGTTCTGTTAATTCATCTCAAAGAGTTACATCTTTCCCTTCAAGAAGCCTTTCGCTAAAGCTGTTCTTGTGGAATTGGCAACGGGATATTCGGAAGCCCCTGGAGGGCTAAGGTGAATAAGGAAATTTCTTCCGTTCAAAACTGGAAAGAAGCTTTCAGAGAAACTGCTCTGTGTTCTGTTAATTCATCTCACAGAGTTACATCTTTCCCTTCAAGAAACCTTTCGCTAAGGCAGTTCTTGTGCAATTGGGAAAGGGATATTTGGAAGCCCATAGAGGGCTATGGTGAAAAAGGAAATATCTTCCGTTCAAAACTGGAAAGAAGCTTTCTGAGAAACTGCTCTGTGTTCTGTTAATTCATCTCACAGAGTTACATCTTTCCCTTCAAGAAGCCTTTCGCTAAGGCTGTTCTTGTGGAATTGGCAAAGGGATATTTGGAAGCCCATAGAGGGCTATGGTGAAAAAGCCAATATCTTCCGTTCAAAACTGGAAAGAAGCTTTCTGAGAAACTGCTCTGTGTTCTGTTAATTCATCTCACAGAATTACATCTTTCCCTTCAAGAAGCCTTTCGCTAAAGCTGTTCTTGTGGAATTGGCAAAAGGATATTCGGTAGCCCATAGAGGGCTATGGTGAAAAAGGAAATATCTTCCGTTCAAAACTAGAAAGAAGCTTTCAGAGAAACTGCTCTGTGTTCTGTTAATTCATCTCACAGAGTTACATCTTTCCCTTCAAGAAGCCTTTCGCTAAGGCTGTTCTTGTGGAATTGGCAAAGGGATACTTGGAAGCCCGTAGAGGGCTATGGTGAAAAAGGAAATATCTTCCCTTCAAAACTGGAAAGAAGCTTTCTGAGAAACTACTCTGTGTTCTGTTAATTCATCTCAAAGAGTTACATCTTTCCCTTCAAGAAGCCTTTCGCTAAAGCTGTTCCTGTGGAATTGGCAACGGGATATTCGGAAGCCCCTGGAGGGCTAAGGTGAATAAGGAAATTTCTTCCGTTCAAAACTGGAAAGAAGCTTTCAGAGAAACTGCTCTGTGTTCTGTTAATTCATCTCACAGAGTTACATCTTTCCCTTCAAGGAGCCCTTCGCTAAGGCTGTTCTTGTGGAATTGGGAAAGGGATATTTGGAAGCCCGTGGAGGGCTAGGGTGAAAAAGGAAATATCTTCCGTTCAAAACTGGAAAGAAGCTTTCTGAGAAACTGCTCTGTGTTCTGTTAATTCATCTCACAGAGTTACATCTTTCCCTTCAAGAAGCCTTTCGCTAAGGCTGTTCTTGTGGAATTCGCAAAGTGATATGAGGAAGCCCCTAGAGGGCTATGGTGAAAAAGAAAATATCTTCCGTTCAAAACTGGAAAGAAGCTTTCTGAGAAACTGCTCTGTGTTCTGTTAATTCATCTCACAGAGTTACATCTTTTCCTTCAGGAAGCCATTCGCTACGGCTGTTCTGGTGGAATTAGCAAAGGGATATTTGGACGCCCCCAGAGGGCTATGGTGAAAAAGGAAATACCTTCCGTTCAAAACTGGAAAGAACCTTTCTGAGAAACTGCTCTGTGTTCTGTTAATTCATCTCACAGAGTTACATCTTTCCCTTCAAGAAGCCTTTCGCTAAGGCTGTTCTTGTGGAATTCGCAAAGTGATATTAGGAAGCCCATAGGCGGCTATGGTGAAAAAGGAAATATCTTCCGTTCAAAACTGGAAAGAAGCTTTCTGAGAAACTGCTCTGTGTTCTGTTAATTCATCTCACAGAGTTACATCTTTCCCTTCAAGAAGCCTTTCGCTAAGGCTGTTCTTGTGGAATTCGCGAAGTGATATTTGGAAGCCCATAGATGGCTATGGTGAAAAAGGAAATATCTTCCGTTCAAAACTGGAAAGAAGCTTTCTGAGAAACTGCTCTGTGTTCTGTTAATTCATCTCACAAAGTTACATCTTTCCCTTCAAGAAGCCTTTCGCTAAGGCTGTTCTTGTGGAATTGGCAAAGGGATATTTGGAAGCCCATAGAGGGCTATGGTGAAAAAGCCAATATCTTCCGTTCAAAACTGGAAAGAAGCTTTCTGAGAAACTGCTCTGTGTTCTGTTAATTCATCTCACAGAGTTACATCTTTCCCTTCAAGAAGCCTTTCGCTAAAGCTGTTCTTGTGGAATTGGCAAAAGGATATTCGGTAGCCCATAGAGGGCTATGGTGAAAAAGGAAATATCTTCCGTTCAAAACTAGAAAGAAGCTTTCAGAGAAACTGCTCTGTGTTCTGTTAATTCATCTCACAGAGTTACATCTTTCCCTTCAAGAAGCCTTTCGCTAAGGCTGTTCTTGTGGAATTGGAAAAGGGATACTTGGAAGCCCGTAGAGGGCTATGGTGAAAAAGGAAATATCTTCCCTTCAAAACTGGAAAGAAGCTTTCTGAGAAACTACTCTGTGTTCTGTTAATTCATCTCAAAGAGTTACATCTTTCCCTTCAAGAAGCCTTTCGCTAAAGCTGTTCTTGTGGAATTGGCAACGGGATATTCGGAAGCCCCTGGAGGGCTAAGGTGAATAAGGAAATTTCTTCCGTTCAAAACTGGAAAGAAGCTTTCAGAGAAACTGCTCTGTGTTCTGTTAATTCATCTCACAGAGTTACATCTTTCCCTTCAAGGAGCCCTTCGCTAAGGCTGTTCTTGTGGAATTGGGCAAGGGATATTTGGAAGCCCGTGGAGGGCTAGGGTGAAAAAGGAAATATATTCCGTTCAAAACTGGAAAGAAGCTTTCTGAGAAACTGCTCTGTGTTTGTTAATTCATCTCACAGAGTTACGTCTTTCCCTTCAAGAAACCTTTCGCTAAGGCAGTTCTTGTGCAATTGGGAAAGGGATATTAGGAAGCCCATAGAGGGGTATGGTGAAAAAGAAAATATCTTCCCTTCAAAACTGGAAAGAAGCTTTCTGAGAAACTGCTCTGTGTTCTGTTAATTCATCTCACAGAGTTACATCTTTCCCTTCCAGAAGCTTTTCGCTAAGGCTGTTCTTGTGGAATTGGCAAAGGGATATTTGGAAGCCCATAGAGGGCTATGGTGAAAAAGGAAATAACTTCCGTTCAAAACTGGAAAGAACCTTTCTGAGAAACTGCTCTGTGTTCTGTTAATTCATCTCACAGAGTTACATCTTTCCCTTCAAGAAGCCTTTCGCTAAGGCTGTTCTTGTGGAATTCGCAAAGTGATATTAGGAAGCCCATAGGCGGCTATGGTGAAAAAGGAAATATCTTCCGTACAAAACTGGAAAGAAGCTTTCCGAGAAACTGCTCTGTGTTCTGTTAATTCATCTCACAGAGTTACATCTTTCCCTTCAAGAAGCCTTTCGCTAAGGCTGTTCTTGTGGAATTCGCGAAGTGATATTTGGAAGCCCATAGATGGCTATGGTGAAAAAGGAAATATCTTCCGTTCAAAACTGGAAAGAAGCTTTCTGAGAAACTGCTCTGTGTTCTGTTAATTCATCTCATAGAGTTACATCTTTCCCTTCAAGAAGCCTTTCGCTAAGGCTGTTCTTGTGGAATTGGCAAAGGGATATTTGGAAGCCCATAGAGGGCTATGGTGAAAAAGCCAATATCTTCCGTTCAAAACTGGAAAGAAGCTTTCTGAGAAACTGCTCTGTGTTCTGTTAATTCATCTCACAGAATTACATCTTTCCCTTCAAGAAGCCTTTCGCTAAAGCTGTTCTTGTGGAATTGGCAGAAGGATATTCGGTAGCCCCTAGAGGGCTATGGTGAAAAAGGAAATATCTTCCGTTCAAAACTAGAAAGAAGCTTTCAGAGAAACTGCTCTGTGTTCTGTTAATTCATCTCACAGAGTTACATCTTTCCCTTCAAGAAGCCTTTCGCTAAGGCTGTTCTTGTGGAATTGGCAAAGGGATACTTGGAAGCCCGTAGAGGGCTATGGTGAAAAAGGAAATATCTTCCCTTCAAAACTGGAAAGAAGCTTTCTGAGAAACTACTCTGTGTTCTGTTAATTCATCTCAAAGAGTTACATCTTTCCCTTCAAGAAGCCTTTCGCTAAAGCTGTTCTTGTGGAATTGGCAACGGGATATTCGGAAGCCCCTGGAGGGCTAAGGTGAATAAGGAAATTTCTTCCGTTCAAAACTGGAAAGAAGCTTCCAGAGAAACTGCTCTGTGTTCTGTTAATTCATCTCACAGAGTTACATCTTTCCCTTCAAGGAGCCCTTCGCTAAGGCTGTTCTTGTGGAATTGGGAAAGGGATATTTGGAAGCCCGTGGAGGGCTAGGGTGAAAAAGGAAATATCTTCCGTTCAAAACTGGAAAGAAGCTTTCTGAGAAACTGCTCTGTGTTCTGTTAATTCATCTCACAGAGTTACATCTTTCCCTTCAGGAAGCCATTCGCTACGGCTGTTCTGGTGGAAATAGCAAAGGGATATTTGGACGCCCCCAGAGGGCTATGGTGAAAAAGGAAATATCTTCCGTTCAAAACTGGAAAGAACCTTTCTGAGAAACTGCTCTGTGTTCTGTTAATTCATCTCACAGAGTTACATCTTTCCCTTCAAGAAGCCTTTCGCTAAGGCTGTTCTTGTGGAATTCGCAAAGTGATATTAGGAAGCCCATAGGCGGCTATGGTGAAAAAGGAAATATCTTCCATTCAAAACTGGAAAGAAGCTTTCTGAGAAACTGCTCTGTGTTCTGTTAATTCATCTCACAGAGTTACATCTTTCCCTTCAAGAAGCCTTTCGCTAAGGCTGTTCTTGTGGAATTCGCGAAGTGATATTTGGAAGCCCATAGATGGCTATGGTGAAAAAGGAAATATCTTCCGTTCAAAACTGGAAAGAAGCTTTCTGAGAAACTGCTCTGTGTTCTGTTAATTCATCTCACAGAGTTACATCTTTCCCTTCAAGAAGCCTTTCGCTAAGGCTGTTCTTGTGGAATTGGCAAAGGGATATTTGGAAGCCCATAGAGGGCTATGGTGAAAAAGCCAATATCTTCCGTTCAAAACTGGAAAGAAGCTTTCTGAGAAACTGCTCTGTGTTCTGTTAATTCATCTCACAGAGTTACATCTTTCCCTTCAAGAAGCCTTTCGCTAAAGCTGTTCTTGTGGAATTGGCAAAAGGATATTCGGTAGCCCATAGAGGGCTATGGTGAAAAAGGAAATATCTTCCGTTCAAAACTAGAAAGAAGCTTTCAGAGAAACTGCTCTGTGTTCTGTTAATTCATCTCACAGAGTTACATCTTTCCCTTCAAGAAGCCTTTCGCTAAGGCTGTTCTTGTGGAATTGGAAAAGGGATACTTGGAAGCCCGTAGAGGGCTATGGTGAAAAAGGAAATATCTTCCCTTCAAAACTGGAAAGAAGCTTTCTGAGAAACTACTCTGTGTTCTGTTAATTCATCTCAAAGAGTTACATCTTTCCCTTCAAGAAGCCTTTCGCTAAAGCTGTTCTTGTGGAATTGGCAACGGGATATTCGGAAGCCCCTGGAGGGCTGAGGTGAATAAGGAAATTTCTTCCGTTCAAAACTGGAAAGAAGCTTTCAGAGAAACTGCTCTGTGTTCTGTTAATTCATCTCACAGAGTTACATCTTTCCCTTCAAGGAGCCCTTCGCTAAGGCTGTTCTTGTGGAATTGGGAAAGGGATATTTGGAAGCCCGTGGAGGGCTAGGGTGAAAAAGGAAATATATTCCGTTCAAAACTGGAAAGAAGCTTTCTGAGAAACTGCTCTGTGTTCTGTTAATTCATCTCACAGAGTTACGTCTTTCCCTTCAAGAAACCTTTCGCTAAGGCAGTTCTTGTGCAATTGGGAAAGGGATATTAGGAAGCCCATAGAGGGGTATGGTGAAAAAGAAAATATCTTCCCTTCAAAACTGGAAAGAAGCTTTCTGAGAAACTGCTCTGTGTTCTGTTAATTCATCTCACAGAGTTACATCTTTCCCTTCCAGAAGCTTTTCGCTAAGGCTGTTCTTGTGGAATTGGCAAAGGGATATTTGGAAGCCCATAGAGGGCTATGGTGAAAAAGGAAATAACTTCCGTTCAAAACTGGAAAGAACCTTTCTGAGAAACTGCTCTGTGTTCTGTTAATTCATCTCACAGAGTTACATCTTTCCCTTCAAGAAGCCTTTCGCTAAGGCTGTTCTTGTGGAATTCGCAAAGTGATATTAGGAAGCCCATAGGCGGCTATGGTGAAAAAGGAAATATCTTCCGTTCAAAACTGGAAAGAAGCTTTCTGAGAAACTGCTCTGTGTTCTGTTAATTCATCTCACAGAGTTACATCTTTCCCTTCAAGAAGCCTTTCGCTAAGGCTGTTCTTGTGGAATTCGCGAAGTGATATTTGGAAGCCCATAGATGGCTATGGTGAAAAAGGAAATATCTTCCGTTCAAAACTGGAAAGAAGCTTTCTGAGAAACTGCTCTGTGTTCTGTTAATTCATCTCACAGAGTTACATCTTTCCCTTCAAGAAGCCTTTCGCTAAGGCTGTTCTTGTGGAATTGGCAAAGGGATATTTGGAAGCCCATAGAGGGCTATGGTGAAAAAGCCAATATCTTCCGTTCAAAACTGGAAAGAAGCTTTCTGAGAAACTGCTCTGTGTTCTGTTAATTCATCTCACAGAATTACATCTTTCCCTTCAAGAAGCCTTTCGCTAAAGCTGTTCTTGTGGAATTGGCAAAAGGATATTCGGTAGCCCATAGAGGGCTATGGTGAAAAAGGAAATATCTTCCGTTCAAAACTAGAAAGAAGCTTTCAGAGAAACTGCTCTGTGTTCTGTTAATTCATCTCACAGAGTTACATCTTTCCCTTCAAGAAGCCTTTCGCTAAGGCTGTTCTTGTGGAATTGGCAAAGGGATACTTGGAAGCCCGTAGAGGGCTATGGTGAAAAAGGAAATATCTTCCCTTCAAAACTGGAAAGAAGCTTTCTGAGAAACTACTCTGTGTTCTGTTAATTCATCTCAAAGAGTTACATCTTTCCCTTCAAGAAGCCTTTCGCTAAAGCTGTTCTTGTGGAATTGGCAACGGGATATTCGGAAGCCCCTGGAGGGCTAAGGTGAATAAGGAAATTTCTTCCGTTCAAAACTGGAAAGAAGCTTTCAGAGAAACTGCTCTGTGTTCTGTTAATTCATCTCACAGAGTTACATCTTTCCCTTCAAGGAGCCCTTCGCTAAGGCTGTTCTTGTGGAATTGGGAAAGGGATATTTGGAAGCCCGTGGAGGGCTAGGGTGAAAAAGGAAATATCTTCCGTTCAAAACTGGAAAGAAGCTTTCTGAGAAACTGCTCTGTGTTCTGTTAATTCATCTCACAGAGTTACATCTTTCCCTTCAAGAAGCCTTTCGCTAAGGCTGTTCTTGTGGAATTCGCAAAGTGATATTAGGAAGCCCCTAGAGGGCTATGGTGAAAAAGAAAATATCTTCCGTTCAAAACTGGAAAGAAGCTTTCTGAGAAACTGCTCTGTGTTCTGTTAATTCATATCACAGAGTTACATCTTTCCCTTCAGGAAGCCATTCGCTACGGCTGTTCTGGTGGAATTAGCAAAGGGATATTTGGACGCCCCCAGAGGGCTATGGTGAAAAAGGAAATATCTTCCGTTCAAAACTGGAAAGAACCTTTCTGAGAAACTGCTCTGTGTTCTGTTAATTCATCTCACAGAGTTACATCTTTCCCTTCAAGAAGCCTTTCGCTAAGGCTGTTCTTGTGGAATTCGCAAAGTGATATTAGGAAGCCCATAGGAGGCTATGGTGAAAAAGGAAATATCTTCCGTTCAAAACTGGAAAGAAGCTTTCTGAGAAACTGCTCTGTGTTCTGTTAATTCATCTCACAGAGTTACATCTTTCCCTTCAAGAAGCCTTTCGCTAATGCTGTTCTTGTGGAATTCGCGAAGTGATATTTGGAAGCCCATAGATGGCTATGGTGAAAAAGGAAATATCTTCCGTTCAAAACTGGAAAGAAGCTTTCTGAGAAACTGCTCTGTGTTCTGTTAATTCATCTCACAGAGTTACATCTTTCCCTTCAAGAAGCCTTTCGCTAAGGCTGTTCTTGTGGAATTGGCAAAGGGATATTTGGAAGCCCATAGAGGGCTATGGTGAAAAAGCCAATATCTTCCGTTCAAAACTGGAAAGAAGCTTTCTGAGAAACTGCTCTGTGTTCTGTTAATTCATCTCACAGAGTTACATCTTTCCCTTCAAGAAGCCTTTCGCTAAAGCTGTTCTTGTGGAATTGGCAAAAGGATATTCGGTAGCCCATAGAGGGCTATGGTGAAAAAGGAAATATCTTCCGTTCAAAACTAGAAAGAAGCTTTCAGAGAAACTGCTCTGTGTTCTGTTAATTCATCTCACAGAGTTACATCTTTCCCTTCAAGAAGCCTTTCGCTAAGGCTGTTCTTGTGGAATTGGAAAAGGGATACTTGGAAGCCCGTAGAGGGCTATGGTGAAAAAGGAAATATCTTCCCTTCAAAACTGGAAAGAAGCTTTCTGAGAAACTACTCTGTGTTCTGTTAATTCATCTCAAAGAGTTACATCTTTCCCTTCAAGAAGCCTTTCGCTAAAGCTGTTCTTGTGGAATTGGCAACGGGATATTCGGAAGCCCCTGGAGGGCTAAGGTGAATAAGGAAATTTCTTCCGTTCAAAACTGGAAAGAAGCTTTCAGAGAAACTGCTCTGTGTTCTGTTAATTCATCTCACAGAGTTACATCGTTCCCTTCAAGGAGCCCTTCGCTAAGGCTGTTCTTGTGGAATTGGGAAAGGGATATTTGGAAGCCCGTGGAGGGCTAGGGTGAAAAAGGAAATATATTCCGTTCAAAACTGGAAAGAAGCTTTCTGAGAAACTGCTCTGTGTTCTGTTAATACATCTCACAGAGTTACGTCTTTCCCTTCAAGAAACCTTTCGCTAAGGCAGTTCTTGTGCAATTGGGAAAGGGATATTAGGAAGCCCATAGAGGGGTATGGTGAAAAAGAAAATATCTTCCCTTCAAAACTGGAAAGAAGCTTTCTGAGAAACTGCTCTGTGTTCTGTTAATTCATCTCACAGAGTTACATCTTTCCCTTCCAGAAGCTTTTCGCTAAGGCTGTTCTTGTGGAATTGGCAAAGGGATATTT
Source organism: Chlorocebus sabaeus (assembly GCF_047675955.1). Classification (NCBI taxonomy): domain Eukaryota; kingdom Metazoa; phylum Chordata; class Mammalia; order Primates; family Cercopithecidae; genus Chlorocebus; species Chlorocebus sabaeus. The sequence goes on from NC_132911.1 coordinate 49,090,582, forward strand.
GGAAGCCCATAGAGGGCTATGGTGAAAAAGGAAATAACTTCCGTTCAAAACTGGAAAGAACCTTTCTGAGAAACTGCTCTGTGTTCTGTTAATTCATCTCACAGAGTTACATCTTTCCCTTCAAGAAGCCTTTCGCTAAGGCTGTTCTTGTGGAATTCGCAAAGTGATATTAGGAAGCCCATAGGCGGCTATGGTGAAAAAGGAAATATCTTCCGTTCAAAACTGGAAAGAAGCTTTCTGAGAAACTGCTCTGTGTTCTGTTAATTCATCTCACAGAGTTACATCTTTCCCTTAAAGAAGCCTTTCGCTAAGGCTGTTCTTGTGGAATTCGCGAAGTGATATTTGGAAGCCCATAGATGGCTATGGTGAAAAAGGAAATATCTTCCGTTCAAAACTGGAAAGAAGCTTTCTGAGAAACTGCTCTGTGTTCTGTTAATTCATCTCACAGAGTTACATCTTTCCCTTCAAGAAGCCTTTCGCTAAGGCTGTTCTTGTGGAATTGGCAAAGGGATATTTGGAAGCCCATAGAGGGCTATGGTGAAAAATCCAATATCTTCCGTTCAAAACTGGAAAGAAGCTTTCTGAGAAACTGCTCTGTGTTCTGTTAATTCATCTCACAGAATTACATCTTTCCCTTCAAGAAGCCTTTCGCTAAAGCTGTTCTTGTGGAATTGGCAAAAGGATATTCGGTAGCCCATAGAGGGCTATGGTGAAAAAGGAAATATCTTCCGTTCAAAACTAGAAAGAAGCTTTCAGAGAAACTGCTCTGTGTTCTGTTAATTCATCTCACAGAGTTACATCTTTCCCTTCAAGAAGCCTTTCGCTAAGGCTGTTCTTGTGGAATTCGCAAAGTGATATGAGGAAGCCCCTAGAGGGCTATGGTGAAAAAGAAAATATCTTCCGTTCAAAACTGGAAAGAAGCTTTCTGAGAAACTGCTCTGTGTTCTGTTAATTCATCTCACAGAGTTACACCTTTCCCTTCAGGAAGCCATTCGCTACGGCTGTTCTGGTGGAATTAGCAAAGGGATATTTGGACGCCCCCAGAGGGCTATGGTGAAAAAGGAAATATCTTCCGTTCAAAACTGGAAAGAAGCTTTCTGAGAAACTGCTCTGTGTTCTGTTAATTCATCTGACAGAGTTACATCTTTCCCTTCAAGAAGCCTTTCGCTAAGGCTGTTCTTGTGGAATTGGCAAAGGGAGATTTGGAAGCCCATAGAGGGCTAGGGTGAAAAAGGAATTATCTTCCGTTCAAAACTGGAAAGAAGCTTTCTGAGAAACTGCTCTGTGTTTTGTTAATTCATCTCACAGAGTTACAACTTTCCCTTCAAGAAGCCTTTCGCTAAGGCTGTTCTTGTGGAATTGGCAAAGGGATACTTGAAAGCCCGTAGAGGGATACGGTGAAAAAGGAAATAACTTCCGTTCAAAACTGGAAAGAACCTATCTGAGAAACTTCTCTGTGTTCTGTTAATTCATCTCACAGAGTTACGTCTTTCCCTTCAAGAAGCCTTTCGCTAAGGCTGTTCTTGTGGAATTCGCAAAGTGATATTAGGAAGCCCCTAGAGGGCTATGGTGAAAAAGGAAATATCTTCCGTTCAAAACTGGAAAGAAGCTTTCTGAGAAACTGCTCTGTGTTCTGTTAATTCATCTCGCAGAGTTACATCTTTCCCTTCAAGAAGCCCTTCGCTAAGGCTCTTCTTGTGGAATTCGCAAAGGGATATTTGGAAGCCCCTAGAGGGCTATGGTGAAAAAGGAAATATCTTCCGTTCAAAACTGGAAAGAAGCTTTCTGGGAAACTGCTCTGTGTTCTGTTAATTAATCTCACAGAATTACATCTTTCCCTTCAAGAAGACTTTCGCTAAGTCTGTTCTTTTGGAATTGGCAAAGGGATATTTGGAAGACCATAGAGGTCTATGGTGAAAAAGTAAATATCTTCCGGTCAAAACTGGAAAGAAGCTTTCAGAGAAACTGCTCTGTGTTCTGTTAATTCATCTCACAGAGTTAAATCTTTCCCTTCAAGAAGCCTTTCGCTAAGGCTGTTCTTGTGGAATTGGCAAAGGGATACTTAGAAGCCCGTAGAGGGCTATGGTGAAAAAGGAAATAACTTCCGTTCAAAACGGGAAAGACCCTTTCTGAGAATCTTCTCTGTGTTCTGTTAATTCATCTGACAGAGTTACATCTTTCCCTTCAAGAAGCCTTTCGCTAAGGCTGTTCTTGTGGAATTGGCAAAGGGATATTTGGAAGCCCATAGAGGGCTATGGTGAAAAAGGAAATATCTTCCGTTCAAAACTGGAAAGAAGCTTTCTGAGAAACTGCTCTGTGTTCTGTTAATTCATCTCACAGAGTTACAACTTTCCCTTCAAGAAGCCTTTCGCTAAGGCAGTTCTTGTGGAATTGGCAAAGGGATATTTGGAAGCCCTAGAGGGCTATGGTGAAAAAGGAAATATATTCCGTTCAAAACTGGAAAGAAGCTTTCTGAGAAACTGCTCTGTGTTCTGTTAATTCATCTCACAGAGTTACGTCTTTCCCTTCAAGAAGCCTTTCGCTAAGGCAGTTCTTGTGCAATTGGGAAAGGGATATTAGGAAGCCCATAGAGGGGTATGGTGAAAAAGAAAATATCCTCCCTTCAAAACTGGAAAGAAGCTTTCTGAGAAACTGCTCTGTGTTCTGTTAATTCATCTCACAGAGTTACATCTTTCCCTTCCAGAAGCTTTTCGCTAAGGCTGTTCTTGTGGAATTGGCAAAGGGATATTTGGAAGCCCATAGAGGGCTATGGTGAAAAAGGAAATAACTTCCGTTCAAAACTGGAAAGAACCTTTCTGAGAAACTGCTCTGTGTTCTGTTAATTCATCTCACAGAGTTACATCTTTCCCTTCAAGAAGCCTTTCGCTAAGGCTGTTCTTGTGGAATTCGCAAAGTGATATTAGAAAGCCCATAGGCGGCTATGGTGAAAAAGGAAATATCTTCCGTTCAAAACTGGAAAGAAGCTTTCTGAGAAACTGCTCTGTGTTCTGTTAATTCATCTCACAGAGTTACATCTTTCCCTTCAAGAAGCCTTTCGCTAAGGCTGTTCTTGTGGAATTCGCGAAGTGATATTTGGAAGCCCATAGATGGCTATGGTGAAAAAGGAAATATCTTCCGTTCAAAACTGGAAAGAAGCTTTCTGAGAAACTGCTCTGTGTTCTGTTAATTCATCTCACAGAGTTACATCTTTCCCTTCAAGAAGCCTTTCGCTAAGGCTGTTCTTGTGGAATTGGCAAAGGGATATTTGGAAGCCCATAGAGGGCTATGGTGAAAAATCCAATATCTTCCGTTCAAAACTGGAAAGAAGCTTTCTGAGAAACTGCTCTGTGTTCTGTTAATTCATCTCACAGAATTACATCTTTCCCTTCAAGAAGCCTTTCGCTAAAGCTGTTCTTGTGGAATTGGCAAAAGGATATTCGGTAGCCCATAGAGGGCTATGGTGAAAAAGGAAATATCTTCCGTTCAAAACTAGAAAGAAGCTTTCTGAGAAACTGCTCTGTGTTCTGTTAATTCATCTCACAGAGTTACATCTTTCCCTTCAAGAAGCCTTTCGCTAAGGCTGTTCTTGTGGAATTCGCAAAGTGATATGAGGAAACCCCTAGAGGGCTATGGTGAAAAAGAAAATATCTTCCGTTCAAAACTGGAAAGAAGCTTTCTGAGAAACTGCTCTGTGTTCTGTTAATTCATCTCACAGAGTTACACCTTTCCCTTCAGGAAGCCATTCGCTACGGCTGTTCTGGTGGAATTAGCAAAGGGATATTTGGACGCCCCCAGAGGGCTATGGTGAAAAAGGAAATATCTTCCGTTCAAAACTGGAAAGAAGCTTTCTGAGAAACTGCTCTGTGTTCTGTTAATTCATCTGACAGAGTTACATCTTTCCCTTCAAGAAGCCTTTCGCTAAGGCTGTTCTTGTGGAATTGGCAAAGGGAGATTTGGAAGCCCATAGAGGGCTATGGTGAAAAAGGAATTATCTTCCGTTCAAAACTGGAAAGAAGCTTTCTGAGAAACTACTCTGTGTTTTGTTAATTCATCTCACAGAGTTACAACTTTCCCTTCAAAAGCCTTTCGCTAAGGCTGTTCTTGTGGAATTGGCAAAGGGATACTTGGAAGCCCGTAGAGGGATACGGTGAAAAAGGAAATAACTTCCGTTCAAAACTGGAAAGAACCTATCTGAGAAACTTCTCTGTGTTCTGTTAATTCATCTCACAGAGTTACGTCTTTCCCTTCAAGAAGCCTTTCGCTAAGGCTGTTCTTGTGGAATTCGCAAAGTGATATTAGGAAGCCCCTAGAGGGCTATGGTGAAAAAGGAAATATCTTCCGTTCAAAACTGGAAAGAAGCTTTCTGAGAAACTGCTCTGTGTTCTGTTAATTCATCTCGCAGAGTTACATCTTTCCCTTCAAGAAGCCCTTCGCTAAGGCTCTTCTTGTGGAATTCGCAAAGGGATATTTGGAAGCCCCTAGAGGGCTATGGTGAAAAAGGAAATATCTTCCGTTCAAAACTGGAAAGAAGCTTTCTGGGAAACTGCTCTGTGTTCTGTTAATTAATCTCACAGAATTACATCTTTCCCTTCAAGAAGACTTTCGCTAAGTCTGTTCTTTTGGAATTGGCAAAGGGATATTTGGAAGACCATAGAGGTCTATGGTGAAAAAGTAAATATCTTCCGGTCAAAACTGGAAAGAAGCTTTCAGAGAAACTGCTCTGTGTTCTGTTAATTCATCTCACAGAGTTAAATCTTTCCCTTCAAGAAGCCTTTCGCTAAGGCTGTTCTTGTGGAATTGGCAAAGGGATACTTAGAAGCCCGTAGAGGGCTATGGTGAAAAAGGAAATAACTTCCGTTCAAAACGGGAAAGACCCTTTCTGAGAATCTTCTCTGTGTTCTGTTAATTCACCTGACAGAGTTACATCTTTCCCTTCAAGAAGCCTTTCGCTAAGGCTGTTCTTGTGGAATTGGCAAAGGGATATTTGGAAGCCCATAGAGGGCTATGGTGAAAAAGGAAATATCTTCCGTTCAAAACTGGAAAGAAGCTTTCTGAGAAACTGCTCTGTGTTCTGTTAATTCATCTCACAGAGTTACAACTTACCCTTCAAGAAGCCTTTCGCTAAGGCAGTTCTTGTGGAATTGGCAAAGGGATATTTGGAAGCCCTAGAGGGCTATGGTGAAAAAGGAAATATATTCCGTTCAAAACTGGAAAGAAGCTTTCTGAGAAACTGCTCTGTGTTCTGTTAATTCATCTCACAGAGTTACGTCTTTCCCTTCAAGAAGCCTTTCGCTAAGGCAGTTCTTGTGCAATTGGGAAAGGGATATTAGGAAGCCCATAGAGGGGTATGGTGAAAAAGAAAATATCTTCCCTTCAAAACTGGAAAGAAGCTTTCTGAGAAACTGCTCTGTGTTCTGTTAATTCATCTCACAGAGTTACATCTTTCCCTTCAAGAAGCCTTTCGCTAAGGCTGTTCTTGTGGAATTCGCAAAGTGATATTAGAAAGCCCATAGGCGGCTATGGTGAAAAAGGAAATATCTTCCGTTCAAAACCGGAAAGAAGCTTTCTGAGAAACTGCTCTGTGTTCTGTTAATTCATCTCACAGAGTTACATCTTTCCCTTCAAGAAGCCTTTCGCTAAGGCTGTTCTTGTGGAATTCGCGAAGTGATATTTGGAAGCCCATAGATGGCTATGGTGAAAAAGGAAATATCTTCCGTTCAAAACTGGAAAGAAGCTTTCTGAGAAACTGCTCTGTGTTCTGTTAATTCATCTCACAGAGTTACATCTTTCCCTTCAAGAAGCCTTTCGCTAAGGCTGTTCTTGTGGAATTGGCAAAGGGATATTTGGAAGCCCATAGAGGGCTATGGTGAAAAAGACAATATCTTCCGTTCAAAACTGGAAAGAAGCTTTCTGAGAAACTGCTCTGTGTTCTGTTAATTCATCTCACAGAATTACATCTTTCCCTTCAAGAAGCCTTTCGCTAAAGCTGTTCTTGTGGAATTGGCAAAAGGATATTTGGAAGCCCGTGGAGGGCTAGGGTGAAAAAGGAAATATCTTCCGTTCAAAACTGGAAAGAAGCTTTCTGAGAAACTGCTCTGTGTTCTGTTAATTCATCTCACAGAGTTACATCTTTCCCTTCAGGAAGCCATTCGCTACGGCTGTTCTGGTGGAATTAGCAAAGGGATAATTGGACGCCCCCAGAGGGCTATGGTGAAAAAGGAAATATCTTCCGTTCAAAACTGGAAAGAAGCTTTCTGAGAAACTGCTCTGTGTTCTGTTAATTCATCTGACAGAGTTACATCTTTCCCTTCAAGAAGCCTTTCGCTAAGGCTGTTCTTGTGGAATTGGCAAAGGGATACTTGGAAGCCCGTAGAGGGCTACGGTGAAAAAGGAAATAACTTCCGTTCAAAACTGGAAAGAACCTATCTGAGAAACTTCTCTGTGTTCTGTTAATTCATCTCACAGAGTTACGTCTTTCCCTTCAAGAAGCCTTTCGGTAAGGCTGTTCTTGTGGAATTGGCAAAGGGATACTTGGAAGCCCGTAGAGGGCTATGGTGAAAAAGGAAATAACTTCCGTTCAAAACTGGAAAGAACCTTTCTGAGAAACTGCTCTGTGTTCTGTTAATTCATCTCACAGAGTTACGTCTTTCCCTTCAAGAAGCCTTTCGCTAAGGCAGTTCTTGTGCAATTGGGAAAGGGATATTAGGAAGCCCATAGAGGGGTATGGTGAAAAAGAAAATATCTTCCCTTCAAAACTGGAAAGAAGCTTTCTGAGAAAATGCTCTGTGTACTGTTAATTCATCTCACAGAATTACATCTTTCCCTTCAAGAAGCCTTTCGCTAAGGCTGTTCTTGTGGAATTGGCAAAGGGATATTTGGAAGCCCTTAGAGGGCTATGCTGAAAAAGGAATTATCTTCCGTTCAAAACTGGAAAGAAGCTTTCTGAGAAACTGCTCTGTGTTCTGTTAATTCATCTAACAGAGTTACATCTTTCCCTTCAAGAAGCCTTTCGCTAAGGCAGTTCTTGTGGAATTGGCAAAGGGATATTTGGAACCCATAGAGGACTATGGTGACAAAGGAAATATCTTCCGTTCAAAACTGGAAAGAAGCATTCAGAGAAACTGCTCTGTGTTCTGTTAATTCATCTCACAGAGTTACATCTTTCCCTTCAAGAAGCCTTTCGCTAAGGCTGTTCTTGTGGAATTGGCAAAGGGATATTTGGAAGCCCATAGAGGGCTATGGTGAAAAAGGAAGTATCTTCCGTTCAAAACTGGAAAGAAGCTTTCTGAGAAACTGCTCTGTGTTCTGTTAATTCATCTCACAGAGTTACATCTTTCCCTTCAATAAGCCTTTCGCTAAGGCTGTTCTTGTGGAATTGGCAAAGGGATACTTGGAAGCGCGTAGAGGGCTATGGTGAAAAAGGAAATATCTTCCGTTCAAAACTGGAAAGAACCTTTCTGAGAAACTGCTCTGTGTTCTGTTAATTCATCTCACAGAGTTACATCTTTCCCTTCAAGAAGCCTTTCGCTAAGGCAGTTCTTGTGGAATTGGCAAAGGGATATTTGGAAGCCCTAGAGGGCTATGGTGAAAAAGGAAATATCTTCCGTTCAAAACTGGAAAGAAGCTTTCTGAGAAACTGCTCTGTGTTCTGTTAATTCATCTCACAGAGTTACATCTTTCCCTTCAAGAAGCCTTTCGCTAAAGCTGTTCTTGTGGAATTGGCAAAAGGATATTCGGTAGCCCATAGAGGGCTATGGTGAAAAAGGAAATATCTTCCGTTCAAAACTAGAAAGAAGCTTTCAGAGAAACTGCTCTGTGTTCTGTTAATTCATCTCACAGAGTTACATGTTTCCCTTCAAGAAGCCTTTCGCTAAGGCTGTTCTTGTGGAATTGGCAAAGGGATATTTGGAAGCCCATAGAGGGCTATGGCGAAAAAGGAAATATCTTCCGTTCAAAACTGGAAAGAAGCTTTCTGAGAAACTGCTCTGTGTTCTGTTAATTCATCTCACAGAGTAACAGCTTTCCCTTCAAGAAGCCTTTCGCTAATGCTGTTCTTTTGGAATTGGCAAAGGGATATTTGGACGCCCATAGAGGGCTATGGTGAAAAAGGAAATATCTTCCGTTCAAAACTTTAAAGAAGCTTTCTGAGAAACTGCTCTGTGTTCTGTTAATTCATCTCACAGAGTTACATCTTTCCCTTCAAGAAGCCTTTCGCTAAGGTTGTTCTTGTGGAATTGGCAAAGGGATAATTGGAAGCCCATAGAGGGCTACGGTGAAAAAGGAAATATTTTCCGTTCAAAACTATAAAGAAGCTTTCTGAGAAACTGCTCTGTGTTCTGTTAATTCATCTCACAGTGTTACATCTTTCCCTTCAAGAAGCCTTTCACTAAGGCTGTTCTTGTGGAATTGGCAAAGGGATATTTGGAAGCCCATAGAGGGCTATGGTGAAAAAGGAAATATCTTCCTTTCAAAACTGAAAAGAAGCTTTCTGAGAAACTGCTCTGTGTTCTGTTAATTTATCTCACAGAGTTACATCTTTCCCTTCAGGAAGCCTTTTGCTAAGTCTGTTCTTGTGGAATTGGCAAAGGGTTATTAGGAAGCCCATAGTGGGCTATGGTGAAAAAGGAAATATCTTCCGTTCAAAACCGGAAAGAAGCTTTTTGAGAAACTGCACTGTATTCTCTTAATTCATCTCACAGAGTTACATCTTTCCCTTCAAGACGCCGTTCGCTAAGGCTCTTCTTGTGGAATTGGCAAACGGATATTTGGAAGCCCATGGAGGTCTATGGTGAAAAAGGAAATATCTTCCGTTCAAAACTGGAAAGAAGCTTTCTGAGAGACTACTCTGTGTTCTGTTAATTCATCTCACAGGGTTACATCTTTTCCTTCAAGAAGTCTTTCTCTAAGGCTGTTCTTCTGGAATTGGCAAAGGGATATTTGGAATTTCAAAACTAGAAAGAAGCTTTCTGAGAAACTGCTCTGTGTTCTGTTAATTCATCTCACAGAGTTGCATCTTTCCCTTCAGGAAGCCTTTCGCTAAGGCTGTTCTTGTGGAATTGGCAAAGGGATATTTGGAAGCCCATAGAGGGCTATGGTGAAAAAGGAAATATCTTCCGTTGAAAACTGGAAAGATGCTTTCTGAGAAACTGCTCTGTGTTCTGTTAATTCATCTCACAGAGTTACATCTTTCCCTTCCAGAAGTCTTTCTCTAAGGCTGTTCTTGTGGAATCGGCAAAGGGATACTTCGAAGTCCATAGAGGGCTATGGTGAAAAACGAAATATCTTCCGTTCAAAACTGTAAAGAAGCTTTTTGAGAAACTGCTCTGTGTTCTGTCAATTCATCTCACAGAGTTACATCTTTCCCTTCAAGAATTCTTTCGCTAAGGCTGTTCTTGTGTAATTGGCAATGTGATATTTGGATGCCCATAGAGGGCTACGGTGAAAAAGGAAATATCTTCCGTTCAAAACTGGAAAGAAGCTATCTGAGAAACTGGTCTGTGTTCTGTTAATTCATCTCACAGAGTTACATCTTTCCCTTCAAGAAGCCTTTCGCTTAGGCTGTTCTTGTGGAATTGGCAAAGGGATATTTGGAAGCCCATAGAGGGATATGGTGTAAAAGGAAATATCTTCCGTTCCAAACTGGAAAGAAGTTTTCTGAGAGACTGCTCTGTGTTCTGTTAATTCATCTCACAGAGTTACATCTTTCCCTTCAAGAAGCCTTTCGCTAAGGCTTTTCTTGTCGAATTTGCAAACTGATATTTGGAAGCCCATAGAGGGCTATGGTGAAAAAGGAAATATCTTCCGTTCAAAACTGAAAGAAGCTTTCTGAGAAACTGCTCTGTGTTCTGTTAATTCATCTCACAGAGTTACATCTTTCCCTTCAAGAAGCCTTTCGCTAAGGCTGTTCTTGTGGAATTGGCAAAGGGATATTTGGAAGCCCATAGAGGGCTATGGTGAAAAAGGAAATATCTTCCGTTGAAAACCGGAAAGATGCTTTCTGAGAAACTGCTCTGTGTTCTGTTAATTCATCTCACAGAGTTACATTTTTCCTTTCCAGAAGTCTTTCGCTAAGGCTGTTCTTGTGGAATCGGCAAAGGGATATTTCGAAGCCCATAGAGGGCTATGGTGAAAAAGGAAATATCTTCCGTTCAAAACTGGAAAGAAGCTTTTTGTGAAACTGCTCTGTGTTCTGTTAATTCATCTCACAGAGTTACATCTTTCCCTTCCAGAAGCCTTTCGCTAAGGCTGTTCTTCTGGAATTGGCAAAGTGATATTTGGAAGCCCATAGAGGGCTATGGTGAAAAAGAAATATCTTCCGTTCAAAACCGGAAAGAAGCTTTTTGAGAAACTGCTCTGTATTCTGTTAATTCATCTCACAGAGTTACATCTTTCTCTTCAAGAAGCCTTTTGCTAGGACTGTTCTTGTGGAATTGGCAAAGTGATATTTTGAAGCCCATAGAGGGCTATGGTGAAAAGGGAAATATCTTCCGTTCAAAACTGGAAAGAAGCTTTCTGAGAAACCGCTCTGTGTTCTGTTAATTCATCTCACAGAGTTACATCTTTCCCTTCAAGAAGCCTTTCGCTAAGGCTGTTCTTCTAGAATTAGCAAAGGGATATTTGGAAGCCCATAGAGGGCTAGGGTGAAAAAGGAAATATCGTCCATTCAAAACTGGAAAGAAGCTTTTTGAGAAACTGCTCTGTGTTCTGTTAATTCATCTCACAGAGTTACATCTTTCCCTTCAAGAAGCCTTTCGCTAAGGCTGTTCTTGTAGAATTGGCAAAGTGATATTTTGAAGCCCATAGAGGGCTATGGTGAAAAAAGGAAATATCTTCCGTTCAAAACTGGAAAGAAGCTTTCTGAGAAACTGCTCTGTGTTCTGTTAATTCATCCCCAGAGTTACATCTTCCCCTTCAAGAAGCCTTTGGCTAAGGCTGTTCTTGTGGAATTGGCAAAGTGATATTTGGAAGCCCATAGAGGGCTATGGTGGAAAAGGAAATATCTTCCTTTCAAAACTGGAAAGAAGCTTTCTGAGAAACTTCTGTGTGTTCTGTTAATTTATCTCACAGAGTTACATCTTTCCCTTCAGGAAGCCTTTCGCTAAGTCCGTTCTTGTGGAATTGGCAAAGGGATATTTTTTAAGCCCATAGAGGGCTATGCTGAAAAAGGAAATATCTTCCGTTCAAAACTGGAAAGAAGCTTTCTGAGAGACTGCTCTGCGTTCTGTTAATTCATCTCACAGAGTTACATCTTTCCCTTCAAGAAGCCTTTCGCTAAGGCTGTTCTTGTGTAATTCGCAAAGGGATATTTGGAAGCCCATAGAGGGCTATGGTGAAAAAGGAAATATCTTCTTTTCAAAACTGGAAAGAAGCTTTCTGAGACACTGCTCTGTGTTCTGTTAATTCATCTCACAGAGTTACATCTTTCCCTTTATGAAGCCTTTCGCTAAGTCTGTTCTTGTTGTATTGGAAAAGGGATATTTGGAAGCCCATAGAGGGCTATGGTGAAAAAGGAAATATCTTCCGTTCAACACTGGAAGGAAGCTTTCTGAGAAACTGCTCTGTGGTCTGTTAATTCATCTCACAGAGTTACATGTTTCCCTTCAAGAATCCTTTTGCTAGGACTGTTCTTGTGGAATTCGCAAAGGGATATTTTGAAGCCCATAGGGGGCTATGGTGAAAAAGGAAATATCTTCCGTTCAAAACTGGAAAGAAGCTTTCTGAGAAACTGCTCTGTGTTCTGTTAATTCATCTCACAGAATTACATCTTTCCCTTCAAGAAGCCTTTCGCTAAGGCTGTTCTTGTGGAATTCGCAAAGGGATATTTGGAAGCCCTTAGAGGGCTATGGTGAAAAAGGAAATATCTTCCGTTCAAAACTGGAAAGAAGCTTACTGAGAGACTGCTCTGTGTTCTGTTAATTCATCTCACAGAGTTACATCTTTCCCTTCAAGTATCCCTTCGCTAAGGCTGTTCTTGTGGAATTCTCAAAGGGATATTTGGAAGCCCATAGAGGGCTACGGTGAAAAAGGAAATATCTTCGTTCAAAACTGGAAAGAAGCTTTCTGAGAAACTGCTCTGTGTTCTGTTAATTCATCTCACAGGGTTACATCTTTCTCTTCAAGAAGCCTTTTGCTAGGACTGTTCTTGTGGAATTGGCAAAGTGATATTTGGAAGCCCATAGTGGGCTATGGCGAAAAAGGAAATATCTTCCGTTCAAAACTGGAAAGAAGCTTTCTGAGAAACTGCTCTGTGTTCTGTTAATTCATCTCGCAGAGTTACATCTTTCCCTTCAAGAAGCCCTTCGCTAAGTCTGTTCTTGTGGAATTGGCAAAGGGATATTTGCAAGCCCCTAGAGGGTTATGGTGAAAAAGGAAATACCTTCCGTTCAAAACTGGAAAGAAGCTTTCTGAGAAACTGCTGTGTGTTCTGTTAATTCATCTCACAGAGTTACATCTTTCTCTTCAAGAAGCCTTTCGCTAATGCTGTTCTTTTGGAATTGGCAAAGGGATATTTGGAAGCCCATAGAGGGCTATGGTGAAAAAGCCAATATCTTCCGTTCATAACTGGAAAGAAGCTTTCTGAGAAACTGCTCTGTGTTCTGTTAATTCATCTCACAGAATTACATCTTTCCCTTCAAGAAGCCTTTCGCTAAAGCTGTTCTTGTGGAATTGGCAAAAGGATATTCGGTAGCCCATAGAGGGCTATGGTGAAAAAGGAAATATCTTCCGTTCAATACTGGAAAGAAGCTTTCAGAGAAACTGCTCTGTGTTCTGTTAATTCATCTCACAGTGTTACATCTTTCCCTTCAAGAAGCCTTTCACTACGGCTGTTGTTGTGGAATTGGCAAAGGGATATTTGGAAGCCCATAGAGGGCTATGGTGAAAAAGGAAATATCTTCCTTTCAAAACTGAAAAGAAGCTTTCTGAGAAACTGCTCTGTGTTCTGTTAATTTATCTCACAGAGTTACATCTTTCCCTTCAGGAAGCCTTTCGCTAAGTCTGTTCTTGTGGAATTGGCAAAGGGATATTTGGAAGCCCATAGAGGGCTATGGTGAAAAAGGAAATATCTTCCGTTCAAAATTGGAAAGAAGCTTTCTGAGAGACTGCTCTGTGTTCTGTTAATTCATCTCACAGAGTTACATCTTTTCCTTCAAGAAGCCTTTCTCTAAGGCTGTTCTTGTGGTATTGGCAAAGGGATATTTGGAATTTCAAAACTAGAAAGAAGCTTTCTGAAAAACTGCTCTGTGTTCTGTTAATTCATCTCACAGAATTGCATCTTTCCCTTCAGGAAGCCTTTCGCTAAGGCTGTTCTTGTGGAATTGGCAAAGGGATATTTGGAAGCCCATAGAGGGCTATGGTGAAAAAGGAAATATCTTCCGTTGAAAACTGGAAAGATGCTTTCTGAGAAACTGCTCTGTGTTCTGTTAATTCATCTCACAGAGTTACATCTTTCCCTTCCAGAAGTCTTTCGCTAAGGCTGTTCTTGTGGAATCGGCAAAGGGATACTTCGAAGTCCATAGAGGACTATGGTGAAAAACGAAATATCTTCCGTTCAAAACTGTAAAGAAGTTTTTTGAGAAATTGCTCTGTGTTCGGTCAATTCATCACACAGAGTTACATCTTTCCCTTCAAGAATTCTTTCGCTAAGGCTGTTCTTGTGTAATTGGCAAAGTGATATTTGGATGCCCTTAGAGGGCTACGGTGAAAAAGGAAATATCTTCCGTTCAAAACTGGAAAGAAGCTATCTGAGAAACTGGTCTGTATTCTGTTAATTCATCTCACAGAGTTACATCTTTCCCTTCAGGAAGCCTTTCGCTAAGTCTGTTCTTGTGGAATTGGCAAAGGGATATTTGGAAGCCCATAGAGGGCTATGGTGAAAAAGGAAATATCTTCCGTTCAAAACTGGAAAGAAGCTTTCTGAGAAACTGCTCTGTGTTCTGTTAATTCATCTCGCAGAGTTACATCTTTCCCTTCAAGAAGCCCTTCGCTAAGGCTGTTCTTGTGGAATTGGCAAAGGGATATTTGCAAGCCCCTAGAGGGCTATGGTGAAAAAGGAAATATCTTCCGTTCAAAACTGGAAAGAAGCTTTCTGAGAAACTGCTCTGTGTTCTGTTAATTCATCTCACAGAGTTACATCTTTCCCTTCAAGAAGCCTTTCGCTAAGGCAGTTCTTGTGGAATTGGGAAATGGATATTAGGAAGCCCATAGAGGGGTATGGTGAAAAAGGAAATATCTTCCGTTCAAAACTGGAAAGAAGCTTTCTGAGAAACTACTCTGTGTTCTGTTAATTCATCTCACAGAGTTACATCTTTCCCTTCCAGAAGCCTTTCGCTAAGGCTGTTCTTGTGGAATTGGGAAAGGGATATTTGGAAGCCCATAGAGGGCTATGGTGAAAAAGGAAATAACTTCCGTTCAAAACTGGAAAGAACCTTTCTGAGAAACTGCTCTGTGTTCTGTTAATTCATCTCACAGAGTTACATCTTTCCCTTCAAGAAGCCTTTCGCTAAGGCTGTTCTTGTGGAATTCGCAATGTGATATTAGGAAGCCCATAGGGGGCTATGGTGAAAAAGGAAATAACTTCCGTTCAAAAATGGAAAGAAGCTTTCTGAGAAACTGCTCTGTGTTCTGTTAATTCATCTCACAGAGTTACATCTTTCCCTTCAAGAAGCCTTTCGCTAAGGCTGTTCTTGTTGAATTCGCGAAGTGATATCTGGAAGCCCATAGAGGGCTATGGTGAAAAAGGAAATATCTTCCGTTCAAAACTGGAAAGAAGCTTTCTGAGAAACTGCTCTGTGTTCTGTTAATTCATCTCACAGAATTACATCTTTCCCTTCAAGAAGCCTTTCGCTAAGGCTGTTCTTGTGGAATTGGCAAAGGGATATTTGGAAGCCCTTAGAGGGCTATGGTGAAAAAGGAAATATCTTCCGTTCAAAACTGGAAAGAAGCTTTCTGAGAGACTGCTCTGTGTTCTGTTAATTCATCTCACAGAGTTACATCTTTCTCTTCAAGAAGCCTTTTGCTAGGACTGTTCTTGTGGAATTGGCAAAGTGATATTTGGAAGCCCATAGTGGGCTATGGCGAAAAAGGAAATATCTTCCGTTCAAAACTGGAAAGAAGCTTTGTGAGAGACTCCTCTGTGTTCTGTTAATTCATCTCACAGAGTTACATCTTTCCCTTCAAGAAGCTTTTCGCTAAGGCTCTTCTTGTGGAATTGGCAAAGGGATATTTGGAAGCCCATAGAGGGCTATGGTGAAAAAGGAAATAACTTCCGTTCAAAACTGGAAAGAACCTTTCTGAGAAACTGCTCTGTGTTCTGTTAATTCATCTCACAGAGTTACATCTTTCCCTTCAAGAAGCCTTTCGCTAAGGCTGTTCTTGTGGAATTCGCAAAGTGATATTAGGAAGCCCATAGGGGGCTATGGTGAAAAAGGAAATATCTTCCGTTCAAAACTGGAAAGAAGCTTTCTGAGAAACTGCTCTGTGTTCTGTTAATTCCTCTCACAGAGTTACATCTTTCCCTTCAAGAAGCCTTTCGCTAAGGCTGTTCTTGTGGAATTCGCGAAGTGATATTTGGAAGCCCATAGATGGCTATGGTGAAAAAGGAAATATCTTCCGTTCAAAACTGGAAAGAAGCTTTCTGAGAAACTGCTCTGTGTTCTGTTAATTCATCTCGCAGAGTTACATCTTTCCCTTCAAGAAGCCCTTCGCTAAGTCTGTTCTTGTGGAATTGGCAAAGGGATATTTGCAAGCCCCTAGAGGGCTATGGTGAAAAAGGAAATATCTTCCGTTCAAAACTGGAAAGAAGCTTTCTGAGAAACTGCTGTGTGTTCTGTTAATTCAACTCACAGAGTTACATCTTTCCCTTCAAGAAGCCTTTCGCTAATGCTGTTCTTTTGGAATTGGCAAAGGGATATTTGGACGCCCATAGAGGGCTACGGTGAAAAAGGAAATATCTTCCGTTCAAAACTGGAAAGAAGCTTTCTGAGAAACTGCTCTGTGTTCTGTTAATTCATCTCACAGAGTTGCATCTTTCCCTTCAGGAAGCCTTTCGCTAAGGCTGTTCTTGTGGAATTGGCAAAGGGATATTTGGAAGCCCATAGAGGGCTATGGTGAAAAAGGAAATATCTTCCGTTGAAAACTGGAAAGATGCTTTCTGAGAAACTGCCCTGTGTTCTGTTAATTCATCTCACAGAGTTACATCTTTCCCTTCCAGAAGTCTTTCGCTAAGGCTGTTCTTGTGGAATCGGCAAAGGGATACTTCGAAGTCCATAGAGGGCTATGGTGAAAAACGAAATATCTTCCGTTCAAAACTGTAAAGAAGCTTTTTGAGAAACTGCTCTGTGTTCTGTTAATTCATGTCACAGAGTTACATCTTTCCCTTCAAGAAGCCTTTCGCTAAGGCTGTTCTTGTGGAATTGGAAAAGGGATATTTGGAAGACCTTAGAGGGCTATGGTGAAAAAGGAAATATCTTCCCTTCAAAACTGGAAAGAAGCTTTCTGAGAAACTACTCTGTGTTCTGTTAATTCATCTCACAGAATTACATCTTTCCCTTCAAGAAGCCTTTCGCTAAAGCTGTTCTTGTGGAATTGGCAACGGGATATATGGAAGCCCCTAGAGGGCTATGGTGAAAAAGGAAATATCTTCCGTTCAAAACTGGAAAGAAGCATTCAGAGAAACTGCTCTGTGTTCTGTTAATTCACCTCACAGAGTTACATCTTTCCCTTCAAGAAGCCTTTCGCTAAGGCTGTTCTTGTGGAATTGGGAAAGGGATATTTGGAAGCCCATGGAGGGCTAGGGTGAAAAAGGAAATATCTTCCGTTCAAAACTGGAAAGAAGCTTTCGGAGAAACTGCTCTGTGTTCTGTTAATTCATCTCACAGAGTTACATCTTTCCCTTCAAGAAGCCTTTCGCTAAGGCTGTTCCTGTGGAATTGGCAAAGGGATATTTGGAAGCCCATAGAGGGCTATGGCGAAAAAGGAAATATCTTCCGTTCGAAACTGGAAAGAAGCTTTCTGAGAAACTGCTCTGTGTTCTCT
Source organism: Chlorocebus sabaeus (assembly GCF_047675955.1). Lineage (NCBI taxonomy): Eukaryota > Metazoa > Chordata > Mammalia > Primates > Cercopithecidae > Chlorocebus > Chlorocebus sabaeus. Next base: position 49,107,616 of record NC_132911.1, read on the forward strand.
TAATTCATCTCACAGTGTTACACCTTTCCCTTCAAGAAGCCTTTCGCTAAGGCTGTTCTTGTGGAATTGGCAAAGGGATATTTGGAACCCATAGAGGGCTATGGTGACAAAGGAAATGTCTTCCGTTCAAAACTGAAAAGAAGCATTCAGAGAAACTGCTCTGTGTTCTGTTAATTCATCTCACACAGTTACATCTTTCCCTTCAAGAAGCCTTTCTCTAAGGCTGTTCTTGTGGAATTCGCAAAGGGATATTTGGAAGCCCATAGAGGGCTATGGTGAAAAAGGAAATATCTTCCCTTCAAAACTGGAAGGAAGCTTTCTGAGAAACTGCTCTGTGTTCTGTTAATTCATCTCACAGAGTTACATCTTTCCCTTCAAGAAGCCATTCGCTACGGCTGTTCTGGTGGAATTGGCAAAGGGATATTTGGAACCCCCCAGAGGGCTATGGTGAAAAAGGAAATATCTTCCGTTCAAAACTGAAAAGAAGCTTTCTGAGAAAATGCTCTGTGTTCTGTTAATTCATCTCACAGAGTTACATCTTTCCCTTCAAGAAGCCTTTCGCTAAGGCTGTTCTTGTGGAATTGGCAAAGGGATATTTGGAAGCCCATAGAGGGCTATGGTGAAAAAGGAAGTATCTTCCGTTCAAAACTGGAAAGAAGCTTTCTGAGAAACTGCTCTGTGTTCTGTTAATTCATCTCACAGAGTTACATCTTTCCCTTCAAGAAGCCTTTCGCTAAGGCTGTTCTTGTGGAATTGGCAAAGGGATACTTGGAAGCCCGTAGAGGGCTATGGTGAAAAAGGAAATAACTTCCGTTCAAAACTGGAAAGAACCTTTCTGAGAAACTGCTCTGTGTTCTGTTAATTCATCTCACAGAGTTACATCTTTCCCTTCAAGAAGCCTTTCGCTAAGGCAGTTCTTGTGGAATTGGCAAAGGGATATTTGGAAGCCCTAGAGGGCTATCGTGAAAAAGGAAATATATTCCTTTCAAAACTGGAAAGAAGCTTTCTGAGAAACTGCTCTGTGTTCTGTTAATTCATCTCACAGAGTTACATCTTTCCCTTCAAGAAGCCTTTCGCTAAGGCTGTTCTTGTGGAATTGGCAAAGGGATATTTGGAAGCCC